>NC_089978.1:164886582-165189612 GCF_036417845.1 Apteryx mantelli
CTCCGTCCCACCCGCCTCTCCCCTCGCCAGGCTCCAAAGCCAGGGGAGAGGGACTCCTTCCACCTCCCCCCCCACCGTGCCGCGCCCCCTCCCCCAGGCCCAGCCTTCCCTCCTTCCCCCCCCCCCCCCTTACCCGCCGCGGTCTCGGTCGCGGCCCCGGTCTCCGAAGCCTCTCATGGCACCCGGGGGGGTGGGGGAAAGGCAGCGGAATGCTGGCCGTGGGGATGGTGAGGGACTAGGGGTACGGGGAGAGGGGCCAGCCAGGGGCGGCTGTGTCTCGGCGGAGTCGCTTTGCGCCACCTCGCTTCTTGGGAGGGCTACAAAAGGAGAAGAAGTGGTCAGTGGGTCAGAGACCCGCTGAGCGTCGGCGGACGGGACGGCGGGGTTCTCGGTAGGCTCCAGGGCCCGTGAAGTGTGGAGACACCAGCGTCCTCTTCCTCCGGGCTCCCGGCACAAAATGGCTGCCGCCTCCCCAACCCGCTTCACTTACGTTACGGGCGGCCCGGCGCTGCGCAAATTCCGGCCCTCGAAAAATACCTGCGCCTATTCTCGGAAGCCAACTACGCCCTAAGTGCACTTCGCGAAACTCTGTTCCGCACAGCAGGCAGATTACGAAAGTTACGTAGTGTTCAGTACTTGAGCGAGGCCCCTGAGTGAGAAGGGGAGGGAGGAGAGTAGCACTCTCCCTATTCCTCAAAGTCTGCTACGCAAGGAGTCAGTCTTGTAACCCCTTCTGGACGGTAGGGGAAGCCGAGGCCAAGCCGTACGTTACGTAAGTGCACCGCGTACGCAAGTTGCGTAACGCGGGCTGGCGTAGGGAAGGAAGAGCCCGCCCGTTTTGCGTAAAATTCTTCCGTAGGTTTTGCAGGAAGGGTTGGCGGATTACGTTAACTTTGCAGCGTAGTTGGGCTTGGAGAATATGGCCTTTTGCCTACGCGGCCGCTGTTCCTGTGGAAGGTGGTATCGGGGCTGAGGAAACAATAACGGAAGCGTGGGTGCCCCCGGCCTCCGCGGTGGCTTCACCAGGAGTGCGCAGGACCGGTTATTTTTGGTTTCCTCTTGACTCTTTTTTCCTTGTAGATGACTAGAGGGGATCTTGGCGCAGTGCACAGCACTGAACCCGTGACAGCAGCCATGATGTTTGCTTTCTCCTTATTTCCAGGAGGCTGGAAGAAAATGGTGTAATGCATCCAAAAAATGGCTAATACTCGGCCCTGGTAACCCACCTCCATAACTGCAAGAGCCTCATAGCAACCTCTTCAGAAAGTAAACTGCTAAAGAATTCACACTTTTGCTGACTGTAGCGTTAGTCCATGTGGTGATACACTGAATGTTTAAAAGCTTACAAATGTACTTACAAAATGTAAATCTTAATAAAGTTGATGTTGTAAGGTCTTCTGCTGCCTTTTCAGCCTAATTGGCTAAATACGTGCAATTTCGTTGAGATAAATCGTTACTTAAAGGCACGTAGATGAAACTAATTTGGCTTTGTTGACTGTCTTCAAACAGACAAACCGAAGGAACGATAAAGGCATGTCTGTTATTTAACAAATGCTTGAATATGTATAAATACAAATTACAGCGACAAATCTACTGTAGCATTCCGATTTTACTATCCCTATCACGTCATCTTTACAAACTATGTTGGTGTCTGTTTGTAAATTCTCTATGATCTTCTGCAAAGCGGTTCCTTACTGCAGAAGGAGCTTCCCGGGGGAGCCACACGCAAGGCCAGTCCTGCACACCAAGGAGAGGACGGAGGGCATAGCACTGGCACTGCGTGTATGCGCCGGTTAGCATTTGACTCCAAAAAAACCACCAGAGACTCTCAACTAAACAATAAAATAAGCCAGGAGGCATCTACATGGCATGGGCCATAAACTGTCTATTAGAAAACTGTCAATCTTGCACTGAATTGGGCAAGAGAGAGAGCTTATGATGGCAGCAATGAAATGGCCTTTTGAAAGGAAAGGGGCTTGTGCTCACCTTTCTAGTGCCTCTGGGCAAGCAGCCAGCCCACCTGTCCTGGTACATGAGGTTTATCGGGTGGGTGATCTGCGTGCACCAGCCAAATGGAGGTCTCCCCACACCAAAGCCGCACCATCAGCAGTGCTTGCCAGGTTATCAGACAATCAAAAATCAGTTACGGTGGTAGAAGAGCAAGCAAGTCTCCTTTACTTTCAGACCCTTGAGGTTAACAAATAACTTTGCCTGGAGCCAGATATAAATTGTTTACCACTTTAATTAATTCTTCTTGCATTATAGTATGGCACATGTGAGAAGGCAAAAAGCAAACTTGGTGCTTAATGCATCGAAGAAACTTTTGCCCCCTAAGTGGGTGGCAGTGAATCAAGTAACACTATAAGCTCATGCTTACACTCTGTTACTTGGCAGATTACAAATGACTGCCCAGCGTGGGAAAGACTGGTATGGAGAGAATTAGATGCTACATTAAATGAAAACTATTGATCCATTACTGGCTCTCTCTGATCAACCGACCTCCCTACTATTGCCTTTGTCTCTCTAGACTTCTCTCCACTGTGAAAAATGGTGTTTTACCTCAGAAAAATTATCAAATATAAGATATGCTAAGAAAACACTCAGTGAAGACAAACTCTTTACCTTTATCACAAGGTAAACTTGCTGAAGTTAAATCCTGGCTACAGTGTCAGGCTTTTCTTAAAGAATATGAAGTAAAAACACAGTGGTGACCAGAAATTATCTTAAATGAATTAGATCATCTAAATTAAAAATGCACTTTTATGAGCAAAGACAAGTTCTCTGACCAGACATCAAAGTTATAGCCATTCTCTTCAGCATTTTTAGACAGGAGGAAAAAGTGAAACCTTCCCTTAGAGGACATGGTCTCTCAGAACAGACAGCAAGCTAAGTGCAAAGTGTCTTTCCCTCAGTGAAAGTACTAGTGTCAGTCTCTCTCCTCTATCCAGCCACTGCTTCTGTTTCCTTCTGCTTTTTCATTAACAAAAAGTCATCTTTACTATTCTTATTGACATTAGAAGGAGACTAGCAAGGCAATCACACAATGCTTGTTTTCGTAGGGAACCAGACTACAGGATTTAAAATACTGGGTTGCATCCTGTTTATTTTTCTCATGAATATTCATGGAAATTATTGAGAGAGGAGTCCGATTCAAAGCACCCAAACATAAGCAGAGTGCCATTCTAACTTATTATTTTTATTTTTAGCTTTAAGAAATAAAAACAATTTTAAAACATTCCCTCCAAAAGTATAAGTGCTAAATAAAAAGACAAAAATAATCTAGTCAAGACAAAAATGCCTAAAAATGTATTTTCAAGCAGCTGCTGTTCCTCTACTGTTCATGAGGTTTCATCAAGTTCTTGGGCTCTTGCTCTACCACTGCCTTTTCCATCTATTTATTGGTCACTTAAAACTATGTTTATTCCAATTCTGTACCATTTCACACTATTCAATTCTACTTCATAGACTTTCAAAGAAACTGAAAAAGAGTACATTAAGCTGATGTGAAAAGACAGCTTTAATTTTCACAAAATATAGGGAAAGGATTATTTGAACAATTCACAAGTTTATTTTTTAAATCTTTGTCTGCTGAAAGTTCAACTGAAAAGCAAAGACCCTAAGATGAACCAAATTCTATCAAGATCAATAAAACTGAACTGTACAGAGCTCATTCCAATGTCCTCCAAAAATATCTTGAATGATCCCCAAAAGATAAAAATGAAGTCAGGGATTCAGTGACCTTGCACACGTCTCCATCCCAGCTGCCTAAGTTGTTTGCAGCTGTACATTTGCATCAGTTTTCTGCCTATTCTTTGGCATCCCCAATCCCGCCAGCAGTTATTGCAAATGTAGCTTCATTTTCAGGCATCTCAGGGCTGCAGAGAGAAGAAACATTAAACTGTTTTTCTCCCATGTTAAATGCAGTTGTGGCATAATTCCCAAAATGATGTAAGTATAAGAAGCAACATGGAATACTTCAACGCCTTATGGCTGTGTGCAAATTGTAAAAAGTGATCAAGATTATCAAGATCAGAAAATGTGAAATCTACCTCTTTGAAGATAAGAACTACAGGGAGGGGAAAGGAGGAGGTACAGGAGAAGCAAAGATTCTGTCTGTGTAAACCTTCACTTCCATTTCTTAGTTCCTGATCAGGAACACTGGGTCTCTCTATAAATACACTAATTCCACTAATACAATTTGTAATGACTTGTGTCTGCCACAGCCTACTAGGTAAACTGATACTCATCTTATCAGCCAAACTTCATAATTAAACAGCTCTGGATCTTTCCTGCCAAGGGACCCCAATTTTACCAAACTATTTGATGATCTTCTTTAGGAGATGAGCATCTAGTAGGATTTATGATGAAAGATTATATAATTTAATATATTTGATAAAGTTGATACAGAACTTTAAGTCTGTTAATTGGTTTGTCTTTTCACATTTCACATACCATACAGAAACATAGGTAATTTGAAACCATGAATCAATCGTCAAGTTATTAAGTTTCAGTACCATGAACTTCATCACCTTGACCTTGCTCATAACACAGCTTCCTTCCTGTAAAGAAAAGGTGATTTACCTGTCATAAATCTTTGCAATACGCAGCTCCCCTCTCCCTTTCCTCAAACTAATCCTGGTAGTTGAAGCATGTGCAAGGATGTGGCCCCCAATGGGCTTTTTCGGGTCTGCCTGAAAGCTAAATTAGCAAGAAAATATTGATGATTCACTGTGCAAATTCCATACATTAACACTGTGATTAACTCTCAGACAGGCATACTGGACTCAGTAATGAATAATAAATAGGTAAATGAATCAAAAGAGGACTTTTACACACCTGTGTCAAGATAGGATGTTCAAATGCTCAATGCTAGCATTATTTTGCTCTCATAAAGTTCAAGAGGCTTAAGAAATAAAATCCTTAAACTTTGTTTTTAAGCTGCTCCAAAAGAAAATCTGGTTGTTTTTTTTTCCAATATTTTTTATGGTTTGCTTTCTTAGTTCAAATCACAATGAAAGAGGTCATCATGCCAAACAGCTGCTGAACATTAAAAAAACTCAGTAAGAAAACTGAGAGAAACTCACAAGTGTCATTTATGAATGTTTCACCATACCAGAAGGACCAATGACATTCTAGTCTGAAACGGTTTAAAAATGAGGAGTGTACCTTTATATCTGTGCCTCTCGCTCCATTCAATCTCATTTCTCATCTCTGTTAAATATGTAAAACAAAAGAGAAGAAATTTAAAAAGAAGGTGAGAGAAAAAGTATCTTACGTCATAGTTGCTCCTGGATCAGCAGTCATCTGATTGGTCACAAACACAGCCACATTGTATTCTGCAATAGAAAACAATGTCAGGAAAGAAGAATATATCAAATTGTAATTCAAACATATTTTCACATGCATGGTAAAAGCAAGGTTGCTGCTGAAGCACTTCAAACTTCAAATGAAACAGAAGCAAATATTTTTTGTCTCTGATCGCAGGAGTTAATTAAGGGAGGGCCTAACTTTGCTCCTGTTTGACTTCAGCTGTGGTACTTCTGAGACTTCGCCAACCTGTCCTCTCATTTGGGAATTCTCTTAAAAGTATTTCTAGGAAGACTCTAAATATTGAATAATTTTCAAGAATCCTTAGCCTGTCACCTTGAAATAATATGTTTTTTCATCAGTTTGATCTTTTTTATTTCTTTTTGGTAACCAATTGAAGTGTAAAGTGTGGAAAGATTCCTAGGTCAATGCCTGGTTGATAATACACCGTGGCTACTAGGTTGTTATGCTGGGCTATCAACAACTATTGTTTCAGTAACTCCTGTTCATGTTTTCCATATTTAGCAACATTTCCCCTACCTTCTGATATTTTCTGGAGCCTTGACAGCATCTGAGCAAGTTTCTGTTGCCGTTCAGCCAACTCTCCACGACCACTGAAATCCACACGGAAGAGTGCCATAATGGAGTCTATGATCTGCATTGTAATTATGCTAGATAAATATAGTGGAAGAAAATAGGAAAACCTATTCTGAAAGCAGTAAGAAACAAAAGAAAAGTATCGAAGTCTTGTACCAATAGCTTGAAGATACCAGCTTCCTCATGGAACTTGGCTGCTACATAGTCAAGCAACTCCATCTGATGTTCACCTGGTGGGAAGTACGGTTGTCAAATGAAATTAGAATAAAAAAAAAAAGCTGTGAAGCAACAAAAGCCAGATTTCCACTCTGTATTTTAAAATTCCACTTTAAATGCCTACACTATTTATTGTTTCACTGCTAGCAGTTTTAAAACCAATGTCTGACTAATGAGCTACTTCTATGATACCCAATGCTGCCTATGCTTCTGCATGTTCCAGTTATCCTTTACCCAACTAGCAAAACTTCTCCATGAAAAGTCTCACAAACTATGCATCAAGACAACTTTTTGTTGTGTGTTGAAAACTGAAAATCAATATAAACATTTGAATTCAATGTCAAATTAAGTAACAGAGAACACTGTATTACTCACAGTATTCATGTTCATGTTGTATTCAGAAAGTAAAAGCCCCATTAAGTTTCCTTGAAGTTTTAATGCAATGTCTTGTCACGAAGTGCATGAAGTCTTCTCTATAAAGTTTTGTTCAGAAAATCATAGAGAATTTCTCAACAGCATTTATAGAATTAGCTTATATTCAGGCACTCATGATTACATAATTGATGTTCTGTTACTTCCAAGGAGCAACAGATACTAAGGTGGTACTCTGACACCTATCACATACCTGGCAGAACTCACTTAATGTTGCTGCAAACTGCAAAACTTTATTGTTTATGCAGTGCAGCTGAGCTGGAATACTTACGCTGAGCAAGTGTGCTACAGTGCAACAGCAGAAAGAGCAAATGGAAGGAAGGTTATAACTCCTTTTGTCAGCAACAAAACGTTCTTTAAGATTTTCAGTGAGAAATTTCAGTTAATAAACAGAGAACCATTAAAATAGGAGTCTTAGAGAAAAAACATGGATATTCTGCCAGTTGCAATGATGGTCTTACTGGTATATGCACGTGCATACAGCACATTGTCAAGTACTGCATCATGGTCAACATTGAAGCGATCAGCAATGTCACGAAGACGGTCCGGTCGGCTGACATTAGTAATCGTTAAGGATTTCGCTTTGTACGAACCATAGTCTGAAAATAATAAAACCCCATTCCAAAATAGAACTATGGAACAAAAACAAACAAACAAAAAGAATATTTATTTTGATCTTAGAGGAGACTTTGACTTTTCTCTTCACATTGTCCCACATACCCTAAAGATAGTTTAGGGCTCATGATGATAATTATTTTGGGTTTGGGAGGCTTTTCTGACATATGGATTTTTGTGCTCTAGGAACTTAGCAGTGAGCAAAAACTATTTATATGCAGTCTACCACAGATATAAAGTGTTAAAAATAGCATTTAGTGCTTAGATGAATTGCTTTTGAAGTAAATAGAAAAGCTTCTATCACAATCTGTCACAAAGAAGGTATATTAGATCTCCAGAAAAAGTTAAAATAAAATCTGTACCTAACCCAAACTAATCCAGGTTAGACTGCATGAAATGACAGAGATAAAAACCACTGCCTTCTGACCACTACACACTGTGCTGTCCAGTCTTTCAATGTTGGTCATTTATGATAAGAGTAAACTTAATGACTTTCCCTGTTTTGTGATATAGTACATTAGACACTATTCCATAATACTTCACATGTATGGAGCTATCTAGAACCTCCTATTTGGTTATACTTATAAAAAATGAACCATCTTTCCAGTCCATCATACCTGCAGCTTTCAACAGTCTCAAAGATACAAAGTGTTTTCAGTATCAATGAAGATAATCTTCCCACCTGTGTAGCCATCTGGTCCTGGAAGCTGAGCTGTCACTAGAGTGAATCATAGAAGATCAAAATGAAAAAGTGGGAAAAATGTTTTCTTGCTCTATTATTATTTTTAATAAAACACAGTGACTGCTTATCCATAGCAAGAATACAAAGAACCACTAGTTTGTACTCAGCGTGGAAATCAAGAGTAAATCAAGTTTTACTGCCAGCTTGAGGATAAATTTGACCCACTTTTTCTTTATTGGAGATCAGATGAGATTTAATCAATGGTGTCAAAATTGTGTTTTACTCAGTGCCATCACTAAATCTGTGTATTTTACATTGAAAATACTTCAGGATATTATTAAGAATTGCTTATACACAAAACATCCTCTTAATCTTCTGCCCAAAATTAATGGTATTGATTTAATAGTTTTTTGCAGCTCTAATTTGTATGATCAAATCATTCTTTGGATATTAATCTTTGCTGGTATATGAATAGTTAGTGACTGTGGTTTTATAGTCTTAGTAGTGAATAAATTAAAATACTTAATCCATTCAGTTGAAATCATTCATGCAAAAGGATACAACTCTGCTGACTAATTTGGCCATTAGATTGGACTAAATGGAAGAAGCCCCATTTTTCCAGAAGGATCCATAATACCCATTATAATATATGGTTTATTTAAGTGAATGTTTGTCTATCCAGTGTCTAGTAACTATATTTCAACAGCGTTAGTAGTTAGTAGTTACATTAGTTATTATTTACTATTATTTATATGTAGCGAGATAGCACTGAAGCATCGGAGTCCTGCTTTGCTTGGCACTGCCCAAACATGATAACTGCCAAAGTCTTCGTTTATGCAGTTAATGTTGGCTAGTAGTATGCTATGCCCTTTCAGAATGTCATATCCAGCAAAGCCTGTTGAAACCAGGAAATTAAAATAGTTGCTGAGAAAGAACCTTGCTTTTGCTCTTTTTAAGCAATGTCCCTGTCTACCCAGAACATTTTGCTCTGTTTTTTTAGATAGTGTTTCACTGGTTTCTGTAAGGCAGTCTGTTGCCTTCTCTCTCCTTATGGCAAAACTTGCATTGATGTGGGCAGTACTCAAAGGAAACCATTTATATGAGTTCTGTACTCAAACACAATTAATGGAGAGAGGAGTCAGCAAGGTCTTTTTGAATGTATTTCTAGGGATAAAGGATTCTGACTTGTCGCTATCTGCGTCAAATCCTGATATTGTTGCAAAAGATGGGCTCAGAGAGAAATTCTCAGTGTTGAGATAATACACCTACCACAAAGGGTGTGAGATAGCTGAGTTTTTCCTGTCCTGAACTCTATTAAATAAAGAAAAAAGTCATTTTTTCTGAGTTTGTCAAATTCATGCATTATTGCAATAAGAAAACATTCTTTGTTACAAAATTCATCTGCATCTCTGTCTTTTGTATCTTTAACCCCATTTAATAGGTCATATTATGTACAGTAGAAATGTCTTCCATGAAAAGCAAAATCTGAAATGCTTTAATTTGAAATATATCATGCTTGACTGCTAAATTCATTTCTAATTTCCTATGTGGAAGTTAAATACCACAAGGCATCCATGGTAAAGTTGTTAATGGGGGAGGGGGAAAAGGGGAATGGTTAATTCCACTGACCAGACTCAGTTTCATTTTTAGTAAAATGATCAAGAAGTTTATGATGATTAATCTCATTTTATCAAATCATTTGAGTCTCTAGTACATCTCTTCAAAAGCAAAGATTACTGTGTTTCACAAACTATTATTACTGTTGTTGAAATATTAACCACCAACTGATCAAATTCACTATAATTATAGATTAGGTGTGACTTCTTAAGATTATATGAAATTCAATGCATCCTAAAGTGTGCATAAACAGAATATCTTTTGTGGCAGTTTCCCTACTGGGAAGGAACAGATAATGTATCAGGGAAATCCTTTGTATACAATACTGTTAATAAAAGTATTAATAATGGTATGATGTACTGAATCAGCATGGCCCCAGGTCTAACGATTACTCAGCTCAAACAATCTGCAAACAAATCAAGAAAAAAAAAAGAGAAAACACTAAAAGTCAATTCGTTCTTCTTGCACTCATGCAGGTACTTATCTGTTATGACTACAGTGTGATAAGTTTGATAGTAGAAATCCAGCTTGATTTAAAATCTAAACTATGTTGCAGTTCTTTATCTGCTCGATAAAACTCATTAAATGAGTTTCTTCTTACCTCCAAAGGCCTCAGTGATTGCCATGCTTTCAATCCCACCACCCAGCAGTTTACTGGAGAAAGGGAGAGAATTATCATATACTTAAACTCACAAAATCACAAGAGGAAAGTAAAAAAGAAGTTATTTCTGTCCTAAAGTCCCTCACTTGATGCATTAAGTACAGGACACTAAATAATCACTGCTATACAAAGAATTAACTCTGTCTCACCTTTTGGGTCTGCGTTCAAGAGAAAAGCTATAGAAATTATTACTGGAAAGAAAGAAGGTAGAAAATATCTTTGGAAAGATAATGTTCCATAAAATTATCTCAGGAGAGCTTTTGAGTTACCATTTTGACCTCAGTCCTAGAGATTGTTTCCACTAGGTGAAAAAATGATGACACAGTCAGGATATTTAGATGCAAACTTTATTTATTTACAATCACTGTATAAAGTCCTCAGAAACTCAGTTTTGTTGCTTACTCATGCAGGCAACTTTGAGCCAGCACTAGCCCCAAATACAAGGTTTTATAACCTACATGTCCTAGCTGAATATTTGCCCTTTTGTGTCTCATTAGCAACAATAATTTGGATTAAGGTATGATTTAAGTAGAGCTAAACTTACTCAAATTCCTGGCTGCCAGTAGTAATATGAAATACCATCTTCCGTTTTTCACTGTACTCAAAAGCAGTCAGGAAGCCTGGTTCCTAGAAAACCAAAGAGAACACAAAAGGTTTATTTTGTTTAGCTTTAACCTGAAGGTAGTGTGATATCCCACCTAAGTATCCTCTCTCCACCCTAGTCTCATTTACGCAGGTTGGATATGAAAAGCATCACAATATTTGTCCAGTTGTTGTAGAGTATAAAATATAGTAACAAGTAGTAACAAGCAGAATCATTTTCAGAATTATCTTGATGATGTGGAGAAAAATGCTTTTAAGAGAAATGTTAGATAGCATTTTGGAGAGGGCAGCCAACATTTAAACTATCAGGAAAGTGATTTGCTTACAATAAGCTTGTTTGCTGCTTCTTTAATCTTGTCCACTTTGGCTTCTGAAAGCCCTTTCACATTGCACAGTGCCCGTCTTGTCGTCATCTGGATTCCTTTGACAGTGCAGATCCCTACTGACTTCAATTTTTTAATATCAGCTACATTCTGTGAAGAAAGTCCCCTTCTATGAGTACTCAAGAAAGTTAACATTGAGGAAGCAAAGTCAGTTTTTGAAACACATTATATTACACATTCATATGCATGTGTATTTTCACCAAGAAAGAAACAGATTTACATTAAACTCTTTGTGATGTAGTGTAATAGGAGACAGTAACACCCAAATAAAAGAAAAATTTGAGTAACATTGGTATGGGGGATTATGATATAGAGACATCCTGATGCTTTTGTGAGAAAGGCATCTTGGGTCCAGTTGTGCTTACTTGTCTCTGTTCTGTGCATCTTTTTAGATCCAAGCTGGTAGTAAAGAAGTAATATGGATTATTTCAAAGTGTGGAGCCTGACCTAATAAACCCTATCAAACTCAAGCTGTCCTTGGTACCATAGCACAGATAATCTGTAAACCAGATAATCTGATCAGGGATAGCTGGAAGCTGACTCCCACAAATTGTTGGCAGCTGATCATTCGAAGCTGACTCTAACCACTGTGTTGTTTCTGAATGTTCACAGTAAGTCCAATTTAAAATACATATAACCTGCCAGATCCAATGTACACTTTGAGATGGAACAAATTTACCGGAATTTTTAATGTATTGGGTACATCATGACTTTAGTCAGAGCCATAGTGACACATTTTGCTGAGAACCTTCCTTTTTTATGATTCTTACATCACTGGAAACTTAAGGGCAAAACAACAGATTACTCACAAGAAAATATACCATGCACAACTTTTGGGATAATACTTCAACTTACCATCTCCAGCCAAGTTCTTTCTTAAAAAAAAAAATATGAACTTAGTGTATCATCTATTTATCTAGAGTGTGGGGGTACACAGGACATAAGAATGGAAGGGGACTATGGGATAAATTAATCATGTTCACTGGGAAGCTTATTTCTCATCTTGTGATATATTTTTTGATTATTATATGAATAAGGATGGGTGAGGCAAAATCAGTCATGAATAAAAATAACTTCTATCCAAAAGGATATAATAACCAGTAGTATAAAAAGCATTGAGCTTGTTGTTCATAATGTGTTTTTCCATTAAGACAACAGACTACTGCTGTAAAGATCATTTTTCTATACCACAACTTTAGAAGCATTACCCAGCTTTTGTGTTTCTTCACTGGCTTTGTCTTTCTGATCACACCAAACTAAAGGCTGTTCCACATTACAATTCCCTGAGTGGTAGACGTGGTTAGAGAAGTTCTTGCTCTCTCCCACACGTACAGCTTTCACCAACAGCTAATTTACCTACGAAGATGCTAGGATTTACTACTACTTAGACTGTAGTTTGATACTATCAAATGTTCAGCAGTAGCACTGAAAATACTGACATACATCCCCCCCTTTCACCTGCTGCTTGTCCTGATCCTCTACTTTATTATGTCTCAACTCTGTCCCAGCTGTATGCTTCTGAAGTGAGCAGATCCAGAATTTTAAAACAAAAATACATAAAATATTTTTTGTTGTGATACTTTTTGGATGAGTTGATTCACTAATCCACTTTGCAGGGTGGCCACAAAAGCAGATGTGATGGAAGAAGAGAGAGCATGCCGTAGGGGTGGGAACACTGAGCAAAGGCTGTGATGTTATAGCAACTTAATTCCTACCAAACACTTCTGGACATCAGATCATAGCCTTGGTTTTGCTAATCTGGCTCTGTTTGTGGCCACAGTGTCAGATCTATCAAATAGTTCTCTCTCTACTCCCAGAAAAAAAAAATCTAAAACCACAAAAAAAAATTTCTTTAAGCATGTTAATTTAATAGCTATGGGTCATCATATAGTCACACACAGTTTCATGGGCACAGCTGAGAACAACTTCCAATGGGGTGTGGGAATGACCAATTGGAAGGAAGAAAATAAGGAAAAGCAGCAGGAAAGTCTTAAACCAGATCAGTCTCCAAAACCTGCAATATGAAGAACAGCCCAAGTCTGTCTTTATTTTCAAAATCTTTCATGCCTTAGTGTCAATCCGTACATAATAAGACATGTACATCTGTACATGTCTTATTCAGTACTGACAGGCTTGTGCTACCACCTTTCAGCTCCTGAGATCAGCCTCTTTGGTCTACTTGTTAAATTTTTAAACAAGAATTTGTGTAGTTTTACTATATTGTCCCATGGTTGGAGCTCCCTACCTCATTATCCTTCTTCACAGCTTTCTTTAAAACTCACCATCAATGAATTGCCAATAAATAGTTGACAACAATTAGACTGCTGACATGCTGAGTCCAGTAACTATCATGCTGACTAATGCTGTCTCATTGTGTCTGTGTCCTCTCTGTGTGTATCCATCTGTAGTCATTTATCGAAGAGTTAAATTTTAAATTATTTGGGGCAAAGCCAACTTTTTTATTCTGTGTTTATATAACACTGAGCATAATAGGGTTGAGCCAGTCTCCTGAATAAGTATATAGTAATAATAATACCAATCAACAGGTGATGTTTATATGATAATAATGATGATGATGATGATAAAAATTATAGGAAACTGTATCTAATGAAGAAGAAAACTAACTACCTATTTCTCCAGCTACTAATACTTTCTTCACTCCCACTCTACCCTCTTCTTCACCAGCATTCTGAAAATAGTATAGCAACAATTGTCACAGTATAATTTCATGGGCATCAAAAATGCGGGAGTAATTACAAAGATTGGCAGGAGCAGGAAGTAATCTATCATACAATTTTCAGATAAATTGGCATCTGGTTGGTTTTTCAAGAAGTGTTGGGTGCTAAATACTTTTAATATCTTGCCACTTTATTTAGGAATTTGATGGGAATAAGATTTTCTGAAACCTGTCCTTTCATCAAAGACAAAGTCTGTCCTCAAATGATGCTTATTTAGAATTTATTACAAGGAGGAATTTCAATTATTTGTATCAATGTATGTTTTTAGAAATAACCTTAAAGTAGCCTTGCATGGACAATTCTGTGTGGAAAAGGCATTGCTTATACTTACAATTCCATGCTTTTGTAGCAAATCAATATCCTGAAAAAAGGATTCCTAAAAAAAAAAAAAAAAAAGAACAGAAAAAACAGATTTTGCTTTTTCTTATAACTTCCTCTATTTCATTACGTGTCCATTTTAAATTCTTAAGCCTTGAAATGATTTTCTCCCTAATAGTACATAGTCTATTGAACTACTAAAATAAGCAAAGCCACCGTGAGCCAAGAAAGCCTACACATTTCCTATCACCTTCTTCATAAAATGCATCTTCACCACCAAGCAATCCTCTACTATGCTAATAAAATCTGTGTTATGAGTATCTTCTTGATTCTTTCCTCCACAGTTTCTCAGCCTTTCCAGGAAGCATAAAATTAACCGATAGTCTCCTTGCATTTAATATAAAGGTGTAGAGTATAAAGCAGTAATAATAATCCAGGAAAAGCTGTACATAGTTTTTGAGAGGTTAATGAAAAGTACTTAAACTTGAAGAGCAAGACCGTATAGGGAACAGGAGCATGAGATTTTCTTTGTATTGGACCATAACAAAATTTTAAATGCATTGAACTCCCTGACAGTCTTTGGGGACCTCCTGCCTCTCTGTGATTTCATAACATGATAAAAATATCTTTGGATAACATTTGCTGCACATATTTTTCAGTGAACCATAAATATACCTCATCATCTTGGTATCCTGGTTCTTCTTGGACTACTTGATCCTCCAAGGCCTTCATCATGAAAGAGCAGGCAATAAAGTATTGATCAGTACTGAGAAATGCAAACAAAGATAGTGTTGGGGTGGCAATACATGACTAAATGAATGTACTTTTAGAAAAGTCTTTCAACCTTCTCTGTATGCCATCACATACGGATTTAAACTCAGATTCTATTTCCAGCTCTTCATTATCTGACCTACCAGAATGAAAGGAGAAAATCCATTATGTTACTCTCAGGTCAACCAATTTGGCTAGAAAGAGTTTAACAGGTATTAGGAAAAGAGATCTCATTCCATTGTGAGAATCTTGCATCCAAGTATGAGTCTGAAGGTAGGAACACTTTAAAGGATTTATCATTAGGGGCATTTATTCTGGTAAGAAAGTTAAAGGCAGACTGTGTTTTTATAACAAAAGTCAGTTACAACATCTCAGCTTCCCTCTCTCTCTGGGACACAAAGCCCACAAAACAGTGCTCTTGAGAAGACAACTCCTTTGTCATATATCTTGAGAGCAGACTATAAAGCTGTATTTGTTTTCAAGTTCTTTGCTGGAGTTCACAATACTTAATAGATGCTGAAGATATGCAAGTAATGCCTGTAATAATGAAAAGAATAAATGAAGGGTAATAAAAATCCGGGGATTTAATTATGCAAAAATACATATACAGGGAGCTTATTTCTTGTTTTTTCATGGTTAACTTGCCATGACAGTATGCCAATACAGCTTCACTGCCCTCTTTGTGTCACTGTCTATAAGCAAGGCCTAGAACCAGAATAGGTACTTACTGCTGGCATGGCCAAATAAAAAGCAAATTATAACCTCCTTAGATTTTACAAAAGCAAGAAAAATGAACACTAAGTAGTTCCTTATAAATAGGATTTTATCACCTGTTGTATTAGTTTTGATTTTGTAGACTGGTTGCTTCAGTCTTAATTGTGAGCTTGCCTTCACTCTTCTAGCTATGGCTCACCAGAAGTTTTGTAAATTAGCTGACCTAGATTTATGTATATGTTTGCTTGCTCATCCTTGTTAATAAAAATCCATGAAAAGTATATAAGACTGGTTTATTTTAAAACTACAAGATGGGCTATGTCTAACAGAGGACATGGGTAATTTAGAATAAATATTTGCGAATAGCTTTGCTTGGCTTTCAAATGGATACTTAAGGCTAGCATAACTTGCTTGTAAGAATGTTGTGTATACAGAAGAGGGGAAAACAGAGAGAATGCTATAATTTTAAAATAAGCTTATTTGGTTTCTGCAGTGAAAATCCAATGGAGTCCCTCCTTTTAGTACTTCATGAAAATATTCCTATAAAATCACTTTTTTTCTGATAGTGTCAGGTTGTATTTTTTTCTTTTTCAGAACCCTGACAATTAGGAAATGAGAAATCAAGCCTTCATATCATGCCTTGTATCAGTGGGAAAAATAATTGCTTTAAAATGTTAATGAATATAATAATACTCACTGATGTGATTTTAACAACCCCTTAGCTTCAGATACTCAAGGAAGAAAAACAAGTAATACAAAAGGCATTACAATTATATTACAATTCCCTTCTCCATTTAAAAACCCTCCCGAATGGCACATAATCCAGCACTCCAAGCACAGCTAAACAGGTCACGGGACTATTCTCCCGCTCCCCATCCTTAGGCAATTGGCATCTCACAGCAGAAAAACTAGACAGACCCAGACCTGTGCCTTCCCACTGGCTAGGAGGGAAAAAGGAGAAACTATACCACACCCTGCTAAAAGCTTTAGAGATGAACAAAATTCTTCTGTTTTATGGAGAGTCTTCCTGTTACTAGTGCCTCAGCGCACTGAAGATCTAGATGACTCCAAGCATCACTGACTGCAATGAGCCAGGTAAGAAGATGAAAGTCTGAGACAACAGAGCAAGTACATAAGAAGTGAGTTTCTTTATGAAGAAACACAAATACATCTCCATCACCTCAGTTGCCCTGACCCTGCTGTTACCGCCCCAGGAGCTATTCATTGGGATGCATGAGCAAGACCTGCTTGCTGCACTCCTTTAGACAGATACACCGCTGTTGATATGACAGGGACTTGGCCCAAACACAGTCTTGGAGTTACTAAACTGCTTTTGAACTGACAGAAACTTTGCTGCCAGCTTCACTGGAGGTGAGTTTGAGTCCCTTGTGCTATAGTTAGAAGAGTGATCTGTTCTCTCCTCCTCTTGACCTTCCCTGAGGTGTGCTGTGTTGGAATTTCACATGTATTGATTTGGAGGAAAATAAATGATTAATCATATATCAACACCCTATATGGCTTTTCCTTGCCAGGTGCCTTTTCAGGGGATGTAAATTTATGTTCCGAAAAGGGTCAGACACCACAGAATCTCGCTGCCCTGTGGAGCACCAAAATTCCTCGTCAAAATTACGTGAATTAAAGCATTGTTCATGCACGGGCACCTCTGGCAGAGCAGGGCAGTGAGTGATTACAGTACCCCGGCGTGTAGGGATCTGAACTCCCTAAACCAGTTCAGTCTGCCAGAGCCTCTCCGCCTCCTCCTTCGGGAACAAACCAGGCGCTTTTTCCGGCGGAGCGAGGGGCGGAGCGAGGGGCGGAGCGAGGGGCGGGGCGAGGGGGGAGGGCGCTCCCGCCAAAACGAGCGGGCCGTTAACTGACGGCGCGCGCTGGAACGCCCACGCCCGCCAGAGCGCCGCGGGGCAGGCGCTTAACGGGCCCGCCGGGGCCGCAGCGGCTGCGCGCGCACCCCTCTTCCCCCCCCGCCCTTTTCCCCAACGGCTCCTGCTGGCGGGGCGGGCGGACTGCTCCATTCTTACCCCGCGGGGCGGGGTACCGGGACCCGCCGTCGCGGCTCTGCCCGCCGCAGGGAGGGGAGAAGGAGGGCTCTGGCAGTGCCCAGGCGGTGCAGGTTCGCGCTATGGCACTTTATTCGCTCACACACACGGCCCAGGGGCAGGGGCCTGAGGGCTCTTTCGCCCCTCGCAGCGCCTTGAGTAGGTGATGCCAAGCCAAGGCAGCGCGTTTTCCACTTCAGCGGTAAGACGGGCCCTGCTGTCCATCCTGAATTAGGGCTCTTGTGCTCTCCTTCCCTTCCGTCCACATCCGCTCTTATTTGTGATCTTTCCTTCCTCCCACTCTGGTAAAGACAAAAAACATGGGTTACTTTCAACAAAGGTTGCACTGACAGTGTATGATAACGCTGCTCAGGAATAAAACTGGCATTTCTTTTGGGGGACATAAGACACAAAAAGATGGCACTGCAAGATTTGTCATGGCAAAGGTCTGCACTGGCAACTTCACTGGAACCCAAGGGCTGCATCTATAGTGACTGACATAAATCCATATATTCCCTGATATCTATGTTTAATGCTGAACTATGGTTGATCTTTCTCTTTAATCATTTTATCTTCTAAAATTTATCAACTATTATATTTACCATCTGCAAGGTATGTTGCATTACTCTTATTTTACAGTTGGTGAAGAATTAATTAAAAATCTGGAGTGGCTTTGGGTTGCAAGCATTCAGTTTAACACAGTTCACTTATTTTTTCTAGGGTAATATATACACATCTTTCTAAACAAGGAACAAGATATTTTCAGATTGGACGGTCGAAAAACTGTCAGATAACATCCATTTCTGAAAGCTAGGAGAAAAGTGACTTGCCTAAAGTCACAGGAGAAAAAAAATCAGACTGAGTCATTCACATAACTTAATCTGACATTTTAAAAGGATGTAAAAGGTGCATTTTAGAATATAAAAACTTCTACAGCTCTGTAGTCTCATCCTCTTGGATGTAATATTTGAAAAGAAATTTATCTGTTTTAGTTCACCTTTGGTAGCACAGCTGATACATAATTGTATGGAAACAATATGTTAATGTATTCTTATGATCACAAGAACTGGCTGTATGCCAGTGTTGTGGGCCTTGTTTATGGTAGACTTTCAAATGACAGAAGTGATTGGAGCAAAATATCAATGTGTTTCAAGGTACTTTTGAAAAATCCCCCATGTTCTGCTCTTGGGAATTAAGAATATATGTAGGTATCTTTAGTACTTGCCAAATCAGGAAACAAACAAACAAAAACCCTACAACCCCTAAGCATAATCAGCACACAATAAAGCTATTTATGCAAGTACCTAAATACTACTGTTGGGTGTCTTTGTCTATATGGAGGAACTGGCTGGCAGAGCTTTTGAAAACTACATTGTTCTGCAAGAGCTATTACAGAACAGCACTTAGGTAGACACTCACTTAGACTAAATATGAGTTCCTTCACAAAGTATGCTTTTATTCCAGAACAGAGTGCATATGCAGAGTCTAAGCCTTCTGGTATAGCTTTACTGTTCTGCAACAGCTAATAACCATGTAAACAATCCTCCATCCATTCTTCTAGTTCATAAAATAGTTCTTAGAGAATTAATGAATGCATAGAATTTGAAAATAATATCATACCTCAGAGTGCTACTTTGGACAGTAAGTTACATTCTGCGTGTTCAAAATGTTGTGTGATCATTAACTAATCATTAAGCTTCCAACAGACATTATGTAGTAAGTCCATATACTACCTCATATTACACAATAGCTAAAAGTGTCAAGGCATCCCTGATTTACTCCTTCCCTCTCAAAGGTTCTGCTGCTGCTCAGTGCACTTCCAGCTGCCGGTGGAGGTGTTGGCAATGAGATACATCATTGTGAGCTGCATTTCCTTTCATTTGAGACTACCTCAATTCAGGTAAGACCCAATGCAAACCCTTACTATAAAAATATTGATATTTTCATCCTCACAAGCCATTTTAATCCATTCTTACAGTAGGGAAATCATGATTTGTGTGTGTGTGTGGGGGGGGAATTCAGGTTTATGTGGATCAAAGGGACTAGAATCAAATATATAAACTGATTTCTTCTCCGAACTTTCATGCTGGCACTTTGCCTATTCCTAATCAGGACAGAAAAATCTGATGGTTGGCTATCGGAGTATATCCCATGAAGATTCAGCCTGGGATATGAGTGGACATTTATGTCTGAACTATTTTGGAGGTACTATGCCTTCAGGTTTCTGTAGGATAACATTTCACCTAAAGTTGGTTCCAGACAAAAATATTTTTCTGACACACCTGAAATCTTCTCAGAATTGCAGAATACTTTTGGGTGAAGATGCAGCAATTGTTTCAGATTCTTCAGTTCTCTGTTCTCTTGCAGTAATTGCTTTTTTTTTCTGTAAAGTTGAAAACACATGGTGGGAAGAGAAAGAAGGGAAGAGAGAAAGAAGGAATATTAAATAGTTTGAAGGCAATCCAAATATTAACAAGGACAAAACTTTTTTTATATCTCCTAAAGCAATCAAAGTAATATATAGAATAAGAGTCCTGCACCGCTTTGGAAGTTATGTTAGCTAATGTATCCCCCAAATTACCTAGATCTTCAAATCTTGATAGCCTTGTATTTAATGTCTCACTTTAGCTACTCCTGCAATGACTTCATCAGAATTAACCACTTCCAAAACAAAATCTGCTGAAAACATTTCCTTGAGGGAGTACTAGGCAGATGCCATCTAAGTCAGTCTCAGGGAAAGGCCATATTGCTTTAATATACCCCAAGGAATTTATACTGTGTCTAACTAACTGCATACATCACATCTCCTCTTTCTCCATGTCTGAAAGCTCTTCTAAATATTGTTGTTAGCTAACAGGTTATACCTCCAGCAAAAGAAAAAGGATAGCAGAATTGAATTCACATTATCAGAACACAGTAGGATGAGACCATACAGTCTTTTTGTACCTAAGGAATTCTTGCTTCTCTTTCTGCTGCCTCTGGTCGAAATTCCTAATTTCTCTGCAGTGTCTCTGGTATACTTCTTTGAATGCAGCATCCATTATGTGAATATGCCTAAAACCCTCTCGGATCAGGTCTGCATATGTTGGGGTAGACGCTGTAAGTTTTACATAAAGGAAAATCTTGCCCATGTTTTCCTTCTCTTTGGTCAGAACTAAAATGAACTGCAAAAGCTGTACATGTACGATGGGTCCCAGGATGGGAATAACAAAGTAAAATCAGCCAAGCTTCGTAGTCCAGACTGGAGTAACAGGAGGGCTACATTGTTAAATTGGAGCTACATGGAAGGAAGAGGGATCACACTGTGGGACTGTGTGAAGTCCCTGTCCAAGTTTGCAGATCTTTAGGCAAGGCCTGGACAAAATATTCAATAGTATGCTGTTGCAAGTAATCCTGCATTAAAAATAAATAAATAAAAATTGACTGGAAAGATTTTGCCAACGCTAGTTTATCTTGATTTAATCATTAAGGATATGTTATAGGATCAGAGGTCTCCCTTCTGTGTATCAAGATGTCCTCTCCAGACCGTGGTTCAGCATTGCATCTCTGAAGGAAATGATGAATTAGAGGGCTGTGTTCATTGATATTAAAGAGACGCCAGGTGAAGTCAGGACCATGACAAGCTGGATGTGACTGGAGAAGACGCAAAAGAGAACTTAGTAACTATATATCCCTCCCTCCCACCAGCCCCCTTTCCCCCTCCTAAAAAAACTAGAGAATTCAGGCATGGTTTTCTCAGTCAAAAAAGAAAATAATCTGTAATATGTAACCTATGCAAATTCAGTAAGAAATAGCAGTCCATTCATCATGAACTTCATTTGCTTTGTGATCATTTTAATAGATTATTGTGAAATAAGTAATTCTTCATATATAATAAATGATGACATGATAAAAAATATAAAAATGCAGACTGGAATAAATAAGGCAGCTTTTAAGCTTTGCAAAACCTAAACCCAGTTGCAGCCTTTCTGGAAATATGCATCAATATATCATATGCAGAGACCATCAAACAGACAAAGGAGATAAGAAAGGCTTTCCCTTTTCAGAATGCACAATGCATTTTTTTAAGATAAGAAAAACAAACTAATAATAGAGAACAATAGGGCTGCCAGGGACATCAAGAGATTATCTAGTTCAAAGCAGAATCAACTAACCTGACAGATGTTTGTTTGCCTGGGGAGACTAGATTTTCTTTTACCAGAGATCTTTGAGAAAGAACCAGACAATTTCAGTGCATCCTTGCCATTACCCTTGTTTTCCATCATTCACTACATAATACATTTTTTTAAATAAAAATATGCAATATACTTTGAGCTAACTTCTAGTTTTAAAAGGGCAAATAACACAATAACACAATGATGCAATACAAGAGCATTACAGGCCTGGCATGATAGCAGAGGCCTTGAGAAGTGAACACACAGAATACGGTGTACAGGAATACGCTATGTGATGATAACAAACGGGACATAGACTTGGCACTGGAGACCCCCGCGGCTATAAACAGCTCACTAATGGTCAAAGAAATGAAGCTGAACAAAACTTGTTTTAGGGGTAACAAAGAGAACAAAGAAATAGTATTTACCATGCATAAAAGGCACCATATATAGTCAATTTGGATGTAATGTGGAGCTGCAGACCAATGAAGAAAAGTTTAAATGTATGTTTGCAAACATATGAGAAAGACCCCAAACAGATCCTAGAGTAAGGAAGAAGAAACCATAAACATGAACATCATATGCTTCACAGCAAAGGACTCCAGACGCTTGACAACCCTCTGCAACATCCCCCCAACGCCATCACCAGAATGAAACCACTGACCTCAGGACCAAGAGCAGCAGTGAAAGGGGGAGCATAACACCACAAAAAGGGGTAGAAACTTAGAAGAATGTGTGTTAACAATTTTATAGAAGTACTCTAACTGCATTATTATACTTCTGTGACAGATCTGGATTAATAATGATGAGACTCTTAAGATTTCAATTACAGTACACTAACAGTAAGTTATTGGCTTTACTTACATATAGGGTGTGCTTCCTCTTTGCTCATAAATAGAATTTTGAGCATAACAACATGTTTCACTAACTAGAGGCTGACATACCCACTTCTTGATTTCACTGGTAGCTGACAAATTAGAACAAGCACAAGGACCGTCTCAGCTCAAAGGAAGACCAGTACCAAGGACAGATAGACATGGATTAAGCATATATGCTGGCTGTAGCTAAAATTCAGTCCTTTAAAATCTATCACTCAGCACATTTCTGATCTATGCTAATACATTTAAAATTTTTCTATCTGTAGCATTTCAAAAAGTAACTTTTTTCATTTTTAAGATAATAATTCTTCGTTGCTTGCAGCCTGCTTTAATTCTTTAGTGACGAGTCTGGTTCTGTGACATTCTACAATTTATCAATCTCAGAGGGAAATTCCGCACAAAAATCTCTATTACAGGAAACCAAATGAAGCTGGAAAAATATATTAATCTGAATCATGAAATGTATGCATTGAAAAATATAGGCCTTTTCTACTCAGGGAGATCTTTATAAATAGCTTTTGCAGATAGGTATTTCAGAATAACTGTTTTTGACTAACTCCACATAAGGACATTTTTGTTCTGGAATAAGTGTGCTGTGTTCTAGTTTAGCTTAATCAACTTCACAATAAACAGAAACAACAGTCTAATTATGGAATAAGACTGCTGACATATGTAGTTATATGGGAATATTAATTGCACTTAAATTTATCTTTGTTCATTTGCTTTAGCCTGTAAGGTCAGACAAACTTAACTATTGCTTTCTTCATCCTGTTTTATTTCCTCTGAAATTGTTATCAGTCTTCAAAGTCTGTGACAATGCAATCAACAAGCCTGCATTTGAATTAAAGCTCAGTCTCAGACCTGGTTAAAGTCCATGAGTGAATAATCTTAATTTCACTCAAGCGAAACAAGAATTGACCAAGTACTTCTCTGCTCACAGACAGATGAGGCAGGAAGCCACCATCCAAGAGACTGAGGCACATAATAAGGCCAGTCAGACACTAAGGCTAGGTCTGAGTGGACTACAGAATGTGGCCTGCGTCATCTGCTCTCCCTTACTAACATCTCCTGTTGCCACTTTCAGAGTTAGACCTTTGGGCTAAGCCAGCAGGCCATTTCTTATGCTCTCCCCTATCTAAGTGGCTTTGTATTTCTACTACTTGTATTCGCTCTGCTGCTCATCTGAACAAAAATGAAGACATGGGATCAGACAGCCGGGAGGACGGGGAAAAAAAGACAGGGAAAAACTGCCTCAGCAAGGTGTTAGATCACTTTTGCCATTTGGTGGACTCTCACCATTCCTGAAGACAGAGGGACTTCTCTGGGGTTGAATGCAAATACAGTAAGCAGAGTTTGCCTAGCTTCAGCTGTGTATGTTGGTGCAAAAGGAAAGAAAAGAGAGAGGAGCAAAGAGAGTACTGCTTTTGGAGAAAGGTGAAATAGAAAAATTAATTTAACCACAATACTCACCAAAACGGAGTTAAAACAAGAAAGTTGCCTGATGGATGCATCTACTATGCTGCAGAACCCAGGACTGTGTGTGCATTCTTCACACCAAAGAAATTCTGACTCCTAATACAAACAAGCTGGCAATACTGCAAATATTTTCTTAACTGTTATGGCAAAAAAGGCAATGCTCCTCTAACTTACTCACACACCAGAGTTGAAATGTAATCCAAAACAGACACAGAACAAAACAGCTTTAACACCAGAATATAAGAAAACAGTCTTCAGTGTTACAACAAAAAAAGTATAATTAATGGAATGTGTTTTTCTCTAATATATTCCAGCTCACAGAAGCTGAGTGCTTCTGTTGTCAAGTAGGTTGAATAATGACATCAAGTACACTGATCTGTTTTGTACTCAGGGCAGCATTTTCATTGGAACATTTCAGAAACAAGAATGTATTTAAAGTGCAGGCAGTAGAAAATTTTTAAATTTCCAGGTTACACCAGAATTCACTGGTCACATCCAAGAATGGCATTTTACAAGAAATACATTTTTAAATTCACACTTGAAAGAGATTCAGCACTGGTATTATAGACATTTATTCATTTTAAAAAAAACACCTTTGAGGAACCTCTACTTGCAAAATTAATTATTTTCACAGTGTCTCCACATACCTTGTGACTTTGGAAAATTCAAGGTTTTCTAGCACTGCCTCTTAGTTGGTAGCAGCTTTTCTTTTAAACCAGCCATGTTGCAGAAGCAAACATTCTCATCTTTTGGCCAGTTTTCTACTCTTGGCTTTGCCTGCTGCTTCTGCAAGCGAGTTTGTATGCAAACCACAGAAAAAAACAATCTTGCTCCATTTGTATTCCATATGTTTGCCAGGCTAGTGGCCAGAAGAGATCAGAAGCGATTTCTTTTTCAATTCCCAAAACTCAGATAGGCACTGACAGCCTCATCACACAATTATTTTGAGCTCCTGAAAGAGCTGTAGTCAACTTTAAAATAATGCATTTCCTTAGTTTTGCTACTCATAGAGCCTTAATTTGCAATAATGGTCCAGCTAATAATTTTCTTCATTCTTGCACTTTTAAACTTCAGTGATTTACTAACCTGATTATCCTTATATTTTAACCTTTGTTTCCCTTTCCTTGTGTCACTTGGATTATCATGGTTTCTTTACCAGCCTTACTGGAATTGTATCTCTTTCTTGAAAATTTCCTCTCTCTGTATCTGAAGAAAGTTTTTAAGCTCTCCTCCTGGTGCTTTCACTGAACTGGTGATTATAAATGATATCTAATTGTCTCTGAAACTCAGTGCAGGTACACAACTCCCATTGAGTTCTATATAACCCCATACTCTCTACTGCATGTCTTTCTTCCTGTGTTGTCTGTGTCTATTGTTCTTTTCCCACTCGGTCATTAAGGCAGCACTTGCTGCTTTAATAGCCAGGCAATACAAGACGGGTATTCTTAAGGAAATAAATATGCGACAGGTAGGAAACCACATGACACACTATTCTTAAATCTTGGATATCAAAATAGTATTTGGTATTATAGTTGCAGCCCTGAGATGTTTCTAGCTGAAAAGCCACTGTTCCCCACCCCAGCTATCACAGTGCTAACGCAGCAAAAGTAAATGGAGATAAGAAGCTGGTGAGTATAACAGCCACCTTTCATACCAACCATTTGTAATGAATGACCAAGTGGCCTTGAAGGCACTCTATCTATCTCAAGTAAAAGCATCTGCAAATCATCTCAGGAGTCTGAACTATCTGGGTGGAGGATTTTTCTGGGTGTTGCTTCAGGAAGAATTTACATATATTTGATAGAAGAAAAAGACAGGAAATTCCAGACACAGTATAAATAAGCATGCAGTATATGGTTTGTCACCAACACTATATTAAAGTCTCTAAACAGCAAATGCTAAAGGAAGCCTGTTGAAAAGCACACAGTGCTACAGACTTCAAAACTACCATCAGTGTCAAACTAGAAATATATCCAAAGCACTAGAGTTTGGAAGCTGTATTCGTCAATAATTCGAATACAATGGAGGTTGTTTAAACTCTCTTGTAGGACCTGCTCCAGAGAATAGAGCAAAGTTCTCTCATCCATTCTTCTTAGGAAGATGAAGGTTTTAACAGGGGACAGGGGAAGGACTTTACTGGCTTAGGGACAGAAAATAATACTAAGCAGCCCAAAGCAAGCCTGCTCCTGTACTCCCTTTACACCAGCAACTGCCCTTAAAATTCCTTTCTGTATTGCAGGAAATATGTGGATGCCAGTAGGACCGGCTATGTCCACAGAAGAGAGAAAAAGTCACTCAACCTATGACATGTCTATGACATTCTTTCTCCAAACACTGCATCACCTCTCTAGGATGAGGTGCTATTTTTAATCTCCTAGTTTTCATCATATGTTGAGACTCCTTCCAAGCACCTTCCATCTTATCCTTTTCAAGCTTTGCATCTTGGGTCTGTAAGTCTGAAATAATAAACAAGTATTAGCAATCTGGTGGCCCCTGATCTAGCACATGTCATTGAATCCAATACGTAAGGAACTATTTGCACTAATTACACGCACACACACACATGATATACATACAAGCAGCTATGATGGATTCCAGCTATCTGGGATCAAGAAACATATACACATATATATGCACACACACCCTCCTGCTTTGCATATGGGGAACACATATTATTGCATAGAAAAGGGCTGTGGAACAACAAACCTGCAAAGTCTTAGTAAAGTAAATAACACTTTACTTTTCTTCCCAGTCATATACCTGGAAAAGTCACTGCTTTAAGTTTCGCTTGTTTGGGCTTGATGACTTTGCTTGTTTGATGAGGTTTGTACTTGCTAGAAGCCTGTCCATGTCTTGGTTCCTTCAAGCAAAAAAAAAGCAGAAAAAAAGTTTGAGTCATTTACCATGTTGGTAGGATTAATACCCTAATTTTTGTGTACTTTCTTGAAAAAAATCTAGTTCATCCACAAGTGAAACTGTTCCTAGGGTAAAATATAGCAGCCACCAGTGCTAGGAAAACCACATAGCAGTCATAGGAAAAGGAATAAAAACATACTCTCCAGCTGCAATTGCAGAAAAAATTTCAGGGTGGTAGAAGGTAATTATAGGTTAGGAAAATAACTATGATACCAGGATAATGTCTTTAACTAGTAAAAAGTAACTGACTGAACTGTTACATAAAATGCTCAGCCATTGCTGAAGTCAGCCATCTCTAACTGAAGCAAGCTTGGAGATTGCTTCTCTCAAGATTTATCAACTCCATAAATCACTTCAACAAAATTAATAAACCACAACACACACACATTCCCACTTCCAATATGCAGATCTCTGGGAAAAAAGAAACAATGTCTCTAACATCACATATTTGCTAGATTTTTCTGAACTAGTTCATAAGCAAATGAATATCTCCCAAATATCTAGTCCCTGAATAGTTACTGAATGAAATATGTTTCCTCCTTGCTATTCCACAATGGCAAAGCAGCATTGGTGAGGGGTCCTTCTTCTGACATTTTGTAATGACAAGACCCTGGCCTGTGTTGAGACAAATGAATTTGCTGGGACTAACTACACAAAGACAGGTACTCCAGAGAATAAAAGTGATCTGGAGGCTCTAAGTGGGGACATTAAAAGAAAAAAATATAGCAAACTATATTTATCTTGATCAAGAGAAACAGAAGTTGTTGCTTGCACTTGTTGACAGATGTGTGACAACACAAATTCTCATTACAAAAATAAGTAGAAATCAGCAAGATTCAAACTGAATACATTCTGTGTTACGTTGAGATAACTAAGAGTCATCTGTAATTAGACTAAATATACAAGAAAATATTTGATATACCTAATTTCAGATTTTACAGCGAAAACCTGCTCTCTTGCCAACTTGTATTCCAAGGGTCTAGATTTTAACAGAATGGGCAGACCTTTGCACTGATCACCCATTCCTTTCCCACTTCAGTATACAGTACAGGAAAAATCAAAATCCAGTTTAAGAACAATATAACACAATTTATTCTCAAAGCATTTATGCAAAATGGTTGACTGTATTGGTAGCAGCTTTGAATGTTCTCACTGGCTTCTGTATCAGGTGCAGTGTTCCTGGCCTCCCATTAAATCTAGCCTCTGTCTACATTTACCATTACTATTCCTTCCACGGTTCATACTTTTTTCCATGCTACTTTGTCCAAATATACTTTTCTTTCTGTTCTCTTTCTTTCTTCCTTTAACTGCTCTCTATGCTTAGAACTTTTCCATTCTTTGCATGAGAAATAACCATCTTTTCCTTCCTCCTAAAACACTAACAAAACATTTATCTGAAAAAGAACAATGAACTTCTATTAGACATTTTAAAGACATTTGCTATTTTGTATCCAAAACAGCAGTAATGCTCTTGCATTAGCCCACCATCTGGGTCATTCAGGCCCCAAGAATTCAAAACAGCAGTTCAGTCAAAAGCTCATAATTAAAGCTTAATCTAAAGCAGCTGCAGTGCAGTTCCCATGGACTGCAAAATGAGTACTTACTATGGAGTATTTTTGAAAGCATAACTACCTGTATAGGTGACTAAATATCAAATTAGGAGACTTGTTTTGCAAACTGCAGTCCCCATTGTTTACTGACTAGATCATCCTTATTTGCAGCCTGTGGAACACAGGCCCACCTGTCTCAACTGAGATTGAAAGTTTTCCCATGTTCTGCACAAGGTTTGACATATCAATACAATCCCTGATAACAAGTTATCACTATGAATTGTTTAAACTTGAAACAGAAGTAGTATGTTACTTCAGCAGTAAATTAATGAATTGAAAAAACAGCCTGTCTGCTGACCCATGAAAACAATTTAGCTTTCTTTTGAATTGACACAATTTAAGCCTTCAGAGACTCAGATTTTCATCTGCTTTTATTTCCAAAATAGATCAAATCACATAGATATCTGAGCTGGGAGCCAGTTTCTAAATATGGCACTGCTTCTCTTCCCAATAATGTTAAAAACATGAAATTCTTCACAATATTCAAGCATTTGGTGCGTGTGTCAAAGCTGAATACGGTTTTGCCCGTACCTCCTTCTTTTCTTACTTCTTTTCTGAAGAAGCTATCTGCTATATCTTGGCTTGGAGAGTACATTATAGACAATGAGCATTGCCTGTGATGACCTATGATGAGTGGGAGGCCCTAGACAGTAAGGGAAGCATAAAAGATGTTTGTGGGGCACATGTTTGAAATTAGTAAGATCAAACTTAGAAAATGAGAAAACTGTTAGTGGATTTTAAGGAATACCTTCCTAATGGTGAAGGAAAAGCCTCTTTTTCATGTAATTTGACAGACAAATTGATCAAAAAAAAAAAAAAGGTCAGTAACAAGAGAAAAGATGAAGAGATCAGCAATGGATACTTTCAATTAAAGCGTTGGCTTCTGTGACATGTCTGCTTGCTGGTTGTTTGTCTTTGTGAACATACTTTTTACCTTACATTGAGGCAGGCGGTGCCTATTAGTCTTCTCTGGACTGCTGTTGGCCTTGAAGAAATCTGGGGAAAGGAGAGAGAATGAAAAACATAATTCATCAGTTTTGAATCCAGGACTTGGAACCGGTTTTATGCAGAGACTGCACCCTTTACAAGGCTCATTTTACTTGGGCATCTTGATTTTGGATGCTTTATTCATAATCTATATTTTCAAGGTTCTCTCTTTTCCCTGTGAATCAGTGAAGATCCTGCCTTATGCCTTTTAAATGCAACACCACCATCCAGCTATTTAGGTGATAACAGCTGAACTACCAAGACCACTTCTGTCTGGTCCTAAGTGGGTCTCAGTGAGTAGAATGAGCTACTTATATTTGCATTCCTTGCTACCCCAGAGAACAGTGGAGCATTAAAACAGGAAAAAAAGTAAACAAAGCATACATTCAGCGCAGTTGCTGCTATAGCACCTGGCCTTTGCAGGTCTCACAGAAACGGATTCTAAATCTCCTGCATATCCTTGAATAGCTTTTACCCCAGTCTAGTTCCAGCTGTCTGTAAGCACATCTGCATTCCTGAAAAGCCACCTCATTTGCATACGTGCTTACAGCAGACACCCAGGACTGGAAATTACTTTTGGAAGCACACAGTCCATTTTCATGTTACTGTAGACACCACATTGTGTAACTCTCATCATATTTCTGATTTTGCCTTTCATAAAAGGCAGTCCGCAGACGCACCTTCCTAACACAAAGTATCAACATGGAATAAGACCTGCAGATCAAGGCATCCTGGTTTGGATACTAAACTCCTATTTAGCTCAGCGGAAACTAGGGAGAACTGGTTTCATCAGTGTTCTTATTACTCCTGTGCTTCCATTTGGTGACTGTAGATTGTTCATCTTGAATCTCTCTGGTTCCAACTGGGAATAGTCCCAGTTAGTGTAGCTTCTTGGGACTGGTAGCATGCCTGAGTGGAGAGAAAAAAGAAACAGCAAACAAACAAGAAAGAGAAAAAATAAGTGTTTTTCTTACATCTTCAGAGTGTGCTATACACACTAAGCTTCACATTATCCCATGTGATGCTGCATCACTTGTGTGTACAGACAAAACACAGTTGTTCCTCTAAGACATCTGATAAAATAAGGTTAGAAGGGGATTTAGAAGGCAGGTCCTGTTTGCTCCACTTATAAATATCAGAGTAGCTCAGCGCAAAGGCCTGAGACATCTTGTCTCCAATGGTTGCCAGCTGTGGATGGTTACAGCAGAGCGCAAGAAACAGGCTTATACAGAGTGATCCCTCCCCTAGTATAGCCTCCCTGAATCCAGTAATTAGGAATCTATAGACTAGAAGTTTAATATTTCATATTTTCCTGAAGAGTAGATCTTAAGTCATTCACAAAAACAGAGAAGGACTGTGAAGGTAAGAGAGAGACAATGAGAAGAATGAAATCGAAGGTGTGGAAGCAAGCTAGAGGAGCCAGGTGATAGAGAGTGGAACACATCTTGACAGAAGCTGTCCCTGCTGTGCAGACTGAACCTTCAGTCTCCTGAACATCAGGAAAGGCTTCATGGCAAACTGTCAGGAAGATACGGATTCTGCCCAGAGAATGTGAGCAGCAGAACTGCCCATACGTTTGCTTAAGATCTTTAAGGTGAGCACTGTGGTGAGAACAGTTACAGGATGATTCAGAAACCTCTTCAGAGGCATGTAAACTATACAGCATATCTTACCCACTTTTTCTGCTTCTCAGAGCAGAGGATACATTAGGGGTTACAATATATTGTTTTACACATTAGTACATGTAAGAAATAGCCAAGTAAATAAATGTAAATGTCTGAAAAGTATGTGTGTGAATTCAGGGCAGAAGGGGAGTTTGAAAGACAAGGGATAACTCAATTTTGAGGCTACAGCTTGCACAAGCTGCACTTTTGGACGGGAACAAAAAACTCTCTCACCTGCTATCCATTCTGAAATTACATTGCAAAGCTGTGTCTTGAACTCATCAGTATTGAAACATGATCTTGGGAAACCAGAGCAGAAGCAGATGTACAAGGCTTGACTCAGCAATGAAGGGAAAACCTAGGAGTTAAGCAAAGAAAAATCACAACTCCATATACTTTTTAGTTAAGAGATCTGTTCTTAGAACAGACACACTGTTCTTTTGAATGACAAAGTCTACATTTCAGCCAAAGGAATGACTTCTGCTTTGAATAGTTAGCTCAAGTATCAATACATTGTTATCAATACCCCAGTTCCCTTATTCAGAGAAAACTTTTATCTTACTACCTATGTAATCTGAAAGTTTACATATTCTTTATTTTGGATTAAGGAATACCCAAAGTTTCAATTGAGGCAGGTCCTGTAATTAAAAAAAGGTGCAATATTTTGAAAAAAAAAATCATTTCCCCTTCCCTCTTTCTTTACAGAAGGTCACATTAGCAGAAAGAAAAAGAAGAATCAGACTGTTAGTGTAGATATCTGGAACTTTTAGGAGACAGTAACTGCCTGCTATGAGGCAAAGAAGTTGAAGAAAAAAAAAAAGAAGAACCAGGGAATACATAAATAACTAACTAAAAGAGTGAAGGCAGAGGTGAATTAAGTGAAGGCATAGTCCTTGGATGAAAGAGAGAGCAGAAGCCAGTAACTAGAAATGAAAACAGTGTTTTTCCACCATATTATTTTATTAAAAGCTTTATTATTCGAAAGACAAAGGCATGAACTTTCCTGGCTATCACTGGGTTATTCAAACTGCACAGGTACCACCCACAATGCTCCAATATGCACAAAAGTTACAGTCCAACTGAGAGTTGGATACTAGGATTCCTGCAAAAATCAATTAATAGATGCCTGCACAGCACCTCAACTTATAGGATAAGTATTAGTTTCAGATTACTCCTGTGGTGATGGATTTCTCCATCTCATTTCACTGTTTGAAATGCGAGTCTTTTTGTTTTCTCTGGCTATCTATATGCACTTTAATGAAGGCCTCCTGGTGGTGGAATCTGTGATAGTCAAGCAGGAGGAAAGCATAATTCTTTGCAATATGATCAAACAGCTGTTCTTCTATCTCTTGATTTGGCTGCCATGAAAAGGAGAAACAAATGGAGGGAAAAAAAAAAAGGTGTTTCTTTTCTCAGTAAAATATAGGTGAGAAAGTATCTAGGATACTATCAGAAGGGGCTTAACTGACTCCATAGCACTAAGGAGACATAAAGTATCTCAAGTTTAAGAAATTAATTGGGCGTGGAAGTAATTTCACTCTGCAAAAATAAATAAATAAATAAATAAATCATTTTTTAGTTTTTAAACTTGGTTTAATTTAGCCCGTCAGTGAATGTAGCAAATTTTAAGCAGCTGTAATTAAAATAAACATTCTCTTTGACATCAGAGTAAGCCTAGAGTGGGTCTACTTAATTTGCTAGTCACTGGGATTTCTCTGTTATTATTATGACTGAGAACAAAATAATCTTGCAATGTATATGAAAAAAAGCCAACTGAAACACACTGTAGACTTAAAAGCATCTCTGAGACCATCTAAGCTACAGATTCTGGATTGCTTTTGGACTGAAAAAGCCGGAGCTGCAAGCCACCAAGAGCAGCTTCAGTCTGTTCCAAAATTTCCACAATACCATGTGCTACAGCCCTATCTTTGGTCCTGCCATACTCTCACCCTTCCATCAGAATTTGCAAAGGTGTCTCCATAAAAAGACATGCAGCTTCCTTGCATGGTTACTGCAACACACTGGTTCCTTGTTGTCTGCTTAAGGACCTTTTGCAGATCCTAAGTGATATCACTAGTTATTGTACTGGGGGAGACCGCACTGGGTATTCGCTTCCCCACAAAGTAATGGGCACAGAAGGTTGCACAATGTTATACCATAATGCTTTCAACATCACTTCACATCACAAGTCAAATTTTCCCCTGGCAGGAAAACAATGCAATATACTGAGAAGCAATGCTAGAAATGGCAATGATCAGCTTGTCTTGATATCTACCTGATATAAGCGGAGAAAGAGCCACCAAAAGCTATCCACCAGAATAGCCTGGGAGACTGGCGCAATGAGGAAATTCTGCAGCATTTTTCTAGGAAATAGAGTCTGGCAAGAAATGAAATTTAGTAACACCATGCAAAGGAGGGAAAATTCCTGAAGCAAATCACTCTGAAAAGCAGACACTGAGCCTCTTTCTCTTGCTCTCAAACTTCTGGAGAAGCTTTCTAAACTCTCATTCACAACCCCTACCAACTGTAAAAGCATTCACATACATATTAGCATTTGTGTGCATAGCAATCAGGCATATACAAGTATGCATTTATGTCACATGCCAAGGCAGTGGGGACAGGCTGCCTGGCTTTTTCCAAGTCGTAAATATACCTTTCCACTTGATGACTTTCTCTGGGCACGCAGTATTTTCTCCACAACATCTGTAAGCTCTATCCCATTTGGCAGTGGTGTCAGTTTATGCTTACTGTATCCTGGATATTGGTACATTTCCACTGCGCCCTGTTCTGAAGTACTCTGGCATTTTTGGGGGTGGGATGGTAAGGGAAAGAAAGAAATGACACAAAAAGGAAAATATGAAAATTTCTAACAAGTCCCAATAATACATAATCTTTCTTTCTTCTGTGTCCTGCAACAAGACTCTGATGAGACTTGTGAAATAAGTGACAGTAAAATTAACATAAAATGCCCTTTTTAAGAGCATAAAATACTATTAATCTCTGGAATGCATATGGAAGGAAATAGATGCATTAGTCATCTATCGCACCTTATCAGATTGCTAACAAGCAGATGATGGCAGTCAAGGCAGTCAATGAGCTGATACAAGTTATCAGTTCTTGTACCTTATAAACCCATCTCCAAAAACAAAGGTTAGGCCTCAGTTGTCTCCAAAACATCTCCCAGAAAACTGGACTCAATTTTTTTCCAAGAGATGCATAATACATAAGGAGGGGGAAGGATTCTGTCTCCTCTTAAAGACAGGTTTACCACTTGTGAAGTGAACCTGACCTGAGGTAGCACGTCAACACCTGACTCGTGCAGAGGGTGGCCATACTTTTGCATGAAGCCACATGTCTCCCTTCTGCCTTTAGCTGCAGAGAGAAAGAAAAGACTGAGGATACTGAAGACACAGCAGAAGACATTAGAGAGCAAATTCAGATCAATCACAAATAAGGCATAGTCTCCATTCTGCTATGCCATGTGCCTATTTTGAAATATAGCAGGGAGTATTTAAGGAAAAGTGGGCAGAACACTGAGCTCCCCAGTTTCTTACTATTTAAAAAACAAACAAGCAAATAGGAAAGATCTTTGCCAAGGTGACCTAACCTGGTACTTCAACACACAACTTGTACACAGTATTTGATTATTTATGACAGGTGTCAACTTATGTTGTATAAGCCACCAGATTTTGATATCTCACAGTATAGTAAACATTTTTTTTCCTCAAAGCTTCTCCAGGCAGAATTAAATAGCAAAATTAATACATCAAGACTATATGATAAATAATAACTATCCTTATACTATTCAGTATGTTTCCAGCAACATACAGAACAAAGATGATCTCATGGTTAACATGCAAAGTGACCAAGCTGTGCCTCTGGCTTTGTCACAGATTCACTGTGAGACCCTGAATAAATGAGATAGTTTGTAATGCATTACTACAGTACTTATCCTGCTTACTGCAAGGAGAACTCAAGCGCACAACTATGCTGAACACAGAGATGCTGTTGGCTTATTCCAATTTGGAACTAGGCAGCAGAAAACATAATACAGGATTCCTCTAGGAAGGTGAACATTAATACCCCTGTATAACTGGCAGGGTATGTCCTGACCAGAGCTCCTTAATGCCTGTTCTTTTTCTCAGTAACAACCCCCTGAAGTATTTATAGAGGAAATATATGTGCCTTTGTCTTTGGATGTCTCAGGGAATTTCTTGTCTGGAGCTCTTCTGCTCTGAATATCTCTTTGAAAACTCAAGATGTTTCAATGCCTTTAACAACAATAAGAAAGAAACATGAAAATGAGCATTAAGAGCTCAGTTCCTCAGTCATGTATTGGTCTTTGACTCTCAAAAGCACTTACATTAGCTACAGTTTTTTCAGTTCAAAACCATAAGTCCGCAGTCTCCCAATCTTTCTTCCAGACTCCCTTCCAAATGCCCTCATTTTATTTCTGGCCATTGATCTTTTTATCTTCCTAACCAATAGATGCACACACACACATGCATATAAATGCTGATAGAGCCACAACTACCACACAAAGCCTCTATTTAGAACTGCAAGTTTTTGCTCTAATTTTAAGGTTTTTACTATAACCCCCTCTATTATAAAAATGATGTATTTCCAGTGCACAGATTTTAATACATGGAATCAGAAACACATATATTCTAGTACATGGGGCCACTATTTTTACAGCACTTGTCCGGAAAGATTCATATTGTTTAATTAGACTACTAGAAGACACTCCAGCACTGGAGATTTTCCTTATCTATAGTCACCATATTGGCATTGTGGTATCTTCCAAATTCTTGTTCCAAGTAAGCAATTTTCTGGTTCACTTCGGTCAGAGTGTTCATCAAGCGCTCTGAGAATGCAAGATTATTAAGGAACATTGTTGTGGAATATTAATAAATGTACAAACCAAATGAAAAGGTTGGTGACCCTCCTCTCATATTTTCTCCTCTTTCCTAGCACTTCTATTTATTCCCTCTCCCTCTTTTTGCTTTCCTTATTGTTCCCCTTTCACACAGGTCATTACCATGATATCTCATTAATCTAACTTTTTTCAGGAAAGCCTCACAATGTCCTCAACAGAAACTTTTTGAAGCAAGTAATTTCAAATCACCAAATTCCTTCGAAATTGGGGAAATTTTTTAAAACTTCAGAAAGGAAATATTTTGCTTTTGCAGTATGAAAAAAAAAAATGTTGGTGATACACATGACATAACCCTGCCATCTGTTTGAAGTACTATCCAAACCAATTACTACAGCCACCTCCCATGGAACAAAAGAGAGTAAAACAATAAAACAAAATTTGCCCCATCATCAGCTGAGAAGGGAAGACTTTGTAGCATGCTTGGAAAGTCAGGACATTGGGACTGTTTCAGAGGAGAGCTTATGAAACAAGTGCCTGCTCTTCTATCTCCAACTTTTAACTTATCATTCACTAAACTTGTGGGGTCCAGTACCCCAGACACTTTGAACTTCTCCACCTCCTCTCCCATGCTCCCAAATAAGGAGAGATTCTCTTCCGAGGGGCATTTCCTTCTTTATCTGTAAAAAGACCGGGGGGGGGGGGGAGAAGCTTCCAACGAGTTCCAGTGTTTTAGGGGACACGTGAGGTACTAGTGGGCAGAAGAGAACAGCTTTGATGTAGTCTGAAAATAAAAGCCCCGTTCCCACTATACCCAGCTACTCCTTGTCCTCCGATCTCCGCCAAAGCCAGCGTGTGCCAGAGCTGAGGCTGTGGGGCCGGGGCCCGGCGGGGTGACGAGCTGGGACGACGCGGAGCCGCATCTCCCCGCGCCCCAGAGGATACCCGACGGTCTGTTCTCCGGGCCCTCCCGCAATGCCCCCACAAGATCCCACGGCGGCAGCCCCAGGAGGTCGCCCCGCGAGGCCGCCGGGGAGACGCCGCCGCCCGCCGCGGCCATCCTCCCGACGGGAGCCGTCAGCTGCGGCACTAGGGCGAGCCCCGCACCAGACCCGCCCGCCCGGCCGCCGCCGCCGCCGCCACACGCCGCGGCGGCAGGGAGGAGCGGGCCCCGCCGTCGCCATAGCAACGCAACGGCCGCAAACGGCTCCCGGGACACGCAGCGGCCGAGCCCACGCGGGCGGTAAGGGCGGGGGCTGTCTGAGAGCTGGGTTCGGGCTCACCAGGGAGCAGGCCGTTCCCTCCCCCCCTCTTTAGTTAAGGCGAATTTCAGTGGAACAGTCTAGTTTATCCGCCCCCGCACCAGGGGCTGACGCTACCACGCTAGGAAGGGAGGGATGTCCTCATCTGCTATTCTCTCGCTGATCCCGTTTGTTTCACGAGTAAGATGCCAAGAGGGAAAAGAGTTTGAGAGACTATTCCTATGGCTGCCGCTAGGTAGAGTAACTCTGACCCTACTCGTCGTCCCCATCCCCTTTTCCCAATGCGAGACCGCCAGCGCGCTCCCCCCCCCAGGTGGTATGGCCCGTGCCCCCCCTCTGCCCCCCCCCCGCCGGCGGACCGTGGCGGGCCGTTCGGCGGGCGGGGGGATAGGGGAGGAATACGCCTGCGCAGAGGCGAGGCGGAGGGGGGGGGCGAGAGAGAAGGGGGCGCCGCGACGTTGGGTGCAGGTGAGAGGCGCGCGCCCGCGGAGGGTGGGGGGTGGAGGGGGAAGGGGGGGGTGCGGGGTGTGTCGGCCTCGCTTCAGATTTAAACCGGGGGTTGGGTGTTGACGTCAGGGCCTCGCGTCGTTCCCCCCCCTCCCCGAACCGTTGGCGCGGTCACGTGGCGCGGCAGGTGCGAGGGCCGCCGCGTGCCGGCGGCGGGAGGGGCGCGGTCCTGTCACGGCCCGGCCGGGCGGGGCCCTGAGCGGGTGGCGGCAGCGGTCGCGGAGCGATGCCCCTCCAGGCCACCCGGCTGCTCTGGAGGGACCACGCAGGGTTTTCCTCCAGGGTAGACTCAGCCTCGGCTGCGGTGTTTCTGCCTGGTTCCTGCTTTTAGATGTAAAGTGGGTAAAACGATAGAAGTGTCAGCAAATTGAACGCTCATGGAAATATGCGGCTTTTTATAAAGTGCTCACTGAAAATTCACAGCCATTTTTTTGGTAGAGGAAACTTTTCCAGAGAGGACCAGAGGATGAAGCGATACTGTCTTACTATGAAGATGGCTGAGATATTAAAGGTGTACATCTTGTCTGTTGAAAGAGTCCATTAATTTCTTTTAAAGTAGTGACTTAAAAAATTGGTGTCACCTAATTATTTTCAAAGGTATGATGTTTTTAAGAAGAAGCAGTGATTAAAAACTATAAATATCATAATCTTAAAATGTCGACAATTCTAAAGGCAGTTACTGGGTTATATTTCTGTTTAGGACCTAACACTTCTAATCCTTGCATTTTCTTTGTGTTTGGAAAACAGAATAAAGCAGTCAGAAGTGCCACTTACACTCAGAAAGTGGACCACAATGCCTCTCTTTGGTAACACTTTTAGTCCAAAGAAAACACCACCCAGAAAATCAGCTTCTCTCTCCAATTTGCACTTGGTAAGTTCTGGGGCCCATGGCTTGGTTATTAAGTATTCCGTAACCAGGAATGGGTGGTTTGTGCTAAGAATGTTGCATTATAATCCCCGAAGACACCCTCCTCTTGGATGCTCCCACCTCTAGCTCTTTCTTCCTGTGGTACAGGATCCATTTCTGATCACTGGTGACCAGATACCAAGATAAAAATGGAATGTGTCAGGGTAGTTTGCATCACCCCCACCACAATCCAGAACAGTTTCCCCCTGAAGCTTGTAGCTAATGGTTCTAATCTAAATCCAGGGAGGGTGTTTCCAGCAGGTCGAGGGAGATGGTCCTCTCTGCTCAGCATTGGTGAGGCTGCATCTGGAGTGCTGTGTCCAGTTCTGGGCTCCCCGGCACAAGAGAGACATGTACTTAGCAAGATCAAGTGCGGCAAAGGGCCACAAAGATGATTAAGGGACTGGAGCGTCTGTCATACAAGAAGAGGCTGAGAGAGCTGGAGCTGTGCAGCCTGGAGAAGAGAAAGCTCTGGGGATGTCATCAATGTATATAAATATCTGATCAGAGTATGTAAGGAAGACAGAGCCAGACTCTTCTCAGTGGTGCTCAGTGACAGGATGAGAGGCAATGGGCACAAACTGAAGCACAGGAAATTCTGTTGGAACATAAGAAGACACTTTAACTGTGAGGGTGGTTGAACACTGAAACCAGTTGCCCAGAGAGATTTTGGAGTCTCCAACCTTGGAGATATTCAAAACCCAACTGGATGCAGTCTTGGGCAGCCTGACCCTGCTTGAGCAGCAGGGTTGGACTATGTGTTCTCCAGAGGTCCCTTCCAACCTCACATATTCTGTGATGTCTTTTCTAGCTTTCACTACTAATAGGAGTACAGAGTGGACCATAAAGAATGAACACATTCTGCTTTCAAGCCTTAGGTGGTATCTTCAGTTTAGAGATGAAGTTTGTTTGCAGAGTGTGGAGTGTATGTTTGGGTGGGAGGAAATACAGGCATAGTAGTGAGAGGAGAGGCTCCTCTACTGCAGCAGTACATGACTATAAGTAGGATTTCAGACCTCTGGGCCAGTTACACTAGCAACTTCCCTTGGAATGCCAGTCACTATAAGAGAGTATGGAAGTGTTTTTGCATTCCTGTAAAAATCTAAGATGGATCTTCTCCCTGCAGCTGGATAGATCAACCCGTGAGATTGAGCTGGGCCTGGAGTATGGCATCCCCACCATGAACCTTGCTGGCCAGAGCCTGAAGTTTGAAAATGGCCAGTGGGTAGCAGGTAGAATGAAGCTCTGCTTGGTTTGATCTGAAATAGTTACGGTTGGTTGATAATCCTAATTTTGATTTCTTTCTTTCCTTTAGAGTCAGGAAGCTTCACTGGGGATCGCAGGGAAATGCAGCGCTTGCGCAAACGAAACCAGCAGCTAGAAGAAGAAAACAACCTCCTTCGACTGAAAGTGGATATTCTGCTGGACATGGTGAGTCTCTGTTGAACTTTTGCCTACCCATGGCAATGGAAATGCCTGAGCAAAGAGTTCTGGGACCACCAAAGGCAGCAGTTCTCATTGCAGGGTGTGCACTCTGCTCTTTCTGCTTTATCCTACTATGCAAGAAAACTTTAATGGTAAAGTAACTGTGAGAGTGAAGTCTGATCTCATCTGCTTCCTCTGGAAGAAGAGGGGAACGTTTCTCTAGCAGAAGAGTTTGACTTCAGTGGAGACTGGAGTGGGATTAGACGGGAGCCCCAACAAGTGGCATGTTTCCTCTTTCCCTCCCTGCACTGAGTATAGCTGCCTTCCTGCCACTATGGCTTCTGCCCTGTGAAACAGTCCCCTTTTCTGGTCATAAAAGTTTAAGGCTCCAGGACCCTCCTTTTGGCATGACAAATGGTCTTTCATCTGTATGTAAAGCTTTGGGTGAAAGAATTCCTGAACCCTATATAAACTGAAATTCAACCCTACACAGAGATCACAGCTTTCACACTTAAAATCTGGAGACTGCTTCAGTGAAATAGAATCATTGCTCAGTTATTAAGTGTGATAGCTTTTATGTCAATCTGAACAAATACTTATTTATTCCTTCACCATTTTCCTTCCTTTATTCTGTGTTTTAAAACTGGAAAGATGCTTTTGTGCTTTTTATGCTTTTCTGCACTAAGCAGAAAATCTAGCTCTCTAGGCTATCTCAGTTAAGTGTGAAATTCCAGTTTCCCTCTCACTAAAATGGGAGCAAATGCTCACAAGGGTGCTGGTTTGTGGCTGTAAACCTCAGTGACATCTCTGGGAAAATAGTGCCATGATATCCAAAGTGTCATTGAAAAAGCTTCTGAGACACAGATTGCTTGTTATGTTCTACTGCAATGAGATGAGGTGCTTCTGCAGAGGGAAACAATCTCTGTGATACCTCTAACATGCTTTCACATCCTACCGCAGGAAAGGCACATAAATGAGGTATGGGACAGATTACACCCTTGCTGATCTGATGTTAACCCCACAAATATAATATTAGGTTGAGATTGAGGGAGTAGCTTGTTCCTGTCATTGTTCCCTGTACATTGCAGCTCTCTGAGACCACAGCTGAGTCCCACCTGATGGAGAAAGAGCTGGAGGAACTGAAGAATCACAGCCGGAGGAGGAAGTGAATTACTGGAAGAAGAGCAGATGGCTAGAGGATGAGAGAACAAGGAAGCTGACTTTGAATCTTCATTGCCCCTGCATGCAGGATTCCTAGAGCTAGCTTGGACAGCTTAGTTGTGTTGGTACTATATATATAGTTGTACTATATATAGTTGCGTTGGTACTATATATGTGTGTATATATATATAGTTGGTACTATATATATAAATACTTTGTTCCACAGGAAAATGAATAACAGTAGATACCTACAGTATTGCTTGGTATTGCACCTACTGCAGGACTGGTGTTTTAGCACCACAGCAAATTATGCCACGACACTGTTACTGAACACTCATATTTTTTCTCAGAGCAGTTTACTGTGTACCTTACTACTGTTCTTCAGCAATCTAGCTGTAGTTACTGTATTTTCTAAGAAGAACCTGACAAAATGCTCCCTTCCCTGTGAACAGCGGGATATACGTGAACAGATGATGGAGCAGATTCACTCTTAAGTGAGTGCAGTTAGTGACTTGGAGTTGCAACTCTTGCATAAAAGACCCGTGCTATTACTGTCAGTCCCCAAAGGTCTAGATTGATTGCTTCCTGGCTTCTGTGTTTAAAAATACAGGAAACTCTCCCCCCTACCCCAAAGGACAGTCTTTCCCTCTTGATATTTTTGTGTGTTTTTGTACAAACTGTTGGTTTTGCTTCTTGCCTTTGGCAAGCAGGATTCTGAAATTGCTTGTTCTCAAGGGTATTTGATACTTTATGTAAAAAGTTACATTAAAAAATACGGGTGTTTTGCTACGTTGCCACGGGTGTTCATTATATTTTCTATGAAGGACCATGCAGGGCGCCTGGTTACCCTGCCGGGGCGGCGCCCTGAGGCTCCGGCTGAGCTTAGGGTGCCGCCGGGCTCGACACCGCCTCGTCCTGTACAGGGGAACCATCTCCGCCCGCCCCGAAGAGTTTCCTGTGGGCACTGGCGCGGCGGAGCGGTGGAGGTGAGGGCCGGGGCACCGGGCGGCCGGGTTGCCGGGGCCGAGCCGCCCCGCGCCCTCCCGGCCGCCAGGGGGCGCTGCCTCTCCCCTCCCCGGGCGGGAGCACCGCCCCCTTCCGGTGCCGCGCGGCTGCACTTCCGGTGTGGCCGCCTGCGCGCCCCCGCCCCCCCGTGCTGGTGGTCATGGCTGCCGCTGCCTCCCTGTCCCCCGAGGAGCTGCTGCCCAAGGGCGGCTCGGGCAAGGCCGAGGAGCTGGAGGACGAGCTGGAGGAGGAGGATGACGACGAGGAGGTAGCGGGGCGGGCGGGCGGGGTGACCCTGGCGGGCGCGGCGGGCCGGGCCGGGCCTGACGCGGTGCCGCGTTGCCCCGCAGCTGGACGAGACGCTGGCGGAGCGGCTGTGGGGGCTCACGGAGATGTTCCCGGAGAGCGTCCGCTCGGCGGCCGGAGCCACCTTCGACCTCTCGGTGTCGGTAGCGCAGAAGATGTACAGGTGAGGGGGGCGGCTGCGGGCGGGACTCCGCGGGCAGAGGGTCCCGGAGGCGGTCGGGGGGAGCGGAGCGGGGCGGCTTGACCGCCGCCTCCTGCCGCTTTGCCCCTCGGTAGCGCAGTGCGGGGCGAGCAGGAAGGGCAGGGGCCGCGGTGCTCGTGCTGTAGCAGCACGGGCAAAACTGGTTGGGGCATCGAGGGTGGAGTTGTCGTGGGCGGTCCAAACCGGGATTTGGGAATGCACTTAGGGGAAGGCTCCTGTCTAAAGTGCAGAAAGAAGAAAAGGAAGAAGTCTAGCCCGCAAAAGGGGCAGCAGAGAAACCGAAGCTTATTTCTAGTGTGGTTTTTCCTCCCTAGATTCTCTAGGGCAGCTCTGTGGATTGGGACCACCTCCTTCATGATTCTGGTTCTTCCTGTCGTATTTGAAACTGAAAAGCTGCAGATGGAGCAACAGCAGCAGCTGCAGCAACGACAGGTGAGGCTAAAACACCAGAGCCCTTTTTAATTGCAGTTCAAGCTAATATTCTGGTTATCTATATGTCCTTGTACTTATCCAGTGTTCATGGAACTTTCTAAACAGAAAACCAAAAAGAGTGTAACTTGTCATGTGTTGCAATTGCATTCATCCCATTAGATGTTCTGATTGGATCCTTCACTATACTAGAGAAAATGAAAGTCTGTTTTTACAGCTAATAATAGTCCACAAATGAAAGCATACATTCAGATGGTCAAAGGAAGGAAAGTTCCTGCTGTTCTCAGAAAGAGGTTCATCCAGAAAAAATGGAAATAAAGCCCTAGTGTGCTGCCTATGCCTTTTTTTCTTTGATCAGTTGATCAGTTAACACTGGTGCTGGACTTACCTGAAAAATAAATTAAAAAAAAAATGAGGTAGAGGCAAAAGGGGCTGGAGTGGGAGAGACCATCTTGCTGATTCACTGTGACAGACTATCTGCAGGCTCCGTCAAACACAAATTGCTTTTACTTGGTGTAAGTAGATGGTAGAGACTGCATACTGGCCTGATAAAGCCTATAGGCAATGCCCAAATATACCTGTTTTGCATTTGGTATGTTTAAGCCTTAAGCTGTTAGTTGTCATTGCAGAGAGAGAAGCGATATTGCTAAATACTATTTGTAACTTTGTTATATTTGTCATTTATTTAATCCCTGTAGCAGCGTGCTTCATATTTGCAGCTCTCTGACTAACTTTGGGAGTGGGAGGGCAGCAAGTGCAGTCATTGTTTATCTTTGTAGCTCCTTAACTGACTTGACTATTTTTCTTACAGATTCTATTAGGGCCCAACACAGGGCTGTCTGGGGGAATGCCAGGGGCCTTGCCTCCATTTCCTGGAAAAATCTAATTTGCAGAAACTGCACTGGATTTGTATCATGTGGGAAGACCTTGAGATTATGATATATTGAACTGTTGATTTGTTGGGCCAGGGCATTTTTGTTTGTTTTTATTTTTGGCTGTACTTTGGGACATTGACCTATTCATAATGTAGAGGGAAGTCCCCTCTCTGGACCTGTTGATGGCTCCCATCTGCGTTCTTCCCCTGTAGAAGTCATGAGTCTTTTCTTTTATTTGATCAGTATGCCATAACCAGTTACAAAGACTTGAAATCAGGGAGTTCCTCTTCTGGACTCCTGTCCACCCAAAAAAACCATCCTGGGGCACAAGTCAGGCTTCAAAAGTCATCAATCAAAAGAAAATCCTTTCTGGGTAGCACAAAGCCTAAGGACATCAGTGATCGAACAAGGAGTGAGTTTCCCCACAGAGGAAGCAAAGGAGGAGGGATTGCAGGTATCTGTGCCTGTGGAGAAAATTCTCTGGGAAGACTTGTGTGCAAATACTTTCACTGCAATTTGTTGTGTGTGTGAGTACCAAAGGAGCAGCACACTGGCTTAAAGAAGATCACATCTATGCTGATCCTATGCGTTGGTTTTTTTTGTATTGAATATTAAATAAATTCAACCCAAAGAGTGTGTGGTTTTAATAGATGTCCCTTAGAGAGGCTGAGAAAGAGCTGCTAAAGCTTTGCTGGTAGATGCCCTTCAGTCTTGCACGTATCTTGGCTAGGGGGGTAGGTGTAGAAGGAGGACCTAACACTACTTTATCACTTACAGATGGCTGAAAAAAACAGGATGACTTAAGGGAGTTCAGGGTAGTGACAGAGAATATGGTCTGGCACCTCTTTAATGATTCTGCCTCAGTAGCAGTGACCAAGTTTCAGGGTTCAGAAAGGTTTCAGTTTTATAACCAAAGAAAAAAAATTTATTTTTCCTTTACATACTTTGTTACAGAACAATTCAGTTGAACATACAGAAGTGATAGGACATTTATATGGAAACTTTTTTCCATTTTTAATATTTGGTTAAACAAAATACATCTCTGTAAACAAACCCAGATAAGGCTCTAACAAAACCAAATAAGCAAGAAAACAAACATGGGCTTTCCCACTCCCAAGCAGTGGGACTGGACTGTTTTGCCCACCCTCTCTGTCACTGCAGCCTTGCTTCCCAGTGGGATGTGATCATACAGTTTCCCTTTACCTGAGCAGCTGGATCACAGTATTTTCCCCCACAGGAAAGGTGCTGACATACAAGGAGAGGAAAGTAGCCCCAGAATATTTTAAAACATTTGCATATTGTGCACTGATCCATTGGCTTGCAGTTTTCATGCAAACAGGGTTTCTCCAAAGTGCGCTTTAATCAACATAGAAAATGTTGCTGTTGAGATTCATTTTTCTCCTTCCCCTCTTGAAGAAATGGCTCCAAGTCATGAGCAGAATGCCTACAGACTTTGCATTCTGCTTGTAGAGTGTTTAAAAATTTTGCCAGCTGGTATTGGTCATTGGAATGTGTTAAGAAATAGGACTTTTTATAGAAATGTTAGGTTTTTAAAATGTAAGAGCCATTTGCCCTTGTCTTCAGGAGGCTGTGCTCAAAAGACTGCAAAATGGTGCTTGCAGGATGTCCAGGAGTCAGCATACACCATCATTGTCCTGTTGTCATATGGCCTGTTTTCTGTTAAGGTCCGATTTTGGTGGTCTCTCATTCAGCTTCAAACACCTGTTCACGCTTTGCTGAGCTTTCAAAATAACTGAGAAAAAGTAGTTAAAGCCCACCACCCTCCTTTCAAAGGCTCAAACATCAGTAAGGGCAGTTTCGCACACAGTGGAGCAGGATCCCTCAGCTCCATCACTTTTCAGATATTACCATTTAAAAGAGAGGACATCAGATGTCTAAGGGAGGGAACAAACAGCCAGGAAGTGCTAAACACGTGAATTCCATTCTAACTTCAGCATTTCCTCATTTTGTTGTGGAAGGAATAACTGAACTAGAGATCACCCAGGTTACAGGGAAACACCTGATAGAGTTTCCTGTTACAGTCTCCCTGTCTAGTCACTTTTCCCTGCAGGAAGGAGAGGAGGAAAAAGTGATTCAGCCATTAATGGAATGTTTGTCAGTCAACATTAAGAACTTGGTTCAGCTACCATGCCAGAGCGTCTCTAATGCCTGAAGATTCAGGTTGGACCCTGTGCATCTCCCACATTAGCTGCTAGTAACTATAAAAAGGGAGAAAGTGCCCATTATAAAGGCTTCCATCCTCAGCCAATTTTTCTTCAGAACTTTAGCTCATTAGCAGAAGAGCCTCCTTTTGAGCCATTTTGTGTGACATTAGCAACTGTGGGCTAGACTTCTGGAAAGAGGGAAATAAAAGGGAATGACTTCCTCTTAAATCCCCCTCAGTTTTATTCCTCTCTCCAAGCAACCCCTAAACTACTGGGTGACCATGCAGAAAACCAAAATAGCATCAGATGTTAAAAGGAAAGAAAACTCCCAACACTGCACAAAGAAACCCAAGCAGGCTACAGCCTCTCAGTTTAGAAACCTGATATTCCTCAATTAGCCTGTGCTTACTGTTTCCACATTGCTTTCGCCAGCCACGTATTGCCAAACAACCACTCAGCTACATACCTAAATCCCTGGAGACACTGTGGAAGAATCCTCCAGCTACCCAAAGAATTTCTTGAAAGATGACACTGTTTTTGTTATTGTCTTCTAATTCTTGGCACAAACCATCCCAACGAAGCAGAGGGTTGTGCTGAGCACCGTACTATTCCTAGTGTTTGAGAGTGTCCTGAGAGACCCTTACAAATTGCAAATGTCTTCACAACTACTGTTTTGGAGGGAGAGACTTGTGAAGACGAGATAGGGTGCTTGGCCCTGCTTCTCCCCTAGACACATTCCAGCCAGAGCAGCTTGTGAGAGCTCCGGAGGGAGCAGTGTCTGACCACACACAACCTTGAAAGGCATTGGGGGGGGGGGGGGGAACCAGCAAGTTCCAGACATCTTTCTTTGCCTCAAAGCCCAGTTTGGAAGAGCACACCGCATTCTAGTTAGCTTAAGAGCATGCAGCTCATTTGCCTTTGCAATTAAAGTGATTGGCTTCCAGTTTCCTCCACTCTGCCTTTAATTCTTCCCTTCCCCCCCACCTCCCCCAGTATCCTATGTCACTGCCCTATTGCACCAAGAAGAAAGAAGAGAGCCCAACAAAAGCAAGTTCCAGAAGAGAAGACTGGGGGCACCCATTATCCAGGTTACAGGATGTCAGGAGTTTGGTAAGGGGGAAGAGCTGTAGTGAGAGGACAGAGGTGGTCCAGGTCACACGTCAGCTCTCCAGCTCTGATGTGCTTCCACCTCCTCTGGCACCACCAGCAGAAGTTCACAGTTCTTTCCTCTCAGCTGGTGTTTCAAAAATTTCCTATGGGAATGAGAAACAGAAATAAGCACTATTGAATGTAGAGCTTTGTCGTCAACAACAACAACAACTTTTCAAGGCTCATGTTTGCTAACTATGCAAACATGACAAGAAATGGGAGAGAACCCCCCCCCCACACACACACAGTCTTTTAGTTATTTTTGGACAACAAACACATTAAACTCTCTCCGGTGGATCCAAAACACTTCCACTCAGCAAGTTATTGCAGAATGAGATGGACATGATCTTAACCTCCTTAACTGAGAGAAAATTATATAGTTGTCACTTTCCAATTTTTCAAGGACATTTTGTTCCTTTGAGGTGACAAAAATAGAACGGAATTTAGAAGCTCAATTTCTTCAGGTCTCCAAGTTAAAGAACCCCACTGCATTTCAAAATAATTCCAACCAGTCTGGAACACTTGTGAGAAAAACATCATCATTTAGATGTTCTTATCACAGATAGCAGCAGCAGCAGCACATGACCTGGGATTTGAATTGGTTCTGCAGTGCCTCTTTGCCTGTAAGCCTTTTCCAATAGCAAACTTGGATTATCTTCAATAATTATGAAAGTCAAATCTAAAATTTTTCCAGTATCTTTCAGCCCAGATTTCTAAAATTTTCTATAAAGAAAGTCTTTATTTATTGCTGAAAAGCAGAGCACCCAGGAAAAAATCCATCAACAGCTATGCAGATTAAAGAATCATATTACTTTATCCCAGAAGTTCACAACAGGGTTGCATTCACTTTGCCATGACTTTAATGGCACAATAGGCTCTGCAAATATTGCTCTTGTGCAACCCCTATGTTAGAACAAGCCTGTTCGAGACAGCAAAGCTGCTAGTGTACTTTAGAAGGAGATGGGATGAAGTTAAACAACAACTAGGAGTAGGTTAGCTTTTACAATCAAAGCAAGTTATATCAGCAATCCTGTGTTAAGATTGAAGGAGAAAGTGGAGTCAAGCAAGAAGTGCAACGTACACTTATATAGGCAAACAATTCCTAGCAAGCAGCTTTTACTGCTGTCAAGAATAAGGCTACACTTCTAATGTGGAAGGATTTTTATTGGGAACACACACACATCACTACCAAAGAGGCAAAGGCTTGCTGGTAATATCACATTTGACAGTGAGAGGCAGCTCATCTAGTTGCAGCTGTCACTCACTAATATCAGACTCAGCCTCTACATCCATTGCTAGTGACAGAGCCAGCCATGTAAAGATGAAGTCAGGCTCTGCTGAGCTCTCAGAGTGCTACTGGCTGAAGCATTTCTCTACCTTCACACAAAAGGGGTGTAAGCCTAAGTGGGGGCACAGGAATCTTACTACTCTCATTAACCTTTGCTATCAGAGTTCAACCATAGAAGTTTCAAGCGCTAGCTGTTTAAGGACAGATTCTCCACCTCTAACAGAGAAGGATTTGAGGAAGGCTAGGATAAAAAGAAAAGAAAAAGAAGAAAAGAAAAAGAAAATCTACCTGAGCTCACTTTCGCCTCCAATCCACTCGGGCACCTTGAGTTTGGAGTCGAGGTTGTAGTAGGTGCCTCCCACCTCCCGGACACAGATCCAGTGCTGTCGCTTGAGGGGGAGCTTCAAGGGACCCCAGCAAAGGCTGGAGGGCAGATTCATGATGAAGCCCATCACATTAGACAGGGCAATGACATTAACATCTCTGAAAGAGCAGAGAAAACAGACAATGGTAAGATTATATTTTGGTACTTTAACAGCATCGCTTACTCATTTTATGAACAGCGTCTCTGGAACTACCCAGATGCACCATTTCTCAATACCTGCGCTTGTCCCACCAAACTGCTTCATAGCCTTTGGTCTGAAGCGCTGCCATGATTACGTTCACGTCATAGTTGCCATTTCCCAGCATGCTCTTCTTGTGTGGTGTCACCATGGTGTTGGGAGACAGCCTGCGAACAGAACAAGAGAGACTGCTACAGCAGGTGCTTATGGAACCTATACTCCAATTTCACCTCCCTGTCAGTTCCAAAGTTAGAAGGGGCTATTTGCTGTATCAATAACTCAGAGCCTGTTTTCAGGTTTTTCGTTTGTTTGTTTTAAAAAACATGAACTATTCCATTTCTCCCTTATCCCCAAGGCAAAGAGGCTGAAAGGGCTAAATAATGCATTAAGAACAACTTTGATGTATGAAACCTCTAAAGATCCTAGCTTTGATGTGAAAGAGACTGCAAAACAGAAAGCTTTTTTCCTCTGGAACTGGTGCTTCTGAATTGATGCTTCAATTATTTTTTCCTCAATTCATGGTTGTAGTAAATGCCAGTTTGCCATTCAGAATAACAGATATTACAATTTGAAGAGTTTAATAGTCAGTATCGGTCTTTAAGACTGGATGAGATCATAAAAGCCAGTGTAGCCTGGCTGCAGAAAAAATTGGGTGTCCCCACCCAAAGTATTAAGTACAAGTATTAGACACAGCTTTGTAAAGCATTGCCATTGCTATAAAATAATAAAACCCATTGGTATAGGTAACTTAACAGCTAACCTTATTGCAAACAAATCTTCTAAGTTTTTATTCAGAAGCTTGCCTAGACATCACTTGCATTACTGTAGCATCTAAAAATCCAGAATCACAATCCATCCAGTTACATTCAAAAATATAGGATGCAGTTGTTGCATAAATGTGGATAATGGATGCAAGACATAATACAGACATACAGCAAAAACTTAGTCATTTGTATTGTTTTATGTTTTTCCCAAGAAATTTTTTAAGGGGAGGAAATGAAGGGGTGAGTTATTATGGAGAAAAAGAAAAAAAAAAGACAAACAGGCTTCAACAGCTAGAAGAACAAGCATAGAGGGAAACTGGGAGGGCAAAACAGCAATGTCATACAATGCCAAACTGAAGAAAGTCAATCCTAAGATCACTTCTGTTGAGATGCACTGCTCTTTCGATTGGCAAGGGTTCCATTAGCTCTGCTAACACAAAGTTAAAATGTTTCATGTCACTCAGACATCCATGTTTCATCTGCCTCTCCCTCACATTAGCTCTGTCCCTCAAAACTCCTGATATTCCTGCATGCTATTTGCTCGGCCTTTAGCTGCCTTTAGCAAATTGCACATTCTGCAGGCAAGTTTTGTTCAGTGAAAATACCTCAGCCCTTCTGCATTCCCCTCCTGATAGCATAAGGCATTTGACAAAAAGAAGAAAGAAGCAAATTTTTGAGTAGGGGGTTTCAGATCAACAAGGGCTAAAAAACGGTAACTTGTTGCATTAGCCAAGAGTTTTCTGGCAGTTGAGTAGACTGCAGCAAACCAGTTTGAGAGGTGACTTAACTGCAGAAGGGAGAGGAGTCTGAAACAATGGGGTAACATAAAAGGCTATTAATATCCACCACTGCGCACTTCTGAGTGAGGCAGAGAACCAGGGATTCCCATCTCCAAATCTCTGCTTTATTTTACTAATCAGAGATGCTACTGTACCTTGTCACAGTGCTTCCAGTATCTCCATAAAGCAAGATCACTCAACTCCAACTAGTTCCTCAAGAACACTGCCTCAAACTATTAACTCTCATGAGTGCTAGTGAGCTACAACAAGTTTTCTAATTGACAGAGCCCTTTGGGTTGCACAAGCACCCTCTTGTGGCACAGTTTTCCAGAGAAAAGCTTATCTGAGAGCTGAAAGAATGCATTTATCTTTGTTCTTTCCCATAGCTTTTAGAGCTCCAGAGCCATAGAAATGCAGCAAAGAAGTGAGCAGAGGCAATAAACTCAAAGAGCTGTTACTTGTGAGCAAACTTTCATCAAGAATTGCCTGCACATTTATACTTGCAGACACCTAAATAAAATGCACAATCACCAAGAACAATTGGAGGGATTCTGATCACACAAGGAACTAAGTTGCCTTCCCAAAATTAATTTCATATCTAGAGACTAAACTGAGAAAGTAAGATTGACAAGTTAGATAAAATCCCAGGCAGTAATCCTACTGCGCTAAGTCAGAAACTTTTGTCAGCATATTGCCTTAGTGGAATGAGCTCTGACATTCCAATATACAGTTGTCTTGCCCAATCAGGTCTCAACACACAGACTCAAATAAAGTGAAGAGATTTTGTTTGCATGTTCCCAACGTTACATAGAGTTGCAAACAAACAATTTTGCTTCCTGGAAAAAAAAGCCAAAGGAACTTCAAAAAGATATTTCTTGTATTAGACAGAGGAAAGAAGAAAGGGAGAGCTATAAAGTCAGAGGAGAGTTTGGACAAAGTTTTGGCGCACATCATGATGATGATCAGACTACACTGGCATTATGCAGCAGGATGCAGCGAAGGGGGAAATTAATGATTAAGCAATGTAGTTCAATTATTCAAGGGACATGGTCAAAGTTACAGAAAGCTTAAACTTATTTGTGATTCCATTACCTTCTCAACACCAGGTTTACAATCCCACTTCCCAACAATTTTGTAGCTTACTAAAAAAGTATTCATCAATCCTTTATCAAATTCATTAACACAGAGAACAAGATAAAAGACAGGAGAGACATATGGAAATTGACATATAAAGGGTAGCTAAGTCCACCCTAATCAAAGGCAAGTCAAAGAACTAAATACAAGACAATCTAAGATAGACGCAATAGATGCAAAGATAATGGAAGTTTTTATCCATAGTTTATAGTTCATCCTTTTCTGAGAGAAATTGCTATATTGCTTTCAGTTGCTTCAACTATTGCTTTCAACTCCTGCAGGTTGAATAAATCCATATATCTTGATCTGAATAATAAGGTGGAACAATACCAGTCTGGAATGAAAGACAAGTTTTTCCTTCTAAGGCAAGAGGTCTCACAAGGTTAACATCCGACTCTTTCTGAGAAGTTTCACTTCAAAGCTGCAAACTAATTCTGTCTCACCAAACTGAATGAAAACCACCTAATTAGACCATCACACTATTTCTACCACATGAACTGACTTTGCTTGAGGCCAATAGAAATCTATCTGTGATTAAGTTTCTGACAATTGCTACTCTGGAACAAAACCATAAAGTCTTTACACTAGCCACAGCTCAAAGCATAAACAGACATTTAATTTACAATGCTATTGTAAACAGCATTTCAATTTATTATTTGAAGTTGTCCATCACTACATTTCTTTTGCCAAAGAAAGGAAAGCATGTACTTGATGAGTCAAGTACCAATTCCATAAATCCACTGATTTTCAGGACAGCAACTAGAGGCAAACAGCTTCCAACTTATCAATATAGAACAGTGTGAATGCATTGTCCAACAGTATCTGTGAATACTGCAAACTTTGATCAATGGCAGAAAGACCTTGTAGCATAACTGCTGTCATGAAGCACAATTTCCTACGTCACAAGCACAATATGCTGTCAAATGCTGGTAATGCCAGTAATGCGTATTCAGTCTAACTTAGATGATAATTATAATATCTGCACATTGAGGATCAGAGGAGACTCCATTTCCTATTTGATTACTTTGCTTCACCAATGAAGGGTCATGAGAATTTTCAAGGGCATGTTCAGGAGAATTTCCACAGAAGTGTAGAAACAGCTTAGCAGAACAAACTATTCTACTGACTACATTAGATCATTTACATTTAACTCAGTAAAACTTAAAAAATGTTTTTTGAAATTTCTAACAATGCCACAGAAAACAGGGATCTAGCTACTGAAATTAAATCCAGTTTGCCAGAGTACACATGATCTCAGTACATGAAAAACATAATACTAGAAGAACTTCACTTAATTACTTGAATAAGGAGTCACTCACTTGGCAGAGCTCCTAATTTCCAGCAACTTAGGGTGTTGTGGTACTACCTCAAGAAGTTTTATGATGACCTATTTGTCATTCCTGCCACCTTAACTCTCTCAAGCCAATACCAAGACACATTATTAATATCAAAATAACATACCTACATCAGGCAGGGGCAAAAACATGGAAGTCAGGTGCAAGACACATTGGGGGGGGTGGGCAAGAAAGCAACAGTGCTATCACATGAGAGTGTATGCAAAAAGCTCTGTTATCCAAAACTGGTAGCCTGAATAATTTGAGAAACAACTGAAAAGAAAGAGGGAGAGGGCAAGGATCTCTGCATGGAAAATGAAACAAAACAATAAAACCACCACACAACACTTTTTAAAGACAGAACAAGAAAGAGCTACATTCAGTTCAAAGCCATGACACACTCTGAACACCTCCTTTGCTCTACTCCTCTGCCAAAATAAGATCTGAATACTCCTCCAAGCAATAGAGCACAAGGGGAAGCTAACATCGTCAGCGCAGAGAGTATCCTACCTCTGAAAAATCTCCTGCAGGGTTTCCCTAGTGAAGGCGTTGCTGTCCTGGAAGACATTGTTGAGGGCATGGAGGGCACACAGCTCCCTACGTTGTTTCTCATGGTAAATACATAGTGGTGGTAGCTGGGGTGGTTCTGGTGATTCTGATTTAGTCTTGTCACCTTTCCATGGCACGCAACTCATTTTCTCGTAGGGTGGATGGAGAGAAGGTGGTGAGAAATGAAGGAGTCTGAAGTTTCTTCCTCCACAGTCACAAAAGCAGCCCACTGCCCCTTTCTTTTGTAGGCTAGTGCTGCTTCCAGCTCAGAAACCCTCCTCTTGTGCTTCAGTTTATTCAGTAATTGTCTCTGATGGCTGGTTTTAAAAATCACATAAAGATCTGCAACATATTTTCCCTCCCTCCTCCCATACCCCATAAAATGTAATATTTCCCTCCCACCCCACCCCCCAATGAAAAAAAATATATATATATCAAAAGATATGAATCCCCTTAGTCTCAAGGTACCAGCTGGAATTTGTCACATCGTTCCTTTTCTTCCATCTCCTTTGGTCTATAGTGCCACTGAAAGGGTATCCAGAGCAGGTAACAAAAAGAGGCCCACCCCCACAGTGCCAAAGCAGAGAAGGTGAAGCCAGCTTCTGATGCTGCCTGTAGGAGCACAGGGACCTTAAGGATTTATTAATTGCATTCCTCCCTTCCTTTGGGAGTGATTGAATCCAGACAAGATGCCAACGGCTTGGGAAAGGAAACTGCCTCTTGCTAGGCCACAGAAAAAAACAGGTCCAGGCTCCAGGGAAGACAATTCTTCGCAAGTCACCCTGTACTCCTGACAAAGGGAAGTCTCCATTAGCAATAAAAAGAACCAGCACAAAGCCCGTCGGGGTGAGGAGAGGGCAAGAGGCTGGCAAAAGAGCAATGAAATAAACCCAAAGGCCCGCCTTACACCTTCCTACCCCAGTCCTCCCCACCCCTCGCTTGCACAAGAACAACAACAAACCCGAGACACAGCCGCTTGCCAAAGCTCCTGCAAAGTCCCAGCACTCCCCGTCGGGCAGCCTCTTCCTCAGCAACCTTCCTCCCTGCCAAGACGCACGGTCCCGTCTCCTTCGCCCCCCGCTTTCCCGTTTCTTACCCCGCGGCTCACGCAGGAGCGGCCCCCGATTCCGCCTCCCCCCCACATACGCACACAAGCGCCACGCACACCCCCCACCCCAGGCCCGGCCCGTAGGATCTCACAGAGCGCTGCCAGGGCGAAGAGAGGCCGGCGGAGGCAGGCAGCAGAGGGAGGGGGAGCCCACCCTTCCCCCCTCAGAAGGGAGGGAGCGGAGCAGCCCGGAGCAGCCCGGCGCGGCCCAACGGCCCCAACGGCCCGGCCCGCCCCACCGACTCACCCTAAGCCCCGGCCTCCCCACACCAACAGCCGCCCAGGCGCCCGCGCATGCGCAACCGCGCCCCGCTCGCTCCGCTCTTACATCCCCCCCTCCCCGCCCCGTAACCCTCCTCCTTCCCCCCCCTCCCCGCGCAGGGCGCGTGCCCCCGGGTCCGCCCCGCACGCGCCGACGTCGCGCGCGCGCCCGCCGCCGCGTGACGTCACCGGCGGCGCTGTCAGCGCGGCGTGCTGGGGCGGGGGGGGAAGGGGAAGAGGGGCTTTTTTGTTCTTTGTTTTTTTTTTTTCCCCCTACCGAAAGGCCCTGGGATGCCAACGGGACGAGTTCACGCCTAAAAACCATAGCCAGGATTTGCGTTCCCCCGAATGGCCTCGGAGCTGGAAGAATTGTGAAAACACGGGCTATTTCATCGATTGCATGCTTAATTTCGCTCGTGAAACCGCAAAGAGAGTAAAAAGCAGCAGGATGGGCTTGCTAACGAGGCACCAATCCATCGGCAAGATGTGCTGTGTTTAGCTGGATATGATACTGGCATGCAATTTGCTATAGGCAGAGTTGATTCCCAGCTCTGCCACTAATTTACTGCATAACCTCGGGCAAGTTAATTTCCCTGAGCTTCAATTTCCCTTCTATTCTTGCCTGTTTAATTAATAAGAGTGTTGAGTCTCATGCTGTGATAAATAAGCCAGGGCAATTGAAGTGGTTTACCGCCTGATGAATAAACATAAATCCTCTCTAATTTCATTTTATGCCAAACTGGAAACTGTGGTGGTTCAGGGGTGGATATGTGACCTGGTTGCACTCCTCCAGGAGGGGAACAGGCCAGACAGCTTCCTAGTACGCATGCACAGAGCACAGGTTCTTCCCATACAGGTTCATCTGCCATCCGACAAGTTGGAAACGCAAAACCCCTCAGCAGGGATTGAAGCTTCCTGGCAACAGCCTGGATTTTCTTACGTCCTTTGTGTAGGGATCTGGTATTTAGCTTCTCATGGCCCTCCCCCCAGCACGGGTGGAGAACCACTGGCTTTAACGACAGACCCGGGAACCGATCGCTCCCGCTGGGTCAGGGCCCCGCCGCCTCCGCGGAGACCCGGGCCGGGCAGCCGGGCCGGACGCTCGCAAGGCTCCGCAGACCTCGGCCGCGCTTTCTTCTCATGCTATTGGCTCACACAGTTGTCCGTAAAAAAATTGGCCAGCACGGGAGAGTACCCGCCTACAAGGGCACGCCCAGCCCACCTTAAAGAGATGCTTAGTCCCACCCCGTCGCTTGATCTTTCTTGTCTGATTGGCTGTTGGGGTTGCTTGTCATGAGAGCCTGCTCTCCTATTGGGCAGGAAGCGCCGGCCACGTCGAGAGAACTCTGGGGTGGGGTGTGTGTGTGTGTGTGTGTGTGTGTGTGTGTGTGTGTGTGTGTGTGTGTGTGTGTGTGTGTGTGTGTGTGTGTGTGTGTGTGTGTGTGTGTGTGTGTGTGTGTGTGTGTGTGTGTGTAAAACAAGTTGAGCTGGCAGCGGGCCTCCCATTGGCTTCGCGCGCTTCTCGGGGGCGTGGCCCTCCTTATGAATAGCCGCGGTCCCGCCCACCGTTGTCATGGCTACAGGCTAATTGCCTTCTTCTCCTGCCGGTGATTGGCTGGGCGCGCCCGAATCCTCCGCGAGCCGCCTTGGCGGGCTGGGGGCGGGGCGGCCGCGCCTCCCGGGGCGGGGGGGGAGAGGAGGAGGAGGAGGAGGAGGAGGGCAGGGAAGATGGCGGCGGCGGAGCGGAGCCGATCCCCGATGGGGGGCTCCCCGGTGCCGGCCTGCATGTTCGCCCCGGAGCCCGGCTCGCCGGGCGGGGGGCCTCGCATCGCGGCGGCCGCCTGCCCGCTCCGCGCCGCCTTCGACGCCGAGGACGGTGAGGCGCTCAACGGCGAGCCCGAGATCGACCTCACCAGCAAGGTAGGCCCGGCGGGGGGACGGGACGGGCGGCGGCGGCCGCCCCGCCGGGCCCCGCTCTTCGCTCTCGCCGGCGGCCGCCCCGCCGCCTCGCCCCGGGCTGCCCCCCCGGCGGAGGGAGCGGGGCGGCCTGTCGGCCTGTCCCTCCCCTCCGCGCCCCCCCCCGCCTCGGGGGGCGGTGCGGGGCCGCGCATCCCCCTGCCTGCGCGCCCCCGCCGGGCCCCCCGCGGAGGGGGCCCGGGGGTGAAGCCAGGCGCCGCGGGGTGCCTGCAGCCCTCTCTCCGGGCTGGGGCGGAGGGCAGAGCCGGCCCGCGGAGCCTGGCGCCGTGGGGAGGGGGGAAAAGCAAAAAAAAGTTGAGCTGGGAACAGTGCTGGAAGCGAGCTGCTCCCTGGCCGGGAAGGCAGGGTGCTGCCTGGCTCCTCTCCCTGCTCCTTCCCCTCCTCGGCCCCCTGGGGAAGCACTTACAGTGGGTGTTGCATCCTCTTAAAAAGTGCAGGGTTTGGAGCTGACAGCTGCTTTAACATCTCACTAACATTTTTCCTTTACGCTGAATCTCTGTAGTTATCTTTTGTGCCAGTTGTGCTAGTTCCCCGGGCTTTCTTCACAATCTTAAAAGCAGGTCAGAGCTTGTAACTTTTGAGCACAAGGGCTCAGCGGCAAGGGTGCCTTACTCTTGCAAGCCAGGCTGCAGCGACACAAAAAGGTTTGTCCACATTATACAGTTCTGTGCTAGGATCCAAATGACAAAACTGTGTGATGGTCTTGTTTCTGTCAGAATTGCTTTCACTTCCATCTTGTGGGAAGGTGCATTGTAGTAATATGTGCATGCCGAAGCCTGCCACGAACAACACTGATGGTCTTCCAGCTGCCTTATATTTTGTCCCAATTGGCTGGTCTCTCTAACAGTTTGCCCTTTGCTGCCAAGGGTTTGCATTATCCTGATGCCATGTACTGCTCTGAAGCTTCCCAACAGCTTGATTTTGTCCACTTGTAATTATGTGCTTTAGAAGTTAGTATAGCTAGTGTTTCCTTCTAGTTCTCTGCCATCCCTCCTCTTCATGCTTCTAGCTGGAGTTGTTTCAAAGTCCTGGATTTTCTTTCCCTCTGCGGAGAAGCAAAGAGAGGGGAAGTCTGGTGTGTGGATGTAGAAATGTGTGGATGAATGAAATATTTTTACAATGTGGTGCTGTGTTAAAACAAACATTATGAAGATGTCTTATAAGACAGTAAAGGACAGAAATCAAACCTGCAGTATCTATTGAGCCACCTGTTCATGTCTTAATGAGCTGGACAAGATTTTGATACAGGATGCCAATATCGACCTGTGCTTTATCTTGGATGTGGCTGATGCGGAAGAGGGCACAGGAGGACTCTGAGGACTGTGTCACTGATTGTTGACAGCCAGGAACCTGCCCAAAACTCTGCGAAGAAGAGAGGTGGATGCTTTTCTCCCACAAACACCACTTGCGTTGTCAGCCCGTCTTCCATTCCTAGAAATCTGCAGGTGCTGTGGAGGTGACAGGTAAGCAGTTCTGCTTTATTGCAAGTTATTTGTGCTCCCTATGGCAGTATACACCTGCAATCTTTTTCCTGGAGCTCTCATTCATCCCCATCTTGGATGAGAGCTAAGACCCCATGAGCTCTGCCCCATCTCTCCAAGTTAGTCTCCTGCTCTGTGCTCAAAACAACAATCCCATATGGTGAGAATGCAATAGCTAGCCTGGCCTCCTCCTCCCCCTCCCTCTTCTCCCCTCTCCCCATTATCTTTTCTGTCTTCCCAGCTGAATTGCTGCCCTCTGCTTTTTGCTTAAAACAGTGGTTCCCACCGCAGTTTGTTTGCTAGCTGTTTCTTCTGCCCTGGTGTGACCCACCACCACTCTGTTATATACTTTTCTGCCAGTCCTGCCTCCTGTTTCCTCCCCCTGCCCCCAACTTCCCAATGCTTTCATTGTAAGGTGTGCTCTTTTTAGAGAAGAACACTTTTGGATTCTATTATCAACTACACCATGTCGGTTGATCAAGCAAACAATTCCATTCATCAGCACAAATTCATTATCGCATTGATCTTAATGGGTGTTTGTTTTCCCTTCAGTAAAAATACACTGCAGTAATAATCAACCTTCAGATCAAAAACATATCATGCAGAGCTATTAGTGAGGCACAAATGTTTTTTACTTATATTAGGTCTACACTGACTACAAAACATGAATAGCACTTGACATATGTGTGTCCACAGGAAATAGGAAGCAAAATCTTACATTACAGAAGGTGTGGATGGGAGACTGAAATATTGCAAAACACAGGGTTGCTTTTCCCCTAACTTCCCAAGGTGATGGCCTTCCAGCCATGCAAAATGTCAGGAGGGATCATTCCAACAAACATCAGCACTACTGAGCACACAGTGTTTGGTTTGCCCTTAGACTTTAGAAATAGTTTGTTGTCTCCCTCACAGAGAGGGAATGCATCTTTTGCTAGGACTGCCTGCAGAAGTGCTGATATAACCTTAGCTTGGTCTCATTGGTGTCTTGAAATTGCTGTTAATTAATACTGTGGCCACTTCCTTGCTGATGAGCAGTTCAGAATGGCACAGTCCAGCTTGCCTTCTGGAGTAAGCTCAGACAGCTGACAGCCTGTAGCTTCTACCCGTCTCTGATATATGGAGTTTCCCCTGTGTCAGTCCCAAAGCTAATCCGAGGAAAGGTGGGAAAAGTCTCCTCTCCCCAGAGACTGGGAAGGGACTTTAGAAATGGCATCAAACTTAAGACATTTTTTCCTGCTGCTATTATGAGAATAAAACAATAACTTGTTGTTACTTTTTTACCCTATAGGAAATCTGAGGTTGCTAGACCCACATGGCTCCTACTGTTAACTGCTCAATGCCTGGCAAAGTTGAAAGAACAAAAGCGAAAAATTTTGACTTTGAAAACCTCTGAAAAACAAGAATACGTAGTGCAAGCATGGAGGGGATTTCTCAAAGGTGAAAAGCAAAAAAACAGAGAGGTCAAGATGGAGGGCCTCTCTCTCACCAAGGAGTTGGCAAAGAACAGGCTCCCACTGTCCAGGGAGCTGGAGGAAAGGGATCTTCAAAACAGCAAATAAGGTCTTGTAGTGACCTAGGAAAAATGTAGAAATGGCTGGGGAGATGCAGAGGCAGCTCTTAGGAATACTGAACAGCATTGGAAGGTGCAATCCATGAAAGCTGCTACTTGTTCTGCACATCCTTCTCTTGACATCCCACTAAATCACATCAGCTGCAAGCTTCATCGGCCTCAGGGTAGGCTTCGGAGGACTTCTGCTGTTAGGGACAACAGTTTGCCACAGGAACACCTGTGCAGCACCTTCCTGCATGGCAGTGAAAGCAACAGGGTGGGGGAGCAGAATTCTGATCTGTGCAAGCTGAACATGCACGGATGCCATGCTGTTTCAGCCCCCAGCCCTCCTGCCTGGCATCATGAAGAAAGGCTGCAGTGAGCTGCTCAGCTGAAATGCCCCTGGTATTTTAGTCAACGCCCTGCCCACTCTCACTGCTGAAGCATTTGAACTCAGAAGAATGAAGCTGGTGCTCAGACTTGAAGAAACTGAAGTTAAAGTGTGCCTGTGATGAACCCTCTGTTATTTTATTGATCTTTATGAATACAAGAACCTATTCAGTAGATCCTCCTGTGTCCCTGAACAATGCTTGTGCATGAGCCTAAGCAGTGAGCCTGTCTCCTGTGCTTCTAGGAATTCTTGAAAGTGCTCACTAGGCAAAACAAGCCCTGCATGTCAACACACAGGCTCCCATTCCTGTCCTGATCAAGCCTGTAAATCGTTGCTGATTTTCCTCTCAGTAAATTTACATCCAGTGGTCTTTTTTAAAAAAAAAAAAAAAAAAAAAAAAAAAAAAAAAAAAACCAAACAACTAATAAAGGCAAAACCCAATCCTCTGTACCATCAAAGAGAGAGACTATGTAGCATTGCAGATCAGACTGCCTTGTTGCCCCTAGTGTTTTGCAGACCATGTCAAGTAATTCAAAGCCTTAGATAGGGCATGCATCTAAAGTAGGTATGTGAAGGCAATTGTCTCTTTTGTAGCTGTCTGTCTGGCACTTGCAGATACACGCATGTTCTGTGTGACTGTTAACAGTTGAGGAAAGTATTGCTTTGGCTGCCTTGAGCCTTTTAATTAGCACTTGCTATCTATGCTTCAGTTGTCCAGATGCATGCATCGCTATAATTTTGAAAGCTGCTTAAGCAGTAGGTATGGGCTTTTTGGTCCTATTACACCCATAACTTCTAATAAAGGACTTCGTCCCCTATGATAGTAGAGGTAATTCCTCTTGAATGCACACTGTGGTGGCTGTGCTAGCAAGTCAGGCTCTCTAGGTAGAGAATATTGGGCAAGCTTGAAGATGTAAACATTGTGAATTGCTGTAAACCATATGTTTTAGGAAAATTTAATGCAGATTTCAGACTGGCCTTGGTGCATAATGGAGAGAAATATGTCTTTATGGTCTTGATTTGGTAATGTGTGTGTTAGAACAGCTAGTGAAAGTATGGATTTCATTGAGTGTTGTAGTGTGACACAGGAACACCTGCCTGTAGGGCTATCAGTAGGTGGTAGCCTTTGCAACTGCTAGTGAAAGAGCCTTTTTAACAACAGTACAGATCTCAATCACAACAGCTATTGAACTGCTGTGCCAGGGTGCTTGGTTGCCAGCAGATTTGTAGTCATGGAGGTAGCCAGAGAGCAAATAGCCATGTGATCCTGAATGGGTGATGAATGTCTCCTTGGTTTGCTGCTGCCACACTGCCATTGTGGTGACTCGGTGGAGGTCCCTGTGCGAGTGTCTTCAGCTGTTTGACAGCCCTCTGCCACAAATGGTGCTGCACAGAAAGAGGTTGTTTGGAGAAAAGTCCTTCCTGAAGCACCGTCCTGTTGTCCTCATTTTCCTCTTTCTTTCTGTCCACTTTCTCTTGATGCATCTGCAGGGAAGGGCCAAGGAAGTTGTCATTGCTGCAATAACTGCAGTCAAAGCTTGTTGGTGACACAGCTGCTGGCTTGCAAAACTGCAGCTCTCCACTGGTGAAATGTCTGACTGTGCTTGTACAATTTGCTTTATATGTCTGTCTGTCAGCATTGTGGTGTGAAGTACCTAAAGTTCTGTTAGGAATTTGAAAATAATCCTGATTTGTGTTCTCTCCTTCTCCTCTGTCCACTTGGAAAACAAAAGGGGAAATCATGTATGTGAAAGACTTGCAAGACACTCTAGGTTTTGATGCCTAGATGTGCTACATGGTGAGGTCTGGCTAGCTTCCTCTGGCTGTCCCATCATGCTTTGGGGAACAGCAGCACAGTGTGCAGTGGAGGCTGGTTTGAGTACCTAGCTAAGCTGTGGGGTTTTTTTGGTTTTTTTTTTTTTTTTGGAAGAAAACCCTTTCCGTTTCCCTTGCATGGAAACATGTATTACACGAATGTAAGAGTGGGATGTTCACTTAAATGTGGCTTTAAAACATTGATTACATCAAAATGAGATGCTTAGTATTCTTATTTGCTTTGAAGTAAATCTTCCATTGTAAACAAACTCTGAGCTCTGACAAATAACCTCTTGCAGTGTCACAGAAAAATAGCTGTCAGCAAAGTTGCTATTTAAAAAAAAAATGACAGAAAGTGATCTTTGAAAAAGAGCCCTCCTTTTTCAGTAAAGTGCATTGATTGATTGTCCTTATGACTGAAGCTGATTTTGAAACTCTTTGCTTGACATCTACAAATTGAATATTTGATCTTTCAGCTGGTGATGGTGAGTCCAACTTCAGAGCAGTATGACAGTTTGCTCCGGCAGATGTCAGAGAGAATCGATGAGGGATGTGGGGAGACAATTTATGTCATTGGACAAGGATCAGGTGAGTTTAGCTTCCTCTGGAAAACAACAGGGAATATCAATGTTATGAGAAAAGCCTAGTTCATCTAGCTGGACTGCTGATGAAGGTAGGTTCCAGAAGAACTTGGAAACCTCCATGAAATATAAGAGAACATATAAGATAGATTCTTTTTCCATTCCTGCCAGCAACTGTCTTATCTGGAAGAGCTGTACATACTTTTCATATAAAATCATGAAGTTCTTTTTTGTAATAAGGCATAAGTTGTCTGGGCATGCCAGGAGAAGGTGAAGGATCTGAAATTACAATACCAGTTTGGATATGATGGAGGTCATGTTATGTCTGCTTTTTTTCGCTTCTCCATTAAAATAACAATACTCTTTTTTTACTGCACAGGAGGGTAATTGGAAATACTTCAGATGGCCAAAATATCTGCTACTGACTTTCTCTGGTAGTGTTTCCTAGTTTTTCTGTACTGTGTATGGGAAGGTTTTCCTTTTCTAAGCATGATGCCTTTAATGTCACATTCACTAGGGGGTGACTGCAGTCATTTGCCTTTGTAGATTTTCTAGTTTAGTGCAGGTTGCCTTTTCTTTGTTCTTTTTCACAGTTCAAATATTTGCATTTGATACTGATGAACAATATTGAACGTGGCCTTGCTTAGAAATAGAAGTTTCTTTTCTGAATGCAAAACAAGTTGTCTAAGGCTATCATAAGGCAAAATGCATGTTTTGAATGTATTAAATATCTGTTGGATATCAATTTGTTATGACCGGGAGTTCTACTATTTACTAAGTTTGGGGAAGAATACAAAATACTGGGCTTCAGTGCCAGAGTTGGCTGAGGTAATGGAGGGAGAGAGATACATTACCTCAGAACTGTGTTTGTTGGGTTTTCTTGGTGTCTTGCAAAGCAGCCAATGCAGAAGAGAAGCCAGGATTAGATGCCCAGTGGTCACCCAGCCAATATCACAGGTATAATGCTCTTGCATCCAAGCAAGCTTCCCACGTGTGGTCTGATTCCCTGGCATTTGGGATAACCACATCTGCAGGGGAGATCTAGCTAGTTGGGTTAGCAAGTACTTTCCCTTCTAGGATGTCTCATGAGGAGGTTGATGGGTGGTTGTGATGAGGTACTTAGAATTAGGCATTTATTTCTTAAAATATGAGCTAAGACATCTGACTTCATTTCAGGCTACTGAATACTTGAGGAAGATAGGGGTCTTTTCTGTAGAGCAAGGCTATTGGGACATATAGCCTAAAGGAAAAAGTCTTGATGTTCTAGCCAAAGTCTCTTTCTCGCTCACTATGAATGTCTATGATTTTGATCATCACTGATACCCAACTCAGAAGACTGTGGGGTCAGTGAAGACTGTTGGGTGGCTCACTGCTTCACCAGCATTGAGCCTTCACTTTCATTTCAGCTCTTTTCTCTCTTCTTTCCCCTACTTTTCATTCCACTTCTCTAAACCAGGACCCAACCCCTGGTGCCTTTTGTTTTCTCCACCATCTCAACAACTTCCCAGTCTCGCCCAACAACTCTACTTGTGCAAACTGCAGTTACTGCTTACCAGCTGATGACACAGCCATGCATGCGAATGACTACACAGCAATAGCTCTGGTCATCCAGGTGCTGTGTCTTTCTCCACTTTTTTTTTTTTTTTTTTTTTTTTTTTTTTTTTTTAAACCCAAAGAGGAGATCCTGGTATGAAGTCTGTACAGCTTCTTAGCACCTGGGGTAGGAGAGCAGCTGAGAGATGTGGCAGCCTTTAAGCTGCCTAGGCAGTCACCACCAGCTTGCCCTGCCTGTCAGCTCTTTGCTTGGGAAGGCTGTTGAGAGGCAGCAGTGGCTCCTTGTTTTTTCCTGGCCTCCTGTGTACTTGGCAGCATTTCTTTCAGGTGCCAGGGTGAAAGCGGTGAGAAAGGCCAGAAACATTGTTTTAACTGAGGTGTGTGGGGGCTAAAGAAATTGCTATGCAGGCCAAACTTGCAGAAAAATGGGCTTGGGATGTGGTTTTATAAAATAAGCTGTTTAAGTTGGTCCAACTGCCACTGGTTAACTATGGTGATATTTTAGTCAGAACTCTCCTTTTGTTAACGCTTTTTCTTCTGTTGCAATGGGAGAGAAGATTTTCTGTCTGACTGTATGAAGGAAATTGTACACAAATCACCCTTCAACATGTGAAGTAAGCAAGTTAGACAGAAATGAATCTTTCTTGCCAAACCCTAAGTTTTATTTGTAGTAATTGTAAAGAAAACTCTTTTAGATGAAAGATGGTGCCTTTCTAATATATTTTAAGACTTAAAGTGAAGATCATCTTTTTTCTCTTGGGTGAAGGGTGCTTAATCTGTTTACATGGCTGATGCCTCCAGTCCATGTGTAAATCCTGATCAGTGTGAAAGTCCCCAACAGAATGAAATTGCTGCTGGCTGTTGCAAGGTGGTGCTCACTGTCTGTCCTTTGCTTCCTCAACCTCTTACTAGATGGGACTGAATATGGTCTGAGTGAGGCAGACATGGAAGCATCCTATGCTACGTTGAAGAGCATGGCAGAGCAGATTGAGGCGGATGTGATCCTTCTGCGGGAGCACCAGGAAGCAGGGGGCAAGGTGCGCGACTACCTTGTTCGGAAACATGTGGGTGACAACGACTTCCTGGAGGTCAGGTGAGGAGCCGGGTGGAGACAGGGTTAGTCAGCACCCTGGCTGCATTTTTACCATGTGAGCAGCCAGTGATGCTGAGCCAGCAATGCTGACTGGAGTCTGGGTGTTGTAGCCACCCCACAAAGGGAATTGAGCTTGACCACTCCTTGCTAATTAAATCTTTTTGTTGTTGTTGCTGTTTCTTTTGTGTACAAACTGTTTGTGGAGATTTGCCTGTGTTTAGTTGAGGGCTGTTGTTGTCTGGGTGACAGCTTCATGGTTTTGGGAACTTCTGTGTGCTTAAATCCCAGCAGGGACTCCTGTGTATATGTGTGTGCATGTATGCATGCTGCTGGAATAAAATTCTTGTGACTAATGATTCAATTCTATTCCAAGGTTGCAGTGATCCAAGTCACCTTTTAATGGACATCTTATAGCTTATATAATGCAGTTTAAGAGTCTGCCCAGACCTGAATGGAATGGATTTTCCAACATTTGCCAACAGTCGTAATGGCCACTTTTATCGGAGACAGGAAGGAGGCTGCTATAGGAGAGGCTATCCCCCTAAAAGTGGTTCCCTTGGTCAAGGGTGCATTGTTGTATGAGCCTTGCCTTTTCTGGGAACAGAGCAATTGAATTTCAGTGCTTTCTGTAGTATCTTGTGCTATTGCAACATGAGGAAGATGAAAAAAGCAGAGGTATTCTAAGACGACCAAGCTGGGATTTAGACTTTTCTTTTGAATCAGCAGACTACATGTGTTTGACTGCAGAGATGAGGAATTGGGAGAGATTTATAATGTGTATAGCATTAAGCAATCCCGAATTCTACTCTCTGTGTCCCAGGCACCAGTGATGTGTTTCTGCAATCTTGATTCAGAGCCTGGGATCTCTCCTGTTAACTAACAACCTCTAAAGAATCTCTGCTGTGCTTGTGAAGATTTAACGTTTTTGAACCTCTGTTTGAATGTTGGTGAGAATAAAGTTAAATATTTGCAGGACCAGTGGTGTGTTTTCTTTCAGGTGTCAGATTTTACCAGGTTCCTTTTTCCTTTCCCTTCCAGGGTAGCAGTGGTTGGAAATGTGGATGCGGGAAAGAGCACACTGCTGGGTGTCCTGACACATGGCGAACTAGACAATGGCCGAGGCTTTGCTCGGCAAAAACTCTTCCGGCATAAGCATGAGATTGAATCAGGCCGCACCAGTAGTGTGGGCAATGATATTCTGGGCTTCGACAGCGAGGGCAATGTGGTGAACAAGCCTGACAGCCATGGTGGCAGCTTGGAATGGACCAAGATCTGTGAGAAGTCCACCAAGGTCATAACTTTCATTGACCTCGCTGGTCATGAAAAGTACCTGAAAACCACCGTCTTTGGCATGACCGGCCACTTGCCTGACTTCTGCATGCTTATGGTATGTAGCAAGAAAGATGGTTAGTACCAGCAGGATGATGTTCACAGCTCTAACCCTTCAACTTCTTTCCTATTGCAAGGTCCCTGTGGGGCTGTGCAAGAGGCAGCAATTTCCAGAGGTGGAGAGCAGCAGCCACTGTAGGGATGTAGCCAGGACTCTGAGGAAAGTGCCCCAGGATTGTCAGTCACACTGACATCCAAGATGTATGATTCTTGGAAAAAAACAGAACACCTTGTTAAAATTGAGGAGAAATGAGTCCTTACTAGCTGCATGTCTACTCCTACCAGTATGTCCAAAAGCAGCTGAAAAGAGCTGGGTCTGTACGTGTAGTCCCAGTGATGCTTCGGCAGCCTAGGCACAACCTACTGCATATATGACACAAGACCTTCTCTGTAACCCAGCTCATTGCAGGAGGAACATTTGCTTTACCATATCCTGTATTTCTGGTGTAGGTTGGCAGTAATGCTGGGATTGTTGGGATGACCAAGGAGCACTTGGGCCTGGCGCTGGCACTCAACGTTCCTGTCTTTGTTGTGGTGACCAAGATTGACATGTGCCCTGCCAACATCCTACAAGGTAAATGTAGCTCTTTCAAGGGTGTTTCCTACCTCCTGTTTGCTGTTGCCTCCTGCTTGGATTGAGAAATTATTGCTAGATATTAGATATTAGAGAATTATTGCTTTTTGCCTGGTTTTGACTGTATCTTAAATACCTTCTAGGAATCCGTCCTTCTCCCCTGCTCATTTTGCAAGGCAGTTCCCTTGCAGTTATCATTTCCAAATTATCCAGGTGTGGGGAGCTCAGCTGGGCAACGAAAAAGTTTGGGGTTGGTGTTCTGCTTTGTCTCTGGGTATCCAAATGTGGGGGGATACTCTGGATGTTCATTTGAAAGCTCCTGCTTTTCTCTTTGCCCACAGTTTGAATGTGATCTTAAGCTGTGATCAGACTTGTTCTCTGGCAGCAGCTAGGTGAAGAGGTGGCTGCTCTCAGCTGCTGGTCACATCCTGCTCACCTGGACGCATCTCAGATTTGCTGGCATATGTACATATCTGTCCAAACAGCCAACCAGCACTTAAATGGTTCAAAGCAGCTGCATATGTGGGTTTTGGCAGTAGGACTGAAGTGGACACAGACTGGGAATGGCAATGAGCAGCAGGGCCTAGCAACAGCTTTGTTCAGCACCAGTTAAAGCAGTACCTCTAACCCCAGCATTGGCCCCTTGCTTATACTTGACATTTTCGCAGGCTGTGATCAACTCTCACGTTTGAATTCTCCTGACTGATTTGTTTCTTACACCTTCAGGAACATATTGTGATTACTTGAAGTAGTGCTTATTTTGAGTAGCAGTCTTGAGAATCAGGAAAGTGAATGCTCCCAGTGCTGTCTGTACTCTGTTCATTTTTATAAAAATCCTAAATGTGTTTTAGTAAACAGAAGCACGTGATCAAAAGATAATCTAAATATCTCTATTTATAATAGATGTTTGGCAAATAAATATAAGGTCTGGCCATATGATCAATAACTAGGAAGGAAGGAGAATGTTTGGCTGAGGGTGAGGAGAGAAGAGTTGCTCTTGGGAGAAGCCACTCCAGTGTCATGTTCTGTTTAAATTAAATAGACACAAGATTTGGCTCAAGTGTATCTGTGAAGACCAGATGGCATGATTAGATGTTTGTGTTTCTGTACCCAAAACATTACTTTCCCATAGACATTCATTAGTTCACAAAAATCATCTAATTGGATGACAATTGCAGAATATAAATGATTTGCTGTTTTAAGTGCTTATTAGCCTTTTTTTCCCTCATCTATTGCAAGGTTCTTTGCAGAAGACTTATTTTCTGCTGGTGCGTCAGATATTGCCCCTGCTGGGTGTCAGCTATGAGGCTTAAACAGAAAATAAATTTAAAAGAGGCAAGAAACCGGAGTTGGGAACCAGGGGATTTGTCCCAAAACAGTTATTTCTGGTTCTGGTCCCCCTGCATTGTCCTAGTCTGTGGTGATGATCTTTACCACTTCCATGCTTCTCTAACCTTCTAAGGCAGGTTGGTTGCCAGGGAAAGTGCGTTGAGGTTTGTTCGGGCAAAACTGAGTTCTAGTTCACATGTTCTCAAGTACTTCAATTCTGAGTGCTGCTGGTTTTCGTTAAATTTAATATAAGAACTCCTTTATAGGAAGAAGAAATCTCTTGCAACTGCTTAAAGCTGCTTAATAGACAACTGTAAAACTGCTTTATTGTATTGCACTTGTAGATGCAAACATGTATGTCTGTTCATGTACAGTGTCACTTGGCAGCAGGCTAGCTGGAATGAAAATGAAGCGATAGAATGTCTCCTAAGTCCCACGTTGGCTGCAGCAAACACGTAGCCTCACTCACACGCATTTAGCCACCTTCTCCAGTCTGTTTGTGACAAGAGTACCAGTCTCCCTTGGGGAAACCCAATAAAGGCTATTTGTAATGTGGGGAGATGCTGCCCTAACGATGTTCATTTCACCCTTTAAGAAACTCTGAAGCTGTTACAGCGACTGCTGAAGTCCCCAGGGTGCAGGAAGATTCCCGTCCTGGTTCAGAGCAAGGATGATGTCATTGTAACAGCCTCCAACTTCAGTTCAGAGAGGTAATGGGAGTAGTGGAGAGTTGTTTGTCTTTCGGTCCTACTTGGAGACTGGGTGAGAAGATATGGAAAGAGAGTCCCATCATCTAGATGTGTTAAGGTTGTATTTGCCCTGTGGCATTTTGATTGCATGAGAATGTGTTGATTCTGAGATTGACCTGCTAGTGTTCCCCTGTTTGAGACATAAATGAGAAACTGCTTCAGGGTATTCGGCTTCCCTCAATCCTGGATCCTTATACCTTTTTCTAGATGTCATTAGGAAGATAGAGACAATGTTGCAGGGTTTCAAACATGCGATGTTGCGTACCTGACTTTGCTTGCCAGGTTCTCCCTTCCTAGCACTGTGTATTGAATTCAGTCCAAGATTTTGGATGTCTCGCTACACTTTTAATCCCAGGCAAGAAGGCCAACTAACTCCTTTTGTCATCAATTTTCCTCTGCAGGATGTGCCCCATTTTCCAGATTTCAAATGTCACTGGGGAGAACCTGGATTTGTTGAAGATGTTTCTTAATCTCTTGTCTCCACGGACCAGTTACAGAGAAGAAGAGCCAGCAGAATTCCAGATAGATGATACTTACTCTGTCCCGGTAAGGGGCCTGGTGTTAGAAGAATTTTCCGTTCTGTGTTTTCAGTTGAAGTGTGTCTTGCCTAGAGAGGGAGTTCTAGAGCTCTTCTGCTAGTATGGTTCATTAACCTCAATTACTGATGTTTCTTTTTTGGCATAGGGTGTAGGAACAGTTGTGTCTGGGACAACACTAAGAGGCCTAATCAAGCTAAATGACACCCTGCTGCTGGGGCCAGATCCTCTTGGCAACTTCCTACCTATTGCTGTCAAGTCCATCCACCGCAAGAGGATGCCTGTCAAAGAAGTGCGCGGAGGCCAGACTGCCTCATTTGCTTTGAAAAAGGTGAGATGTTCTGCTCTAGTCCCCCAGAACAGGAACTATGTTCCCAATTTCAGAGTGCTCTTGGAGTTCAGCTGCAATCAAACTGCTTCTGCAAACCTCAGCTGTCTCATTTTGCAGCATAATAAAATCATGAAGACCCTCTGTAGGTCCCATGTCCTGATTCTTCCACCTGACAGGTGACAAGTAATAGCAGTGGGGCCCAAGGTAATGAGGAATAGCACTGGAGATCTATAAGAAAACAGAGGTGTTGTAAGAAAAGTCTCCCTCTGTGCTTGCAACTGCATTAGTGTCCTGGGCAGGATAATTACAATACATGTGTTCTAAACTGTTAGGACCAGATCTGAATTTTAAAAATTAGCAAAGGTTAGTGCAATTTCTCTTGTGAAAGGCTTATGTCAGTAGGAGCTGCACTGATTTTAAGATGATGTAGCTTAAGCTATATCAAACTCCATGTGTTCAAGCCTATCGCTTTGTGTTAGTGGACATTGCGCTTTTGGAGAGATCATCTATTTGGGTAATGTGCAACCAGAATGCATATTTTGCTTTTAGAAAAGCAGTGAGTTAACACTTCTCTCTGTGTCCAGCATTCCCAGCACTCTGACTAAAACTTCCTCAGAAACTTCACTGAACTTTATTTTTGCAACCTATGCATAACATTGTTACATGCTACTAAACAGTTCTTGCTTTGCCTTTTGGTGGGCATGAGTTAATATCTGTGAAATCCCTTGGGATCCTTCTGGGTGCACTCAGCAAGAGAAGCAATTTTTTTCCCAGGAGAAACACGCTCAGCTCTTTTGTGTCTCTTCTTTTTAGATCAAGCGTTCTTCCATCCGGAAAGGCATGGTAATGGTGTCCCCCCGCCTGAACCCACAAGCATCATGGGAGTTTGAAGCAGAGATTCTGGTACTCCATCACCCCACCACCATCAGCCCACGGTATCAGGCCATGGGTATGTGTCTCACTGTTGTCTAATATTCTTTGTTTCCCAGCAGTAACAGTTTACATCGGCTCTAGTCTAAAGTTATTTTGCTCCTGATGGCTGTGTCAACCTGAGTATAAGCCACAGTTCCTTGTATTAACTTCCCCAGCCATGTGTTAGAGAGAGGGCAGGGAGCTGATAGAGAAGAGCAGGGTAGGCTGTAGGTAAAAAGGAGATCTGCGACTCCAAGTGTACCCGGAGCCTGTTTGAGCCAGGTCTCTGTGGTGCAGAACTTCTTCAGCTTCACGTGCTAAGAGACTCATTTGGGGTCCTCTCCTTTAGCCCAGCTGCTAGGTGTGTAGGGTTCTGTTGAGGGTCCCTCAGGAAAGTCTTCATTCTAAGGCAACTGCTCTAGCTTAGACGTGTGTTTGGGTTTTGGTTTTTTTTTTGGGGGGGGGGGGGAGTTGAGGACCAAAAAAAGGCAGCCATGTGACGCATATGGTCTTTGGTACACAGTAGACTTTTTCATTTCATACTCAATGCTGTTAGCTATAAAGTAGCAAGAGCTGCCTTAGATGTCTGTCTGAAGCTTTTTTCACTAATGGCACTGGCTGTTGAAAGCCTTTGTGCATTACATTTGCAGTGCATTGTGGCAGCATCCGCCAGACGGCCACGATTCTCAGCATGGACAAGGACTGCCTGCGGACAGGGGACAAAGCCACAGTGCACTTTCGCTTCATCAAAACCCCAGAATATTTACATATAGACCAGCGGCTGGTCTTCCGTGAAGGCCGCACCAAAGCTGTGGGTACCATCACTAAGGTAAAGGCTGAAGAGTTTAATTTTTGCCCATTAGCTACTTTTGGCACTGAGAAGCCAGGAGGAGAATCTGGACAACTCTGGAGAATCGAGGGAAGAGGCTGTCCTTCGATGACAAATGTCAGCCCTGACACGGGTTGCAGATGACCAATGTGCTTTGCTGTGTGATGACTCTTGGAAGGTGTGAATGAGAGAATGAGAAGGTGGGGTTGTGTCAGATGCCTGTAGTTCTTGGGCTTGGGCTCTTTCTGACAGCTCATAGCTAGTCCCTTTGAGTTATGTCATGGAGAGTTGAGCATCACCTCAGCTGAATGGAGCTTGCAGCCCTACAGGAGTTCTTGAGGGCAGCTCAGGGGCTCATTGATGGGTCAGCTTAGGTTCCTTTGAACAGCTGCTGCCTGTGTTGTTCTCCTAATGGCTCTTGGTAGCAATTCTTTTGAGGCTTTATATTAAAAAGCAACACTGAACCTTGCTGAACTGCCCCAGCTGTTTTAATGCTGCTTTTGTCTTCTCTCTTTGTAACATGCAGTTACTCCAGACCACCAATAACTCACCAATGAACTCCAAGCCACAGCAGATAAAGATGCAGTCAACAAAGAAGGGAGCCCTTACGAAACGAGAAGATAGTGTGCCCCCAGTTGGGACAGCAGCTGGGGGCCCACCAGCTGGGGATGAGGCCCCCTCAACAGCTGCAGCGCCATTGACACCTACTGCCCTGCAACCACCGGTAAGTGAGGGAAGTATCATGTCTATCCTAGCTGTTTGCATCCTGTCTTCCAGCTGTTGGGGGAAGGACGCTCTAAATTATAAACATTATCCCTTCACACCCTTGCCCTCACCTTGGGACTCAATGTGTGACAGAAACAAATAGAAAGATGAGTAGTCTCACAGCAGGAGTCAGGATTCTCTGATGACTGGATGACTGTTCATAGCCAACCTTTCAGCAGCTAGCAGCTTAGGATCATAGGTAATTCAGGTGGGAAGACAAGCCAACCTCCTGCTCAAAGTAGAGTTAGCGATGATGTCAGACCAGGTTGCTCAGGGTTTTACCAGTTGGATCTTGAAAAACTCCAAGGATGGAGACTGCACAACCTCTCTGGGCAACCTGTTCCACTACTTAAATGTCCTTGCAGTAAAAGAGCAATCTCTTTCTATCCAGTAGCTGTACTAGTAAAGTATCTAAGAGCCAGAGTTACAGAATGGGACTCTGCTGTCCACATGAGTAATAGAACCTTCCTACCCTAGAGAAACTACAGTCTAAATAGTGATATCCGGCACAGGTCATCTGCCTTCTCAAGGAAGCAAGATGGAGATGTCCAAGGTGAAGGAAAGGCCTTTCTAGCTCTAAATATTTAGAAATTTGTCTGATTTGCTTTGCTGCTTAGGACTTCTCAGCTTGGGTGAGAAGGATACCCAGCCTTTCTGGTCTGAACTTGGCTCTAACTGCAAGCTTTGGGAACTCTTTATCAGCTTTATTGCATGGTCTTCTCCTTTTAGAATACTTATCTAGTAAGCAAAAGGTTCAGAAACTGATTCTGTCAAGTGACTTAATTTCTTAGTCAGTGTTCCTCCCCTTAATGTTAACTGTCTTTGTTGCCCACTGTCAAATCTCACCACCTTCTTGAGCCAGGCTAGCTGCTGGAAGAGGGCCCTATGGCAGGGGCTCTCTCCCTTTGCGTATGCCTGTGGTTTCTTTCTGATCCCCCAACTCCTTGTCTTTGTATCATCGCCCTGGTTGTAAGTAATGCTCCCATTTTGCTCTCAGTGCTTCATTTTATACCTTCCTCAGAGTCTGTGTTGCTTTTGCTCTTGCTTATCTCTGTCTCTCTCTCCTTGCTGCTTCCCCTCAGCCTGCACTGGATGAAGAGCCCCACACCCGTGAGGGCAATAAGGTATTTCAAACCAGCTGTTCAGCTGCTTCAAAAGAGAATGGTGGGCTTGCTGGTCTGAGTCTGGGAACAGGGTCATGTTAGCAAGAGAGTCCTGAGCAGGGGGGTTCTCCTTCCATTCCCTACAAAGCTGAGGGAATTCGAGGCCTCAGTTTCCCAGATGCTGAGCCTCACAGCTCCCACTGGCTCTCGTGGGAGTTAAGCGTTCAGAACATTGGGAAATCAAGTCCAGCTTAAAGGACCAAACTTCATGGTGTGTCTGTCTGTCTCTTTTCTCCTTCCTGCAGTGGCAGGAAGCTGATCAGTCAGAAGTGTCCTCATAGTTTCTGGATGTGCATTATAGTCTGTTTGAACTCCTGCTGTGTTGATACTCTGATTCAGCAGTCACTGCACACTAAAACTTCTCTTCTTGTTTTTCAGTCAAAAGTTGGAGGAGGAGGCCGGCGACGTGGGGGTCAGCGCCATAAAGTGAAGTCTCAGGGAGCCTGTGTGACTCCTGCCAGTGGCTGCTGAATTTCTTACCCCTCCTCCCTCTGAGGAATTCCTCCCCTTCCCTTCATTTCTTATCCAAAAGATCCAGAGCAGCTTAAACCAAAACCCATCCCAGCTGATCTGCTGCAGAAGAATCTCCTCCCTCCTCCCCAAAGGAAATGAGAGAGGAACATAACTTATAAGCTAATGAAGGTGATAAGACACACAGAACTGAGCAACTGACACCTTCCTCCTCCCCCTGTCAACACATTTTTTTTACATCATGAGCTTAGTTTTTATTCTTATTAGTTTTTATTATATTTTGTGTGCATGAAGATGCAAGGAGAGTCTGAATAGAACTGAGAAGAGCCAGTTAGCTGCCTCCCTCCTCCCTCATATCACTCTGTCTAGAGGACTTGCTGCTCTTTCCTATATGCTGTCTCAGATCCAGGGGCTGTCAAACACCTGAAATTTCAGGCTTGCAAGTGTTAAAACATGTTGCCTAGGATGGCTTCATATGGCATTGATTCCTCACCTGTATGGTCCTGTGCCAAGTATGTTCTGGACTCTCCCCATCTTAAACTGTTAAGTGGGTTAATTTAATGTTGTAGTGACTGAAGTTTGAAGGTAAGGAAATTCATCAGATGAAGGTTTAAGAGTGAAACTGGAAAGCAGTTCTTGATCTTAAGCTGACGTATCCTATACCAAATATCTTCAAATACATTAAGAGCAGTTAAGATTTTAATTAGAGACAGGATTAAATAGGAAGTCATTTACCCATCCTGTTCCCCTTTCCACCCTGCTGCTTTTCCTGTTGTCTGTTCAGTATGTATTGGAGCAAATCCTACCTGCCCCTCAAGGCTGTGGCAGCACAATTAACAGTATTAAGAATATGGTGCAGGAACACTTAGTCCGTCCCTTGAGTCAGAGGAAGAGCCTTCTCACCTTGACGGACAGTGATCACAGGTGGGAATATACAGAACAGAGGCAGCAGGCAAATGTTACCTTCCTGTAGCTTTGCCTACTCCAAGATTTCCCACCTCTCTTCTGGAACTCACTGGCCAAACCATGCCATGACAACTCCTACCTTGGATTTGTCATCTCTCCTCTTGGACAAAGAGGGCAATGATGAATTGGTACCAAACTTTAAAAAAGTACTTTCAGCTTTGGAAGTGTGTGGTAATTTTTCTTACTTTCATTTTATTTTTTTTAAATAAGTTCTGGCTTCTTCAGGAAGGCCCCGCAAGGACACTGTATGAATTGACTTGATATCAGTATCATGTCTTTTAACCCCAGGCTCTGTGAGTGATCAATTCCCTGCTTGTTCTTACCTCTTTTCTTCTATCCCTGCCTCTTCACTTTGCTCCCTGCAGGACAAGGCTTATCCTCTGCAGGCTTGTGGTGAGCAATGGGAGTGTATTAATGTCTTGAGGGAGGAGATGGTAGTATAAGCAAATTGTTGCTCTCCACTGCATGTGCAGTCAGCCTCAGTTTCTTTGTTTGAGGGTCTCCTCCAATGAAATGCTTTTGATTAGGGGAAGACTTTAAAGTTTCTGCCCCTCTTTAGAGGGTTGTTCCTGTTTCCCTCTGTGGCAATTACCAGAAGTAGGGAGTTCATTCCCTTTCGTCTTGTGATTTGGGATGGGTTTTAAAACCAGCTGAGCAAGAATAGGCTGTAAGGCTCTGGGGAGAGAGAGCATGTCTTGATGCCAGTATATCACTCCAAAAGCATTAAGCAATGTGGGAGAGGTGAGGAATATGGATTGGAGATGAGAGTACTTTGCCTTAGAGACTGTAGTGGACTGAGCATTGGTGGAAGTAGGGAGATTAGACAGTCCTTTCCAAGCTATGTGCCTAAATACCAGTGCCCTCCTGGGGGGGAACTATAGGCGGCTACAACACTAATAGCACCCACATTGTGAGGGGGTGTGAAGTGTGGCTAGCAGAGCATGAGGGCTTGGTCCATTTATGTTCTGGCTCTGTAGCAGCATCAAACTGCATCTGATTTCACTGCCCTCTGCTTCTGCGGGGAGCAGAGAGCTCCAGGCAGTTTTCTCTTTCTCCATTCCTTGTGCTCCAAATGAAGGAGACTGCCGAGACTAGAAGAGGATTTACTTCAGTTCATGTGAAGGAGGTGGTGTGATCTCTCTTTTGTGACCAGCATTCAAAGATCACTCAGGCTGATGTGATCTATAAAATAAATTTTAAAAAAGTTTGTTTGAAGTTAAAATATGTCTTGTTGCTTTTTGTCCCACTGGATAACCAGTGCTTGCAGCATTCACACTGAAAGCCAGAACCAGAGTGCTTGTCTGGCACCACACTCCTCTGCTGGATACGAAAGGAGGCTGCATTTGTAGTGAAGGCAAGGGAGTGACTTCCACAAGAGTGCTGCAGTTGATCCTCTGCACAGTCCCTACAGCTTCTATTTTGCTTAAGGTTTAGCGCTTCTTGGTGGTGAAGTGGTGAAATGAGAACTCCTGCATGCTTTGGGTGTGTATAAAGCACTGCCATAGCAAATCATTTGGGGCCAGCTCCAGCTGAGACACTTTGTCTTACTACAGGATGGAGGTTTTGCACAGCATTTTTACTGCCTGTATAAACTTGTGCTCAGTGGGCCCTCACAGTGATCTGCACCTCACCTGTTTCTGTAAATACAGTGGGACTCTCCAGAGCTTGGCACTGGCCTTTTCCTGCTTCCTCGGTTGATCTCAAAGAAGTGGTTCACGAAGGCTTTTCCTGCCTTTCCTAACACTGGTAAGTGTTGGCCTGGGAGCTGATGGTAGCCAGACCAAAGGTCCATGCAGCCCCTGTCCTTCTGCTATATCTGGCATTGCAGGCACCTATGGGGAGGAGAGCACACCTCCAGCAACGTGTCTGCTATCCCTGGGTGCTTGTACTTGAGCCCTTGCTCCTCACCACCCAGTGCCCCATCTCTTTTCATTGGCTGTCCATATAACCTGATGCCCCCCCTCCCCTGCTCCCCACCCTGTTTTTCTGTGGCCCTCCTCCTCCCAGGGAGAACCAGTGAGGACAGTGTCCAGTACAGAATAAGCCTTCCTCTAGCATGGCCTTCCTCTGAGGAATTGCTGGAAATCCCTTGATGTGGAGTCTGCCTCTGGCCCATCCTGTTCAGGTAGACACTGGTGGGACTTCCCTTGCCTCCCAGAGTCAGTCTGTTTCCCTTTTTGTAGCCATTTTTTTATACTCCTGGTTAACTTCCTTAATCTGAGTATAAAGTACTTCCTTCTCACCTGTTTTCAGCCTGCTGCTGAGTAATTTATATTCTGTGTTAAGGAAAAGAGTAATGTATAGCTAACCTTAATTGTGCTTTGTGTCAAGCCTTGTCCTCAACCTGCCTGTTACCCAAGCCTCATTTATGCCTCTTCACTGCCCAGCTGGGTTCAGCTCCTGCCTGTGACAAGGTGGAGGACAGAGTGGCATCCAGAACTGTCTTGGGCACTGTGGGATGGATTGAGTGTGCACCATAGCTGGGCCTTTGTGTTCAGCATGACAAACTCTAAGCTTAGCAATTCCTGTTGTAAGCACTGTGCCAGGTGGATAGAGGCGAGTGCTACAGGGAATGCCTGAAAAGTGCTGAGTGAAGACTTCACCCTAGCACAAGAGCTGTGCCTTCCCTCCAAACACAGAGCATGGTCACAAAGTAAATGGGGATTGCAACCTGGATACCAAAGGCTGGGGCAGCAGCTGAGTCAGTGTCATAGCTGCTGCATGGCTATGGTCTGTCACAGACCCAGACCCCTGCTAGAAGAAGCCTATTTTGAGTCCTCCAGGATGCTGCTGTTTGATTTAGGTGTCCCAAGAAATTCAAGGTTGGAAGAGTGCTTCCAAGCACTATTTGCATTCCAGAGACTGCCACATCACAAGGTGAAAACTACTGACCTAGAATCTGGAGGCAGTGTGAATATTTAGCAGTGTTCACGTGTGAATAAGGTAATGCCTCTTTGACGGGTTAGCTTGAACTTCCTTGGTCAAACTGGCATTAGGCAAGCCTGTTTCCTTATGGTGGTTTAGAAGCAGTAGGTCATGCTGGAAAGTAAGGATTTGGTAGGAGTAGGGCAGGAGGTTTATCCGTTCAGGAGGCAACTACTTGTTGGTTATAGGCTCTGCAATAAGTTTCAGAAAAGAAATTTAAAACCTTGAGAAAAGCAACAGCTGGAATCTTGCACAACTACAAGAATAGCTGTATCTGCTGGATGTGTATCATTCTCACCAGCAAATGCACCTGCAAAACACTTAAAAGGCTATCAACAGTTTTGATATAATTTATTTTTCTTTTTTTTTTTTTTTGCATAGGCATAAATTACAATCTGTTGATAAAAAATAAAATCAACAAAACAATGCAGCATTTGCAACAGGCTACAAAATCCAATACGAATTCATCTCCTACCCTGTAACCGCCCATTTATGCGGGGCTAGTTTAAACACTTGTATAAGACAAACCAAGAATGAGGGAAAATAAAGGAGGCAAAGGGAGTAAATAAGGGAAGTCTGCTCTGACAGCTGTTTCATTTCTCTTGTCTCGCTGTGTTCATCTTGTGTATCATCAGCACTGGGCTTAAATAGCCCTGGGCTAGGAGATGCACCAGGCTGACACAGCAGTATTACATGCCCTCTTCTCCCTTGCTGCTGTAGGGTGCAGGAAAAAGGTTACAGAAATATTGCAAGCTGCTGCTGGAAAGGCAGCTGGGTGGGGACTCTGTGTGGTTGCTCGCGCTGCAGTCCAGATCAAATACAGAGCTTAGAGCCTGAAAAACTGCACTTAACCTTTCAGTGCCCAAGCTCAGCATGCCCAACCAGGTACCCCAACCCTGTCAGCACAGGGAGGGCCCTAAGATCAGCACTAACTGCTAGAGAGAGACACATAGAAGACAGGATTTCCTCTCAGTTCTGTCTCCAGGGTGTTCTACCGCCAACTGGCAGAGACTTTGAGCTTTCTCCTGCAGGGACCCACCTTTCCTTTCATCATCACAGGACATGAGCAAGCTCCTTCTGTTAAAGCATGGGGCTCCCTGCCCCTTGGCTAGTGGTTAACACAGCCTCAGAAGGAGTAGAGGCCCTGCTCCAACTCCATCCTCAGGGGAAAGAGGCCCCATTTTCCTACCTCTCACCAGGGTGCCTTATTTATAAAAAGGTCATTTTTCTTAGGCATGTGCTCTCCACCCTGACTGTCCAAACTGTGCAAGGAAAGAGACCATGGGCCAGGGAGCCAGAAGGGATATGAGAAAAATGGCTTTATAGCCTAGTGGTTATGGTATTTGCTCAGAAAGATACAGAAACCCTGGTAAAGAAGGAGCGTTTCATCTCTGTGTACCAGCACTGTTTCTCATTAGATAAAATACAGAAACAGCTCTGCCAAGCCTAGGACAGGTCTAGGCATTCACAGCAGTCTAACTCTGTGCACACAGGGCACTAACAGGAGACATGACTCCAAGGCAAAGCAGGCAGCTGTAGGCAAGTTTAAAATAACTTTGGCTGTAGCTGCCAAAAGTTGTCTAAGCTCAATATAGGATAGAATTTATCTCCTCTGGATCTGGCTGTGGGTCTGCCTTCTCCTGGCAGCAGAGGCCTGTGACGCTCTAAGAGAGTCTAAGGGATAATTTTGGAAGTGGGACCATGCCCTGCCCTTCCACCTGACATGCACATTGGTTTGCTTTCTTGGAACGAGAAGACCCATTCAGAAAAGCAGTGCTGCCACCTCTCTCAGCCCCTCAGGCTAGCAGTAAAAGCATGCAGGACTCAATGCACCTGGCTGACAAAAATCAGGGCATGCTGATGGGAGAAACCTCCTCAGCTCTTTCCCCTCCACCATGTCCCTTTGCCCCACTGTTTCAAGCAGAAAGACCAGAGCAGGAACCAATTCCTCCTGCTTCCCACCAGTGCTTGCATTGCCTGGGGAAGATGATGCCAGCAACAAACAGGGCTGAAATAATAAATACAAGTCCTTAAGCTTTTCTTTCAACTAAAGACAATCAAATAGGGGTGTTATAAACACTATCCAAGAACGTAAGCTGAACTAAGGACCACACACGCTGCGTGCGGCCAGGAGGTGGAGTGGCCAGATGGCTGTGGCACACATTAATGCAGGGAAGGCCCCTGTGGCTGAAAGTGAGACCCCTTCCTCTCTAGTCTGCTGCACCTCCCCACATTGAACCACAGGCAGGGGCAGGATTTAGGTGCCTGCTTCAGACAAGGCCTCCCCATTCTGCGCCAGCCCTGACCTCTGCTCGGGGAGCTGGGCCAATGCCCAGCAGCAGGTTGGGCAAGGAGAAAGCAGGAGGGAGAGCAAGTCCTCCCAGGAGGAAGGGGGTCAGCCCACACCAGCCTTCTGCCAGCAGGAGCTGGTGGGAGGCAGCTCTGAGCGATGCAAGTGAGGGGGGACCCCGCTGCCCTCCAACAGTTAACAGCCTGCAGGTGCAAGCATACTCCTGAGAGGGGCAAGAAGAAGCATTACATGCCCCAGGCTCCCCCTGCCTCTACCCCAGACACACAGGCCCTTTGCAGAGCTGTGGCCTCAACAAGCCAAGCACCTCTACCACGAGCGGCTCAGCACCAACTGCTGCCCCACAGGTGAGCAGGCTGGCATAGGGCATGCTGCCTCTCCATGCCCTCCTTGGCCCCAAGGCCTTGCGCAGTCTCCTCCGCACTACTTCCTCGTGAGCCAGTGTCACCACACTTCAAAAAGCTACGTACTACCAGTCGGGTGTTTACTGTTCCATTCCCCTCAGGCCATGTGCAGTGATTGCACTCTACAGGGGGGTGCAATCCCTGGCAGGCGGTCTTCTCTCTCTGCCCCATCTCCCAGTCATCAGCCTGGATACGTCTGGAGAAAGCCATACAGAGCACAGGGACGGCAGGTCCCGCTCCCTATGTACAGTTGCCTATATACAGATGCATCTATGGACAAGTGGTCACAGACACAAGCTGCCCGTGCACCTCGCGGGTTACAACCTTGGAGGGCGTCCTCCAAAGTAAGGAAGGCAGGAGCGACCCCAGCACCCTGCCGGCGAGCTCTGCCGGGCACCTCTTCTCCAAGCACGCTGGGGCAGACGCTGCAGCTGATGGCATCTTGCCCAGCAGCAGTCCGCGACGGACATTGTCTTCCCAAACCCAGCTATCAAGCACTTCGGCTCAAGGCCCAAGTTTTAAACAGCTCTGCTCATCCTATTCTAGTTTATCTTACTGTGTGCACTATTCTCACACTAAGTAAAGCTCTAGCCCTCTCTGAATCTAAGCCACTCGCCTGAGCGGTACCACATAACAGAACGTTCTCCGGTTAAGTAGAAATTGCATGGAAAAAAGATTTTTTTCCTTTGTTATTACAAAAAAAAAAAAAAAAAAAAAAAAGCCCCGACACCCTAACCTCAAACCAGCCCTCCCCCCTTAGAAAAAACAGAACAAACCCAAAAGGGGAAGCAAATGACGGGAGTTTTCAATAGCATCATCGCGCTTAACAGCTGGGAGCCAAACGGTGGGACACGTGCCCCCACGCACACCAGCACACGAGCGATACAGGACTCCTGTTGCTTTTGGCCGACAGCCTCGTGCATCGCGGAGGCCCAGCAACACCTGCCAGCAGCAGGAGGCACAACACGTCTCCGAAAACACAGCCGGGGGTCTGGCATGGATGGATCGCAGTGCTGGGGCTGGCTTCACAACCCACAGGTTCTTCACTTTTCCCTCCCCCAAATCTTTAGTTTTATAATAATACTTCATTAATACTGCCTTATTTCCCCTCTGCCGATCCGGTTTTAAAGGCCTTGGGCTCTTCAGTGACCCAACGCCGAGGCAGAAAAAACACCCCAAGCAGAAGGGAGGCGACAGCAACGCGAGACTCGTTGGTTGTGACATGCTCCCCACCTCTTCCGATGGCCCCAAGCCAGTCACCGAGGCCCCGTACACGGTAATGTGCCCAAGCCCGCATGAAGCGGAATACAAAATTACATACACCTTCCAAAAGCCATGGGAAGGTTACACGCACCATCAGAAAGGAGGTGGGGAAAAAGGGGACATGTGGACTGCACAGACTCAGTAAAAAATTAGCTTAAAAAGTTGAAGTGTCCGATACGTGCTGAAAATAACCCGGGCCATGCTAGGACCCACATAGGATGCTCTTGTCTTACCACCCCATCCGCTGAAGACTACAGTCCTCTCCCCTAAATACAAATTCTTCCCCTCTGCAAGCGGCAGCACAGAAAAGCTGAAGGGGAACAAGTTCTCCAGGGTGGCTGCTTGCGCCTCCCAGGATTTTTATGTGAGAAGTGGCAAAAATAGACAAATTCTCTCTCGTTCTCCTCCCAGGCAGCATCCTCCCTGCGCCATCGTCCCACGCTGCCTGTGCAGAACCCAGGGCGGCTGGTCGGGGGGATCAGTGCGCTGGCTCCCCGTGCACACGGAAGCGGTAGATGCAGGTATACTCGGGGTGACCCCAATTGCTCAATATCCGGAGCTCCACCAGCTGGAACGTGTCTTCACCCTTAGCAAGAGGGGAGAGCGGAGATATCTCATGGCAGGAAGGGAAACATGCATCTGAGCCCTTGAGATAGGGGCGAACGTCTCTCAAACTTGGGGTGCAACAGTCACTGCCAGGAATGCGAGCTGGCCAGGAACCCATGTACAGGAGCAAAGCTTGCAACATCCCCTCCCAGAATGACAGGAGCCTGAACAGCGATTCTCCACGGGCGAATCTTCCAAGGACCAATCAGCCATGTTTCGGATGGCTTCATGCCCCTCAAATGCTCCAACCTGGCATCCACCAACACCATTGCCCAGTTTTCTCCTCTGGGGGCTCAGCCTGGCTGGAGAGCTCCTGCACCACTCCCACACCTTACCTTGAAGTAAAACGTTTGGATGGGATCGCCATCATGGTTGTACGTGAACTGCCCGAGGAGAGCGCCCTCCTCTTCTCCTTCCTCTTTCAAACCCTAAGGGGAGCAAGCAAAAAGGGGAAGGGAGGCAGGAAGGGAGAACGTGAGGTGATCAGAGAGTCCGGGGCAGAAGTGGGAGATGGAGACACAAGTGCGCTTAGATACCACACCTGCTTTTCCAAGCCAAAACACACAAACAGGAACAGGGACCAGTGGGGAGGGGTGGGGGAAAGACCAAGAGTTATATCTACTCACTTCCCTCTCCCTGCAAGTACTCCCCAGAACCCCTTGCACCCCAAAATCTTTCCCTGAGCCTTGCGCTTCCCCCTCTCTCTCCCTCCCCAAGTGTTGCTTACTTATCCTTGCCAGGATAAAATCCACCCCCTCCTAGAGCACTCCACAGCCAGGTACGGAGCTCACTTCTCACCCAATTTCTGCAGCATCATCCCCTCTCCTTGTCTCCCATCCTCAAACACATCAACTTCTTGCAATCCCCTGCAGAGTCCCCAAGTTTCCACCTTTTCCCTTGGGTCCAGACAGGGATACTCACGTAGACAGTGAAGTCCTTGGGAGCACTGGGGATGGTCCCCTGGGGCGAGAGGGCTTTCGGGATGTGCTCCAACGTCACGGCTGTGGGACGGATGGGGCTGGAGAGGCGGATGACAGCAAACCCCTGGGATCCACGAAACGCCCAGCAGTTCCCAGGGTTGACGTCTGGCTACGCACATGGGAATAAGACACCAGCTCTTAGGCATCAGCAGGAAGGTTACTACCATTAACACTTTTTTTCCCCCACTGTTATCTAGGCTGCCTCACCCTGGAGCATTTTACAGGCTCTGTATGGACATATTTATAGCCTACAAGATGCAGACACCTCTAGAAAGAGGCACAGCAGCTATTAACTGCACGATAGAATGTGAGGGGTTATGCTGCTCCAAAGCAACTTTCTAAGCTGCTGTAAAGGAAGTCCCCTTTATTCACAGCATGCAGGGAAGGACGAGGGCCAGGCCGGCCCTCGGCTAGCGAATGCCCTCTGCGCCCACCTCAAGGTGAGACAGTCCCAGGCGGGAACCCGGTAGCCGCAGAGAAGGGCGATTCAAGGCCTGCCGCTTGCTTTTTACACCTGCATGCTCAGTACCTGCCACGGGGGAAACAGCCCTACCTGCCAGCTTAAGTAGTGCTCCAGCCTTACACAGCAATCATCACTTTTGGAAGGCTGCAGCATTGCACGCTGCCGCCCCAGGCGAGCTTGAGCAAACACCATGACACGGGCAGCCTGATTGCAAACTGCCCCGTGTGTGAGATCAGCACATATAACCACTGCAATAAAACACTGTAAAAACTGCACAGGAACCTGTGCACCCAGTTCTCTCTTTCCAGTCCTCCCTCTGCTTTCCTGGGGACAGCAGGAGTTATTCTCCTCCACATGATGTGTGGAAAACAGGCACCTCCCAAGATGCCAGCGCAGTGAAAGGTGAGGAAGAGGGGTACGAGTGGCCCTGGGGAGGGGGACAGAGAGAGCAGGTGACTCGGGAAGGAAAGGAGGAGAGGGCCTTATGAGCTCACTCAAGTGACGGAACAGCCCAAATCCCACAGGGGCGGTGGAGGCCCTTGCCCTGCTCCCTAAGGTGCTCACCTGCAGGATGACCCGCGGGGACTGCGAGTGGTACCACAGGGGGATCCCGAACAAGCTCAGCAGCGCTGTCTTGGTCTCATAGGTTTCCGAGCAGCGGGTGTTAATGACGCTGGCCCCTGGCACGGAAAGGGAAAGGCAGGAGGTGAGGCTGCAGCCGCCAGCCACGCGACACTGGGCATGTTGTGTGTGCCGGCACTGCAGGAGGGAAGCTGGGACAGCGTTTCCCAGGTATAGCTCATAATACAAGAGCCAAAAAGCTTCCTACAGCCTGGCCAAGCTCATCCCCATCACACTGCACTAAATACACCAGCTCCCTGATGTGTTTCAGACCAGCACTCTCCTCCCCGCGAGTCTCAGTGCTTGGCCATGCTGTGGGTCACCGAGAGACACCCGCAGAAACACTGCCACGGCCCTCTTGAGAAGGCGAGAGCCCCCCTGCCTACCTGCCGACTCCAACGCGTAATCCACCATCCCCACGCGATCCTCGCTGTAGCGCTTCAGGGCCTGGTTCACAATGAGATGCACTTGCTGCAAGAGGAGCAGAGGACACAAGAGGGCTGAAGGGCTGGCAAGGGCACCCTGTCCTCCCTGTGCCCCCAACCTGATGCATCCAGGGCCAGATGCGCACCCGGGCACACACACCACGGGCATTTGTTTTCCCCCGGGGCAAAGACCTTTTCACAAAACAACCAGGACCGCACGAGGTCAAAAAGGTCACTGTATCCCAGGAAAGAGCTTCTGCTTTCCCCAGATACACAAACAAGAAATAGATATATCCTTCAGGAACTGAATCCAAGAGATGGGATCCAGCATCACAGTTTGGGGTCTAAACTTTATAGCATGCGTGAGGCCTGCGTGGACTGTGGGAGAGTATCTGCTGTTAATCCCCCTTTATGCCTCTCTCCATTGTCCTCCGCAGAGAATTGCCAACAAATCTTTTCAGAACAGACTCATTTTTTTCCTGTGGTATCATTCAATTAAAATGCTTTGCCCCCCAAAAATCACTCTGCATCACTGCAAAGAATGGCGGTAAGTGAGGCGCCACAGGGCTGTTTGCAAGCATCTCATCCCGGCCATGGAAACCTTGCTGGGCACCTGCCTGGCTTTTGGGTGAATGACACACGAGCAGGAACACGCCAGGCCTAGCGTCCTCACTCCTCTTTCTTTCCCCACATCTCCCTGGTGCAAGCACTAATGACCTGAGCACCAGACTCAGGTTTTCAGACAGCTAGAGGCTTGCATGTGTGCTGATACTGCCACCTCCACCCCTTCTCAGGGTAGGAGAGCAGGCTGGGCAGCTGCACAGACACAGCCAAGAGCAAGCTGGCAGCAGAGCAGAGAAGGGAGAAATGTCACATCCCATGGGAGTGCTCTTTCCTCATGGGATCTGCCAGCACAAGCAGAGGCAGACCCTGGCTGCCTCTTCTTCCTCTCCCCTCCTCACCCTCACTACCTTCAAGGCACAGGCTCAAACTCACAGAACAACCCAGCAGCCACCACTTCAGAGCTGCCTTCTCTTTAGGGGCAGATGCACAATCTTGTCTAGAGGGCTTCCCAGACCAGCCTTCTCCATTAAAAAGTTGTGTCTTTAGGGAGGAGGGTGTTTGGGCATTATTAAGAAAGCACTTTTACTAAAACCTAGAGCATGTCCTGCCAGGCTCTGTCAGATACATGCTGAGACAAGCTCCCTGCCACAAGAAATCAGTCTAAAGAGGCAAGAAAAAGAGATGTTCATGGGGGTCAGGGGAGGGAATCATGTCCAATGAGCAGTGGAGGGACACAGCAGGGGCACAAACTCTTCCTGCAAGGCCATGGTTTTACAGAGCTGGGAGTCTGCCCCAGTCCCAGCAACATCTTAACCCCAGCCACCCCCACTGGAAGCTTTTGATACTGGAGAACTTGCTCACACTAAGACACAAAAGCAAGCACACATCTTTGGCAACTGGACACCAACCTCTAGCCAAGGTTTTGACAGCAAGGAAGACAGCAAAGGGCAAGAGGAAGACACATTTAATTTGCCAGCCCTAATCCCATCTTCACATAGCACATCCCAGCTTACTCCAACACCCATCTGTACACCCAGGAGTGGTGTCCCGGTCATAAGGGCTGTGCCCACGGCTCCACTATCTGCCCAGGCATGTGTGCCAGCCCCCCTCACACACATGAAATGGGGCACGGCCCCTTCAGTGCCCACAGGTGCTGCCATGTCCCTGAGGCCCAGGCAAATACTCACGTCCTCCGTCACTCCCACCATTCCCCCTTGCTGCAGGGCCACTCCAATGCCAGCCTGGGCATCCCGTGTTGATAGCCTCCGGTCCTCCAAGACTTTGGCAAGGATCTTGCGCTCCAGTGCCTGGAGCTCAGCTTGCAAATCTTCCCGCTGGAGGAAGAGGCTGGCTGCCCCATCCCACCGGGGCTGCGACAAGAATTGGCTGACCCAGGCTGGGAACTGCGCTTCCACCTGAAAGCAGCAAGGTGAGAGCTCAGCCCCCAGGCAGAGATGCCTCATCTCGCAGCACGGGCTTTGCAGGGGCCCTGGTACCTATCTGCAAGGGGGCTGGTTCCCCTGGGAACACTGGTTCTAAAAACCCAGGCAGCCCCGAGATGGGACAGACCAGACCCGCTGCAAAGGATCAGGGACTCACGTCAGTCCGCACTCCCTTGATCTGCTCCAGCATCACTTCCATGTGCTTCCCCATCACCTCCTGGTCCGATTTCAGGAGTGCCAGCTCCCTCTTCAGGCCCGCCAGCTCCCGCTCCAGTTTGTCCATCTCCTGTTGGAAGCTCCCCCTCAGGCCCTCCTGCGTGGAGCTGCACCACCGCCAAAAAGAGAGAAAACACAACAAAAGCATTAGGGCCAGCTGGGCAGCGCGGCAGGCGAGATCCTGGCACAGTCCCTTCAGAGAGCCACCGGCACTGATGGGGATTTGCAGCCTGGCTGCCAGCAATGGACGATCCCAGCTCCCCTCCGCACACCAGGAGGGGCCTTTTCCCCCACCAGCTACAGCTCCCAGCCTCGGGACTGCTCCTACCTGCGCTCCCCTGCACCCCGGCCTCTGCGCCGTGACTCCAGGTGAAGTCTTTGCCACCATCACTCACTGCGATCTCCCTTGCGGCAGCGCTGCTAGCCAGGGCACTTTCTCTCTTGCTGACCTCACCACATGTTCCTTCCTCCTTTTCCCTTAACATTGCGCCTTTCAACCTCTCTTACCTCCCTCAAGCCAGAGCTGGAAACCCTCCCTAAGCTCTGCAATGGCAATTTCGCCCTACTATCTGTTTGCCCCTAATACAAGATGCAAATCTCTGTAGGGGAGGACAAGTTGTGGTGAGAAGCAGCTCTGCCCAGATGGCCAACAGTACCTCTGCCACTCTGAATTCAGCTCGAACAAGCGGGCCTCCATCTCCTGCCAAAACAGTCACAAGGGAAACAAAACCACAAGGGTGAGATCTGCAATGAGCACGTGAAGTTAAGCAAAATCACGTCAGGACACAGGAATTACAGAGCTGCACCAAAACCAGCCCATTCCCTGTCCTTCACGGCAGCCAGGGCTGCTTCCTGCAGGTACACAGAGCTGCTCTGCTAGGAGACCCAGCAGGACGAGGGAACCGAAACGGCCCCAAGGCTGCTGGGATCCCCCAATGACCTTGCTCCTTCTGGTGTCTTGGCACCCCTCTTCCCTTCCCAGGCACAGATGCGGCGTGCGCTGCCCTGCTTCCCAGCAGCTGTGCTGCAGGGAATGCCGCTCGGCTCCCATGGACACTTGACATTAAAAGCCTGGTTCAGACCTTCCTCAGCTGGGGCGCGAATGCAGCTCCTCATGGTGTTTCCCATCCCCGCCACCCCGCTCCTGGGCGGAGACAACCCCGGCAGCAGATTCCCACCGACACTGCGAGTCTGGCTGCCGGCACCCGGAGTGGGTGCATCCTGCTTCCAAGATATGGTTGGTCCCCTCCGTCCCTCCCCAAGTTTTTGGGAGGAGCAAGGTTTCAGCTGTTTACCTGAGAGGCTTGAGTGATCTTCCCCAGGCGCCCGTTTAAATCCATTTGCAGCTGGGCTCGGAGGGCGCCCAGCTCGTCCTGCAGGGTGCAGAGGAGACGTGAGAGCCCGGCCACGCGCAATCCCCTCGCCTGGGCCCCGCAGCCGCCCGCCAGCACGGGGCGGGTGGCGAGTGCAGCCGGCCGGGACGGTCCCCGTGCCCCTCACCTGGACATGCGCGGCCATGTCATTGCGGACGTGCTCCTTCAGCTCCTCTTCCCGGTGGCTCACCAGCCCCTCCAGCAGCGTGAGGACGTCCCCCTGCTTCAGCTCACCCCCCGCCGCCACGGCCCCCCTCTGCAGCTCCCACCGTGATGCCTCAGCCTCCAGCACCTTGAAGCGTTTCTCCAGGGCTTGAAACCGCGCCAGGAGCTGGTGCTCCCTGCTCTGCCCCTGCAACGGCAAAGGGAAGCATGGTCCGACAAAAGTCTCCCCCACACAGCACCAACCCCTGGGGTCCTGCCTGCTCCAGAGGGACCAGCACATCCCCTGGCAAAGGAGCATGAGACCTGCCAGTCCCAAAGGATGGTTTTCATTCATCTGCTGCTTCCCAGGAGAGGGCAGATGCTCTCCCTCATCCTGGCCAGGGATGCCCAGAGAGCCGAGGGGGCTGACACGGCCATAGCGGAGGCCGGACCGTGCAGTCCCAGGTGTTCCCACGCAGCACCCACCCCGCCAGGGCTCGCAGGCACTGGGGGAGCCCTGCGCCAGGGCCGCCCCAGCAGCTGCGCAGCTGCTCCCCAGCCCTTACCTGATCAAAGGCGGTCAGATCCCGAGCCGCGGGCACATCAGCTCCCCCAGAGGCAGAGGATGAAACTTCTGCAGATCCCCACAAAAACGCAGGGAAGCTGAGTGTTGACAGTCCATATGGGTAGAAATACCAAGCCCCTGGCAATGCAGAGAGATGAGCTGGTTAAAGTGGTGGGTCCAGAACAGGCGATAGCAGGGTTCAGACTAGCAGTCCACCACCACCAAGGTTCATCAGGTGGCCTCTGGGGCAGGGGTGACAAGGCGCCAGGAGCAAGGTACCAGGAGCACTGAGCTGGTGGCCCTCTGTTCCCGTGCACCCTCCCTCCCCATGTGCCGGGGTTTGGGCTCTGCCATTCACATGGCAGCAGGATGACAGCTCTCCTGAGCCCCCCAGCACGACTGCGCTGTCCTGCCACTTGGGGCGGGACAGAAGGGCTTTTGCAGGGCAGAGAAAACAGACAGCCTCAAACCCCGGCTGACTTACCGTAAGCGACTGCAGCAAGGAGCAAGAGGAGCAGCAGCAGCAGCAGGAACTTCTTCAGACCCGAATAGCGTCTGGAGATCCGAGAAGAAAGAGGAGCCTGTATTACTGCAGCTGCCTTCTCCCATCTGTGGCCTTCCTTTGGACTGGAGCCAGAAATGGGGGATCGGTAGGGGGAGCTCCACAAAAAAAACCCCAGCCTGGCTTCGGTGGCAAACGCCAATCCCAGCCCTCAGAGCGTGCCAGGGGTCTGTGGGTCCCCCCCTGCCTCCCTGGGGTCCCATCACCCGCTAACCTGCTCCCCCCAGGCTGGCATCACCGCCACACTCACCTCCTCGAGGTGACGCCATCCAGCAAGGGAACCATGCCAGTGAAGCGGTGCCACGCGGCTCTGACCCACGAGAGCAACCACCCCAGGAACCGGACTGCAAAGAGAGAGAGAGAGAGATCAGCCCTCAGATGGGATCCCAGCAGGGACATCCCCTTTGACCTCCAGGCTGCTCCTGCTCTCCCCAGCAGCGCTCCCGAGTGGAGGAGAGGGCAGGAGGACAACCCGCTTTGGCGGTGCCGACTACAGCCTCATTGCTGCTCTGGCAGCAGGGCGACCCCTCTTGCACTCCATCTCGGTCTTGCAAAGAGCAGAAGACACCAAATGCTTTAAGTATGTCCGGTCAGCTTAGATACAAGCACGCGCAATGACCATACAGCGCTCTGCCCTCTCCCTCCAGTAACTCACGTGGAGGGGACGACATAGTTCAGTTCCCCCATCCACACCCCGTCATTCGGCTCTGCTAACAACCCTTACGCTCGCCCAGCGGCTGCACTTGCACTTTTACCATCACCTCCCTCACACAGGCACAGATCCCTCCAACAGCATTCAAAACCCTTCCACTGATGCACGTACCTTTCTCTAAACTTCTGTTTCTTTTGTTAGTGACATTTAAGGGGGGGAAAAAAACCCTCCACCTGAGCAGGGAAGACTGCACGTGGTCATGTGGGGAGGGCAGATGCCCACAAGGAAGCAAGCTGCCGTGAGAAACCACCCCCGGGCCCCACACTCACCCGGAGAGGTGACCACGTGCCAGAGGAAGGAGCCGACCCTGGAGGCTGCACTCCTGAGCCCTGACCCAGAGCTGCTCTGGCCTGAACAAAAGTGACCTGCAGGGAGAGGAGGACGAGAGGGAGTAAGTCACCAAGCGGGGTTCACAGCCTTGGGTTTCACCAAGGGATTCTGGTGAAAGCTGGTCTCAGCTGGAAGATGGCTCCTGCCAGCTTTCTCCCTGTCACTGCAGAGGGGCTGGCGCAACCCTACCGGCATAGTCATCTTCTGAGGAGTAGCCGGACGAAGAGGCATAGGTGTCGTACGTCTTGCTTTCCACCAGCCCGTTGATTTTACTGGACTCTGTATCCCCTGTGCCTCTTCTTCTCCTCATTGAGAGCTCCCCACCTGCCCCAAAAACAGGGAGCCGCTCTGAGAAACCAGCACTGCTGAGCTCCCCAAAAGGTGACGGCCTGGCTGGCACTGCGCCCGCCGGCTGAGGGGCTGCCCAGGCTGGCCGCTGCGGGAGGAGCCGCTCACCCCAGTAACTGCTGCTGTCCAGGCCGTCGTCAAACCCTGAGCTGCCCAGGGCAGAGAGTCCTCTGTTGCCCCCCAGGTAGGACTCGCTCATCATTGACTCGCTGTAATAGGTGGTCTGGGTGCTGGGGCCAGGAGAGAGGCGCTTCATGCTGCTCGATTTCCTCCTGACCGTCCTGCCAGGGGCAAGGAGGCAAGAAAAGACTTGTGGGCCTTGTGCAACGCAGCCGGGAACGCGCGTGCGTGTTTATGGGGCATGTGGCACCAGCGGGGGAGGAACGGAGGATTTGCCATGATTTCTTGGCAGGTGCCATTTTGGCCCGGGCCCTGCCCTGCCGCCCCGTACAGGGCCTGCCACCCTCTCCTGCCACACAGGATGGCAGTGGGCAATCTCTGCTACCCGTCTTTGCAAGACACACTCCTCCCACGCGCCCTGCAGCCCCGCAGCCAATCCCCGGCGCTGGCCTGCCTTGGTGCGGAGAGCACCCGGTGGCCTGCTCTGCTCGTCTCCGCTTCCTCTGTCGCCGCTGCGGTTTTCCGGAGAGGTGCCTGCGCCAAGCGCTTGCAGCACACCTACCTCCCGCAGCAAAACGCAGAGGCCCGGCTGCTTTTGCAGCAGCGATGCAAGCAAGGTGCACCGCGGTTTCCCCTCCCCGCTGAGCCCACAGCGGCTTCCTGCAGCGGTGCAGGAAGGAAATGCAGGAGGACGTGCAAGGGGCAGAAAGAGCCGGGCTTTCGCCGGGGTGGAAGCCGGCGCACAAACGGCCCCGGATTACTGAGTGCCGGCCACCAGATGGCCAGGCGAGGGAGAAGCTGCCTGCAGCACCCGCGGCGAGCTCTCCTTTATGCAAGCAGCAGACCCAGCTCCCACCCGATGGGGAGAAGTGCAGGCAGCCCGTCCTCTCCGGCGGCGCCGGATCAAGACCCTCTGTACCCAGGGAAGGGGCATTCCCCAATGGCAAATGTCCCCCCCCCCCCCCACACACCGCCCACCAACCCCCTCCCCGCCCCCACTGACCTGCTGGCACTCTCCTTGAAGGGGGCCTGCTGGCCCCCCAGCAGGGAGCTGCTGCTGCTGCTGGCTGCAGCGTCGTCATCACCCTGGTAATAGCGCGCGGTGACCAGGCGCTGGCTGCGGCGCGACATGGCGGCCGAGGGGGCGGCGGGGTGTCACCGTCTCACCACCGCGCCTGGGAGGGACGGAGAAAGAGCAAAGAGCGTCAGCGGCGGTGGCGGGGAGGCCCTTATAGGGTTATACACCCCCCTTCTCCCCCGCAGCCCACCCATGCTGCCCCAGCACGCGCCTAAACCGCTGCTGTGCCGGGTGGGCACCCAGCAAGGGAGAAATGCCCCCGCGACCCTTTGCATGGGGCACCCCACGCCTCCCGTGGACACTCGGCTGGGGGGGGGGGCTGCCCCCGGGCGCCTCCTGGCATGGCATGACCTGGCCAGACCCCCATGCACAGCCTGCCCCCCCCAACCGCAGCCTACCCAGCCCCCCATGCCTGCCCCACACATCCACCCCCACACACACTTCATGCCCAGCCCAGCCTGCCCCCCAGGCACGCCCCCACTGGCCTGTCCCCCCATGCACCCTTCACGCCCAGTCCAGCCCAGCCTGGCCCCCAGCCTGCCCCCAATACCACCCCCATACCCACCCTGACCTGTCCCACCACACACAACTCCATGGCCTCCAGCCCGCCCCCAAGCCCAGCAACCCCCCCACACCCACCCTGGCCTGTCCCTCACACCTACTCCAACCCCAGCCTGGGCAGCACCCCATGCCTGCCCCAGGCACACCCCCATGCCCCCCATGCACGCCCTGACCTACCCCATGGCCAGCAGCCCTCCCCCCCACGCCCACCCTGGCCTGCCCCCCATGCCCACCCCGGCCTGCCCCATGCACCCTCCATGCCTACCCGCACGGGGACCCCGGGGCCCAGTCCCAGCGGGTCCCCCCCCACCGCCACTTTCCCTGTTTGCGCGCAAGCAGGCGGCCCCGGCTGACACCGGGGGCTGTTTCGCACCGCCCCCCCCCCGTCCCGTGCAAACCCACCGGCGGGGCGGGGAGGGCAGAGCAGGGGGGTCCCCGCCTTCCCCCCCACGGCTGCGAGCGCCGCTCCGGTTCCCTTTTGTTTTGCAAGGGAGAGCTGCACCCCCCCCTTCCCCCGCCCGCCCCGCCCCGGTGCACCGCGCGCGCGCGCCTACCGGGGCCGCCGCCGCCGCCGGGGCGGGGCCGCGCGCGCCAACCGGGCCCCGCGGGGGGGCGGGGGGCTGCCACGGCCCCGCCCGGGCGCGCCGGGATTGCTCTCGGTATTGCAAAATGCCGCGGCTCGGCGGCGGTCCCGTTTCGCCGGCACCGGGGCCCGGGGAGGCGGGACGGAGGATGAGCACCACCGCGGCCCGCCGCTTCAGCCGCCCTTTTTCATCACCTGTCTGGGCAGGGAGCTGCTCGGCTGCCCCGGCATGGCCGGCTGCACGGGGCGGGGGCCGGGGGCCGGGGGCCGCCCGCGGCGGCGCCGCGCACGAAAGACACCCGCCGCGGGGCCTGGAGCGTCGCCGCTGCGGCGGAGCAGGCGGGAGCTTGTGCAAACCTCCAAGCCGCGGCTCTCGACCTTAAGCAAGCAGCGTCCCTCCCACTCGAGGGTTGCTAAATATGACAGCGCCTTCGCAAAGTTTTGACTAGAACCGCTCGGCTTTGAAAGGGCAGCAGAAACCAGCAGTGCGTGTCTGAACCTCCCCCAGGACAGCGGCAGCCCCTTTTTCTTAGGTAGTCGGGCGAAAAAAAGGCGTTTAAAAAAAGGGTTAAAAAAACAAGCGGGCCAAAGGGGAGTAACCCGTTGCAAAACAGAGCCTAAACCTTTTCCTGTTTGTTGCCATTGGCTCAAGTAAGATGGTTTGTGCCATAAAAGAAGCCTCTCGGGCACGGCGGCCGACTTTCCAGCACAAAAATGAAAGTGGCCCGTTAGCATTCAGGAGGGCCCAGCGAGCAACCGCCGTCCTTTCCCCTCCGCCACTGTTGCTGCAAAGAGCCAATTCACCATGAAACCTCAGATGCAAAATGTCCCACAGGCCTGTTGTATAATGAGCACAGATCCCCTTTGTCTCTTTTTTCAATTCTAGCCTCGTTTCTGCTTCGGTCTAAATCTCAGTGTGCTTCTTCTACCGCTCTGCGGATTCGGCTGCCAGTGTTTTATCTGTAGTTTTTCCACCCTTTTCTAAAGCTTCCCTTGATTTGTTTACTGACTAATTTGGTTAGAAATCCTCTCCCTTTCTCGATGGTGCTTTTTGTTTCCTCATTCGCTCTTTTCTCTCGCAATGCTGACACTGATCCTGCCAAGCATTTAATTCCCTGGGTTTGAGCGTGATTTTTTGTATTTTTGTGCAAAGCGTTTTGCTGGATCAGGGCAGGCTCCCTCGATCACACGGCTGAGTCACGGGGGCTGGCGGTGATCCACCATGCTGCCACTCAGGGTCCTGCCGAAACTCAGTGCCGCTGGGGAGGGTTCCTGGCTCTCCAGGACGTTCACATTAAGCCCCTGTTGGATGACACAGAGACTTAGTGCTATCTGCTTACGGTGCTGCTTCCTGGGGCAATGGGTGAGGAAGCCCTAGCTGATCTCTGACCCGTCTCCTTCCTCTGTCCAAACGTGTCCTCAAGGTACCAATGGCTTGACAACGACAATGGGAAACCTTACAAAATAAAGTGTTCAAGCCTTATGAAACACTACGTGCAGCCTGGCTGCGCCGGCAGCTTTTCCCTCCTGTGCTTCCTCCCTTGGTGAAGCCTGCCAGTGCCAGGAGATTGGTTCCTTGGGTTTATTATGGAGAGCAGACACCATGCCAGCACCTCTGCATGGCCAGTACACCCAACCAAAACCCCATCGCGATGAACCAAAACTGAGCCCTCAGCAGCTGTTAAGATTAGCATAGGCGGGAAATGCAAACTGCCCATCTCCTGGGGGTTGTCTCTGCTGTAAAGAGCTGGGCAAACAAGCTGCTTGCTTGCAGCCCGGCTTTCCAGCCTGGAGCTGCAGCTCCTGCTCGGAAGCTGCTGCACATGAAGGAGATGCTATAGTAGCTCCAGCCAACATTTCCTCCTCCTCCTCTGGCCAGCTGGTGTGCATACAGAGCTGGTGGCATCTGCAATGGCAAAGGCCATGAAGGTTCTCGCATCCCCCAGAGTCACCAACCGAGTGACCCTTTCCCCGTACAGGTTGACCAAACCGGAAGGATTTGAATTCCCATAATCTCATGGGGTAACAGTCTCCAGCTCTTCCTGTGTGCTACTGCCGTCTAATCATAGCAATGGCCAGGCTGAGGGCACCTGGCCCTGCTGACATAAACCTGCTGCAGATTAACTGCCCCTGGAAGGATTACAGGATAACCTAGGTGCTGAGCCACTGGGCACTAAATATGGTGCAAGGCCCTGAGTAAATCTGCCCCCCTGCAGGCGCCACTTCTGCAGGTGGGGAGGGAGAGGGTGACATTTCCAGGAGTGGAGGGGGAAGGCGGGTGCCAGAGGGGAGCAGGGCTGGTTTCTCTTTGCTGTGTGGTTGGGAGCACTGGGTGCCAAGTCAGCGTAGCCGGTCCCTCACCTCCTTCTGGGCCAGCCCTCCTAGCAAGTGCCCGCTCCTGGTGTTTCGCAGCGTGTCGAAGCCGGACTGCCTGCCCTGCCCAAACTGTCCCGGTGACATGGGGCACAGGGGACCGACTGGGGGCCGCTGTCACCGTTAAGCTCAGCTGAACCATGTGGAGCAATGGGAACCCAGCGGTGATGAGGTGAGGGAGGCTGATCTCAAGGGAGGCATGGGGGAAATAAGTCCTCCTCCTCCTCCTGTGTCAGGGTGGCGTTTTGGCTGCTCAGCCTCGCTGCTAGCAAATTCCCCAGGCACTTCACAACAGCCTGCAAATCTCGCCATGCCCTGCATTTCCCAGGTCGGGTAAAGTGACATGGCCAAGGTCAGGCAGAGGGGCTGCAGCAGAGAGGTGAGCCCAGCCAGGCCGGGGTGGTTGTACCCATCACCCTGCTGCCAACCCCTCCCTCCCCTCACGCACCCTCCCTTGGGCAAGGCAGTCTGGCAGCCCTTGTGTTTCTAGCAGGGAAGAAAATGCAGAAAAGCCATCAAAAAGAGAGAAGCAGCTCTGATTCAAAGAGGCAGCCCCCGCTTTCCTTCGGTGTCTGCCTGTTCTCAGGACAGACCTGATTTGGGACCTTCCACCTGCCGAATAGTCACATCTGCTTTATTTGTATAAAGGAGCACCCAGGGGACCCCAGCTGGGATGGGGCAGGTCTCTGCTGGGTGCTGTGCAAAGAGGTTATAAAAGGCAGTCCCTGCCCCAAAAGAGCTTACAAACTGCCTGCATTAAATGTCAAATGGAGGTGGTTTGTGCTGTGGACAGACACTGGAGAAAGGCAGGAAAAATTTTTACCCTTTCCTAAAGGGGTTTGGAGAGATGAAACGACAGGTCCAAGCACACAAAGATAGTCTGCGACTGGGAAAACAGCCCCAGCGGGCAGGTCCCCAACTGACGTTTTATCCATTAGGCCAGCCTTTTTATTTAAATAATCTACCCCTCTCAGCTACCTGCTTTGCTACCACACTTCCCCCAAGCCCTCTGTGCATCACCGAGCTGCACTGCTGGCACCAGGACTGCAGAAAGCCAACGGTATGTGGGGCTGGAGATGTGCTTCAGTCCCAGTGTCCCGGCGCCCTGCCCCCAGCCTGGGCCCACCCGCTCTCCTCTTTCCTTCCCCAAAATCGCCTGCCCCTTCCTGGGACAATAAATGCGGAGGCCCCACACTGCAGCCCTCAGACCTGGCCCGTGGGACGAGGCGCCGGCACCAGTTCCCCCATGGCACTGGCTCCAGTGGCCGAGGAGGCTCAGGGTGGCCGGCTGCCCCCATCACGCAGGCGTCCTCTTCTCCCGCTCCCGTGGCCGGGCCGCATCGTCCACCACCACGTCCTGCTCCTGGCCGGCCTTGGCCAGGCACTTGCCCACCGCCGCCAGCACCTTTGCCAGGCGCCGGTCCAGCGCCCACAGGTGAGGCTCGGCGAGGATGGGCGCCAGGCGGTCGGAGGCCAGTGCCTCCCGCAGCACGTCGCTGAGCCGGTACGGCTCCGTGGCCAGCAGCTGCAGGCGCAGGTAGGTCGACTTCTTTATCCTGGCAAAGGCGAGAAAAGGCGCCTCAGCTGGACAGAGGGGCGATGACCACAGCACCCCATGAGCGGCGCTGTGAGCAGCCTCTCCCGCTGGAAATCTGGCCCAGGTGAAGGGCGCAGCGTGGGAGCCTCTTACCTGCAGCACTGCTGGAGCGGGGCCAGGATGGACATTTCGTCGTGCGAATGGGTGCCAAAGCTGGGGGAGAGAAACCCACCGGCAGGCATCAGGGTCCTGCATGGGCCAGGCAGCACAGCCCTGTGTGGCCCCGCAGCGACGTGCCCCAACATATGCAGGGGGCTCTCATTTCAAGGCGAGACCCACAGCAGCCCCCCTGCCCCAGCTTTCTCCCCCTGTCGGGATTGCACGGGGCCCTCCTGCTTTACCCTCGGCCGTTGTCCAGGTGAAGCAGGAAAGTGTCGTTCCCAAATTTCTCAAAGGTCTCATAGTGGTGCCGGTCCATGTTGCCTGCAGCGGGGAGAGGAGGTGGGGATAAGGAGAGGGCAAAGGCAGAGGGGCGGATGCACCGGGGAAGGCACACGGGACCACCACCCTGAGCTCCAGGAAGGGGGCAGGCACTGAGGGCACCCTGGGGACTCCCTGCTGGGAACGGCCCGCTCAGTGCCGCACGCTCCCCCTCCTCTGCAGAGCTCTGCTGAATCTCTCTGAGCTCCCACATGCAGTGGGCTGGGGGTCTCAGAGTGGCTGCTCTGGCTGTGCCTGTCCAAGGCAGCAGCGAGGAATGCTACAGACCAGGCCAGGCGTGTTTTTCAAAACAGCTACTCTCCGGGATCAAAGAGCAAAAGACAGAACAGCTGCGTCTTTTTTTTCTCCTGATTGACCCAGCTACACTGGCAGGAGTGCAGACGTGTCCCTGTGCAATACCTAAACTCTGGTACAGGCACACCGATGCAGAGAGCAGCCTGCCGTCTCAGCCTGACCCTTGCAGGTCTCCTTCCTTTGCCAAAGCTCAGCACAGAAAGATATAGTTTCTCACATCTCTCAGGATTGCTCCTTGTTCACAGCTGACCTCATGCTCCCTCCCTCCGGGCTCAGCTCTGCAGCCCTTTTTTAGATGTGTGTCTCCTCCCATATGCTGAGCATGGCCTCCTGTCCGTCTCCAATCCTGCAAGTCCTCGTCCTGCTGCGGGATCATCCACCTCCTTCCTTGTGGGCGAATCGTTCGTTCCGATGGACGCCAACAGCACCATTTCTTGGGATGCAGACAGATGGCCCCTTCCTCCTCAGACGCTCTTAGCAGCCACAGTTTTGTGCCATCTAATGGAGTTGTCATCTCTGCTGCATCAAACACCCGCAGCTCGGTTTATCACATTGACATCCCGCTGCTCAGCCAGAGGCCTTTGAAACACTAAAATGCTGTTGAAGCAAGACCGATCTGGCTGGGAACATCCTCAGCTCTAAAACCATCTGCCAACAACCAGCTACCCAGAGCGACAAAACCGTTAACCTGTTCAGCATCAGCAGGTCATCTATTTTTGTAGGAGGTGGAAAAAATGTTAGTTTGATCACTCTGATCCCCTGCACATGCTACACAGCTCTTTTCAGCATCATCTGTGGGTCACTGGCATATCTGTTAGAGCAGAACAACTTCACCCACAAACACAAGAGCCTCTAAAAATGTCTTCAGCTCTCCTCCTCCTACTCTAGCCCCAAATTCATCATCAGATGGCCAACCGGGACGTGGAAAGAGGGAGCCCAAATACACCTCTGGTGAGAAAACCAGTGGGACCAGCATCAGGAGTAAGGACCAAGTGATGTGTTTTAGCCTCTGGATGCATACAACGCTTGTGCCATGACAGCGGGTGCCAGCTCCGTGCCCCCGCTGCTCCTCAGCGGCACCAAAGTGGGACTTTTAGAGCAGTTTTTTCTCTATGAGAGAAAAATGTCTATGTGAGGAGGCTCTGTAACTGAGCCATGACAGTCAGTGACTGCACCTCTTTACATGCCTGATGGACATGATCTACTCCAGCAAACATCTGCTGTATAAACCTGCCCAAAGAGAAGACAATTAAGCTATCATTAAGGTCCATTTTTCCTGATATAACAATGACCACCCTAGAGCTTGCACCTGCTCAACAGTTCTGAGTAGGAAATTGCTTTTTGTTTAAATCTGGAAAAGCTGCGATTTACCAGTAAATGAGATGAAGGGCCTGGAACTACCCAGTGAATGAGGCCGAAACAAATCCAGCAATCAGACAGGGGCAAGCCCCAGTGCCTGTCCACGCACAGAAACGTAACTCAGATCTAGAGACGGCTGAATGCTTTGCCATTTGCTTAATTGTCTCAAGGGTCACGGTGAAGGCTAGAGTAAGGATGTAATGAGGACTTGGTAAGAGCCTTTGATCCTGAGGCACTCATAAGAAGAGGCCTCAAGACGTTTTCAAATGACAGTCTAATTAAAGCAAACGATGGCATTTAAAAATGTTTTTCTGGAGAAAGGATATTTGACAGGATGGCTGCAGCTCCTAAGGGCTCTGTGAGAGAGGATTTGTATACCTGCTAGGAGTTTGCCTCCAATTCTGCTGGCCCCTGGAGAACCCAGTGTAGGGAGAAAATACGAAGAGAGTTGTATCTGTTTTCTCGCACCCGGCTGACAGATTTACAGGGTGGCAGCTTCAAGACTGAACCCTTACCTGAGTGACATCAAGAGAAGCAACATCTGATGAATTCTGGTCTGAGGCATGGACTAGAGGCAGCAGAAACCTACTCTGCTCATCTCTAGGACACTAAAACTACCTGTCGGGACCTTTTGCAAAGTAGGTCTGAAAACTGCCAGATACTGTCAGCAGTTAAGAAAAACAGTTCTGCATGGGGAGGAACTGCCACCAAGGGGACAGACACAAGAAACCTGGTTGCAGGTACCAAAGCAGTGACCAGCCTTGTCGAGGATCCAGTGGCCAGTGCATTACTGGCCACAGTGTGGTTAAGCGAGGATCATTGGCTTACTGGACACACCAAAGGATCTCCAAAATCCTTAGAGATCTTTAATTGGTCAAAGGCCAGACAGGGCATGGCCTTCCTGGGCTGCAGAGTGAAGACCTAAAAAAACCCTACACATCTTATCTTGCCCAGCTCTCCATGCTCTTAGCCACAGATCTGGGTGTTGGGACTGGCAGCAGCATGGCTGTCCCCGCTGCAGGGGCTGGTGCATGGGCCACACCAAGCCATGAACGGGGATGAGAACGAGGGTGCCATCTCCCTCCTTCTGCTGCCCCAGACAAGGATGGGGAAAAGGGTAGACGCGAAAGAAAAGCAGTTGCTGGTGCAAGACACAGGCTGAGAGTTGTGAGTGCCATGGTGGTGACAAAAGATTGTGCTCTGGCTCTTCAGGGGACAAGTGCTGGGTCCCTTTAGGGTGTCTCCAAAGGGGCATGCCAAACACTGATCTCTTTCAGAAACCTTGCCCCTGGTTTTTGCGTTCTCCCAGGGAAAGCATGTTAGAGAGACATCCATCGTCTGCTGCAAAGCCCTCATGAGCTGGAGAATCAACACTCAGCCATCTGCTTCAGGGAGCAAACCTCAGCTCCAGGACCAAAGAGCTGCATGGGCAAGCAGGGGTAGCTTGTAGCAGGGCAGTAAAGGGAGAAAAACATGTGCTGGGGGCTCCCAGGGAGAGTGAGATAGTGCGGTGCCCAGAAAAACACATTTACATGGTGCTGTCTCCCCAAAGCGTACCCGGGCGTTAGCCTTAGATGGGCTGTAAGTCACCCAGATTGCAATCTGCAATCTGCAATTGCCCAGACAGCAATCTGGGCAAAAATAGAGGCCAATGGGTGACAGAATGAAAACCAAAGGCTGGGAAAGAGCACGGAGGACACGTCTAAGGTGCTCATTTGTTGGTCTAGGCTGCATGGGGGACTTGGAGCAGACACTTGAAGGCCTCCAGCCATTCTCACTGCAACAACCATGGCAACCTGAAAGCTGTTAAAGGACAATAGCCATAAATGGAGCAGAAGTAATGCCAAAGGCACCAGCAGCAAATCGGCCACATTGCTTGCATCAGTGACGAAAGATAAGAAGGGAAACTCTCCGAGTTACATAACTGGGTGGAAAAACTCAGAGTCAGCAGAGAGCGAATGAGCAGTGATGGTGCCAGGCCGCACAGATTCCTGTGGGCACAGGGCACCGTGAATGGCACGGAGGCAGCGTGCTAGAGCAGCTCCACAGCCAGCTAGTGGGTTATGAAACAGAAGAGGTGAGGGATGAGAGCAGGAGGGAGAAAACAGCATTCACTGGGCCCAAAAAATATCTGTCATGTGACTCTTCCTTGGGCCCGACACTGTGAAGCTGCACAGCTCCTGCAGGAAGGATCAGCCCCAGCCTTGAGCTCTGGGGATGGCAGAGAGCTTCACAAGATGCTCAGGGAGCATCAGGACTAGCAAAGCCTGGTCTCCCAAGGGTCTGTGTCTGGGAGCACGGCTTGAGGCACTTCCCATGTCTGCAAAGTTTAATAGCGATCTCTCCAGCGCAGATTATCAGGCACAGCACAACATGGGGTTTGTCCATCAGTTTCTGCCCTGGAGGCCTGAGCGGGGCAGGCCTTTGCTCTTGTTTTGCTAAGAGCATAGCTCTGTGCAACATACAGATGAGCAATGGTTTGGTCAACAGCAGTGAACCTAAGAGAGATATGGAGCTACTGGAGCAAGTCCACTGAAGGGCTATGAAGATGATTAGGGGACTGGAGCATCTCTCTTATGAGGAAAGGCTGAGAGAGCTGGGCCTGTTTAGCCTGGAGAAGAGAAGGCTGAGGGGGGATCTTATCAACGTGTACAAGTATCTGGAGGGAGGGTGTAAAGAGGATGCGGCCAGACTCTTCTCAGTGGCACCCAGTGATAGGATGAGAGGCAATGGGCACAAACTGAAATGCAGGAAATTCCACCTGAACATAAGAAAAACCTTTTTACTGCAAGAGTGACTGAGCACTGGAACAGGTTGCCCAGAGAGTTTGTGGATGTGGAGTCTCCATCCTTGGAGATATTCAGAAGCCATCTGGACAGGGTCCTGGGCAACATGCTGTAGGTGACCCTGCATGAGCAGGTGGATTGGACTAGATGATCTCTAGACTAGATGATATGAGCCTTTTGGTCCAAGGGGTCCTGAGTAAACCCCCAAGCACTGGCATGGCAAAGACAGGACTGAGGGCCAAGCTGGGAGAAGAGGGGCACCAGGACTCACCCATAAGGAAGTCAAGCACGGTCATGTCAATAAGGTCAAGGAGGCGATGGCCTCTGTTGTATGGCGGTGTCTCTTTCACCTGAGCACAGTAGTTGGGGTTCAGCTCCCACCTGTGAGCAGAGGTTGAGACAGGGTGACAAGGATGTGAGACCAGCCATGGGGAGGCCTGGGCAGCCCCCTCTTGCCCATATAGGGGCAATGCTCCCCAGCATCCTTCTCTAGCACCCACCTTCCCCCAGGTGCAAGGGGAGCAGCCAAAGGTATTGCCCAGGGCTCCACAACCAGCACTCCCAACCTAACCAGCTTCCTCTCCTCTCGCACCGGCAGTCACTCTGCCCACCTTGCAGTGCTTCTCTCTGGCCACCCCTGCCTGGTGGCTGCCACCTCGCCCCCCCCCCCCCCCCCCCCCGGGCATGCTCCCGTTGCGGAGCCACTCACTCGGCCTTCTTGCTCTTATGGTAGGAGCGTCGCCAGGGGCTGCGCCAGGAGCGGCGTTTGGCCAGAGTCTTGTCGGGCAGTAAGGCTGCCATGGAGCCCTCCAGCTGGTCCGGCTTGCCACACAAAGCATGCTCCGTGGAGCAGTAGTAGGAGCACTCGCCATAGAAGCAGACATTGCCAGCTGCGAGGAGGGGATGGGGGATGGGGAAGAGCAAAGGTTGCCAAGGAGCAGCTCTTTTGTGCCACCCTTCTTGGCAACCTCAGGACATGCATGAGGAGACTGGAGGAGAGGGCTAGGAGGGGTGCAAGTCTGCTCTCCTTGTGCAGGTAGGTCAAGTAGGCGTTTTGGTGGAGGAATGGTGATGGCAAAGTGAGGATGCTCTCTGTGCTGTGGCACCCAAAAGCCTCTGGCTAGGGAGATAACCTGGGAGCCACCAGGCCACATGCACCAGGTAAAGTAACTGGGAAAACATCCTTGAGGAGAAGAACACCGAGGCAGGGTACCTTGTGGGAGCTGGAGCACCTGGGCAGGTGACTGCTGCCAAGACGTAGTTGCCAAAGGGACAGTTTACCCAGATGCATGATGACCACAGAGAGCAAGTCAGAAGCATCTAGCTCCAGATGTGCTCCACATTGGTAGTTAATCACAGGCAACATGGGGAAGGATGGGAGCAGGCAAGAGGTGTGCCCTGGGGGCATTCCCAGTTCACCTGGGGAGATGAAGAAAGTCTTGGCCAGTTTCTTGTCAGTTGTGATGTCACGAATCTCCTGTGTTATATTCACCAAACGGCCAGAAACTGGTGGGATTCTCCGGAAATCCAGGATCCTTTGAGGAAGGAAAACCACACAAAGGACACACCAAAATGCAGAACTTTTAGAACAATTTTTTGAAGACTGAATCTATTTTTCACACCAGGTTACTAAGAACATTGGGAAATACAGGTACCCCTCACAACCGACAATATGATGAGGTAGAAGTGGAGTCCAGAGGGAATTTCTCTGGTACTTTGCTGTCATGGGATGGCATAATTAGATGCAAAGTTTGCATCCTTCCCAGGAGGCTACAGACACTGGTGAGATTGCATTCATTGGAGAGAGGATGCTAGGCCCAGTGGCCTTTGAACTAGTTGTCTTGGTTGGGGGCCAGGTTTCTGACCAGATCTAGTACAGTCACTCCTAAACTCCTGTGAAGGTCAGCACAGCAGAAACAGCCAGACTGCCCCATGAGGAATAATGGAGCACACTGTGTTTCAGGCCAGCAGTGGGGTAGAGTTGACCCCAGGCTCATCCCCACATCAACAGGGCCACACATTGCAGCTGATGATTTCTGCTCAGGACCTACCTGTCCAGGTGAAAGGCTGCTATCTCTGCATTGTGCCGCTCAAAGTCTGAGAAGTAGAAGAAGTCAACGGGGGTCTCCTGGTCCCGGGTCTGCCTGAAAGGAGAGGGAAGGATGAGGAGTGATGGCCAAGGACTGGGTCATCCCCTGCTCAACCCAGACCTCTCAGCCTGCTCCGAGCTTGGTCTTGGTCCCCAAACCACCCTTGTGCTGTGTCACCGGTGATGCAGCCAGGCTCAGTTTCTTCCAAATGTGCCCTGCTAGGTGGCATGGCCCCAACTACCCAAGCCCGGTCTCCCTCCTGCTTGGTGACCCCATGTGGCATGGGGCCATGTCCCTTCGTGTCCTGAAGGCAGAGCCCATGGCAGACTGCAGTCGTGTGACCCTTGCAGGGTAGTGAACACATGAGGCACCCCCAGATGTGAAGGGAGGAACTGGGAAGCGCAGAGACCCCCCCAACCCGCAGCCCCACACATGCATTTTGGGTGCCCTGCAGTCCCTCAGTGTACAGCCTGGTCCAGGGCAAGGAGGTGGTCCTCATGGACCATCTTCTTCTTTCCACCACTGGAGGTCACTACCCCATCACAAGCGGCACCCAGCCTGCCTCAAGCACTATTAGGGAAGGCGAGATCTCGCTTGTCCCAATTTGGGGGACTTCAGCAAGGCAGACCACAAAGCAATGGTAGTTCCCCTGCTCCCCCCTCTCCCTCTGTGGGCTCTTTCTGCTGCCCCTCACCAAATAATGAGACATTGCAGGAGGACCCCAGGTGAGAGAGTACAGGGGTTGTGTCTGGAGGTTATCCCTGGCCTGGTCCAACCATTCCCGGTTTGACTCTACTCACTTCATGGGCTTGAAGAGGGCCTGCCCATAATTCGGGAACATCATGATGAGTTTGAGCTGTGTCCCACCAGACTTCTGGACTGAAACAGGGGACACAGGGATCAGTGCGGAGAGGGAGGTGGATGGGTGGGCAGCATTGAGGGAAAGCAAAGCGGGGGGTGGTATGAGAGGGGAAGCGGTACCTGAGCTGACGATCTTCAGTGTGGCCAGGTCCTCAATGAGGGCGGGCGTCAGGGGGTTCTGGCGAGGATACAGCTCATAGCGGTTGATGCCGACATGGAATTTGAGCCAGGCGGGATAGGTGTCATAGGCTGTCTTCCCTGTCGGAAGGACCATCTCGGCTTTACTGTTGCTGACCCTGCAGCCCAACAGCCACCACCACCCCCAACAACAATGACAGGGTTTAGTTGGGACAGGATGGGCCCGGCATCCTCAGGCCCTTCCCAGGGATCCGGCCCCCAGGGGCCACCTCAGCCCCCTCCCGCACACCAGAGGGCAAGGAAAGGGCTGGATAAACCCAGCACCAGCCCTCAATTGTGGTGAAAGACCCCCTGCCCTGAGCCCTGGCTTCTCCAAGATGCTCCTGGTGGCAAATGGTGTTTCGGAGCAGACCGCACCGATGGCCTCAAGCCCTGCAAGCTGTCCAGAGAGGCACTGCAGGACGGGGCTTGGGAACCACCGCCGAGGCTTCCCTCACATTCCCTGCAGGAAGGCTTCAGGCTGCTTGTTCTCCCTGCTTTCCCTAGCAGGGCAGCTAGTCTAGTTGCATTTCCCCAAGGGGTTAGCGCCAAGGAATATGCACTTGCCTGATGGAAACAAATACTCATTCATAAAACAGCATTAGAAAAGCAGGGGGGTCCTAGCCATTTCTTGGCACCATCCTGAGCTCGGACCCTCAACATCCAATTCACCTTTGATGGATTGGATCAAATACCAAACACCCCTGGTTTCTCTGGGGGCATGAGCTCAACTTATTGCTATCTCCTTCCCTGTGCCTCCTGTAAATTTGCATTTTTCCTTGCATTCAGAGGGAGTTCCCAGAGGCTGCAACAGGGTGTCCAGCTCCCTCTGTGCTGGTGCCCCACTGGCATTGCAAACACACAGGCCAGCCCAGGGCATGTGTGAGTCAAACCGCATCTCTCTCTGGGAGAATGCAAATTATGCCCCAATTTCAACAAAACAGATTCATTTCCCACAATAATTTACAGACAAGGTGGTCCTCTGAGACAGAGCGAATGTCTGTGGAAAACGACTCTGATATTTTTTAGTCTCTCTCATTCTTAGCGGCTACCATGTTTTGAAGGTGCACTTTCCATGAGGAAGCTGCTACTCATTATCAACAATAACTCTTTTAATGTCTTCCCTCCTTATTAGAGGTTAGTAGTACAGTGATAAAAATAGGCACCCAGCAACAGTGAGATCACCACACGGCAAAGCCTAAAGAGGTCAGGAAGTGTCCTGTGAAATGCAGGACAGAAACGATCTCATGATTAGAGGTAATCTACATTTTGGGATTTGCATTTCCAGCATGAGATGGTTAGGGGAGAGGGATAAAACTGGTTAGAAATCTGGAGAGGAGAGTTTCCCATACAGAGAGGGACTAAATATAGCCTTTGCATTTGGGAAAGAAAGGAGAGGAGGAGATGGCCTAAGAGATACCATACATGATATAATGAATAATTCAAGACTCTCCTTTGACTTTGTCTTGTGCTACATGGACAAACAGACTCCTCTGCAGCTTTCCAAGGTAGCAGCCTGGAAACTCAGGGCTCAAATAGGATTTGAGGCCCAAGAGCAGATCAGTCAGCAAATAGGGTCAGTCCAGGGAGGGATGCTGAGCTATGCAAGCAAACGACTTGATTGATCCCTGCCATTTGTCCCCCCAAATCCTGTCACATACTCCCAGAAGAATACAAGGTGTCGGCGAGCTCCTCACCATTCATCACTCCCACTGCTTCTCAGGCTGAACTTCTCCATGGGGTTGACGACAAACAGCTTGTCTCTGTCTGTGACCTCTGGAATTGGGATCTTATAAAGAGGATGCTCAAAGAGTGCAGCCAGTTTTGATCCCTTGGTCCCCCCTGGATTCAGATCTTCGTGCTGGTGCTGGATCCCCCGGTCTCCATCCTTTACTTGTGGCCCCACTCCCTGTGGGTGAGAGCTTTTCTCCAAGGAGCCGTTGCTGCCACTGAAATCCTGAAGGATTCGCAGGCTCAGCTTTTTGGGGCCGGCCACCAGCCGGCTGCCTGCTGGGATACCCAAGGCTTTTGCTGCTTTTTGATCACAGCTGCAGGACCTGTGAGTGGAAGGGAGAGCCAAATCCATTGCCAGGTGCATCAGGAAGGCCAAGAGCAGGAGAAAGAAGAGGCCAATTTTAAACTTCCTTTGGAAAAGTGTCTGCAGCTGGCGCCGCATCCTTCCTTTCCTGAGATACCCAGCAAGGGGCAGGCACCAATGTGTGGCTAAAAGAGAGTCAATGCGCCTGCAGCCTCATCTGTCCCTCTAAGCAAAAAGAGGAAAGAGGTGTCCTGGATTTAGACCATAGCTGCAAAACCCAACCGGTGTGAAGGGGCCAGCAGGCAGAATTGCAGGAAGAAAAAATCTGTCTCCACAGTGCCTTTTGGAGTGACACCGCTGGGCCGGCAGCAGGACAGAGAGAGGACAGGAGGTTGCAGTGGGGTTTATTGGCGCTGATAAGGGACGAGCTGGTGGTGCCAAGGTTAGAGTGAACGGGGCAAGTTCCAAATTGATAGCAACAAGTGGCTTTGTGACAAGGATGGCCACAGATAACCTGTGCGCCGGAAAAACCCTGGGTCCCCTGCACTGCCCCATCCCTCTGTGCACTCACCAAGATAGGTCCACAGGACATTTCTGGACATAAAGGCCCAAAAGCTGTTCTGCCCACCTCTGCGACATGCACCCTGCCCAGCACTACACAACCCCATGCAAACTCTGTTTCTGCCCCCTCCTCAAACACCTCTACACCACTTCCCATGCCCAACACATCAGCTAGGCTCCACCACATTTCTGTTTGCACAGTTGTAACCCAGGAGAGACTTTTGCTCCCACCATGCAGCCAAGCTGATGTTACCATCCCCTCCAGCTATACAAGGTTGTTGGTACACAGCCCCCTTTCGAACACTGCTCAGACTGCATAAATGAAGGACTGACATTGCTAGGAGGGAAAAGCTGGGTTGGCAGCTGCCTGTTGGGGTGAGGTACATGAGCTGGGCTGCTCTAAGGACCTCTGAAGTGGGTGAGGGGAGCCTGGCAGGCAGGAGTGGGGAGGCTGCTGGGCTGCCTTGGGGATGCTGGAGGTCAGCATGGAGGTGCAGCAGCTGAGCTGGGAGTGGGACCTGATGCTGGAGACATCAAGGCAGTGCTGCAGGGCTGGACACGGGTGCTGGGAAAGCTGGCATGTAGCATTTACTCCATACCTGCCATTCAAGCTGCTTTATTGCTACTGAGTTTTCCGTTGTAAGAAGCAGGGCAAGCATGAATCAGGAGCGGGAAAGCAAGTGGGGCCATACGTATGCCTCAAATAGGATGGCTGGGGAGGACTGGCAGCTTTTGGAAGGGAACGTTAGCTCATTTTTACAAGAAAATCACCTTTCCGGTGAGATACAGGGACACAGAGCTGGGTTGCCCAGGCAAAAACAGTAGGTGACTAGGAAAGGAGGGAGCTTCAGATTTGTTAAGGGATAAAGAAGTGTAGGACCACAGGGTCAATGCAACAAGCACTGGACTTGGACAAGCCTGGGGACCTTGGATACAAAGTTGGAGGTAACATTTTTCTCTTTTCAGTTTCTCCAGTAGCAGAGGATGCAGGAAGAATGTGAAATCCTGCCTGTCAGGCAATCCATGATGTGTATCTGGAGGCAAGTGAGGAAGGGGTAGGAGATCTGGCTGGCAGGAGGGGGTACGTTGGAGACCCCCTCCTCTGTCACAGGTCCTGCAGCACGCTCCTGTTCACGCCACCCTCTCCCTGCACACTCTGTGACATGCTGGGCCCCCTCCCACGGGCACACACTGGGCAGGCATGGTGAGAATGCCGCGTTCCCGGCTTGCCATGTCCCATGGTGCGACAGTTGCCTGGTAACCGCCTCCGGCTGACACTATCGGCCGCCCCAGATTCAGCCAACGCTGTTATTTCCTTCCCCTCATGTTGCGCTAACAACATGGCTGATAGTAACCAAACCCGTCCCATCCCCCCTCTCATCTGAGGGTAAATGCATCCCTCTCTGACTGCAGGCGGTGCTTGGAGGAGGAGAGCTTTCCAGCTCGGCAGGCGATCTCACAGCCCTGCAGACAGAGCCGGGTGAAAGGGAGCAGATGGCTTCCACACAGAAGGGAACAGAGCGTCTTCCACAGGGAGGCTTGCTGGATTCAGTCCGGATGTACTTTTTGGAAAGGCAGTGCCTCGGAGGGGTTGTGGCTGGAACACAATCGTTAGGTCATTGCTTAGTGAAAACATGTGCTAATCACTTGCATCAAAGGAGCTGGGCTCAGCTCTGGGAGCAGGGCCACAGATTTCTTTATTCTGGAGCCAGCTTGGGGACAGAGAGGGGGAGAGGGAGACCTCCCTCCTTCCAGAGCCCCAGAACTGGCTCCAAAGTGGGCTTGGGGGAGAAAGGGGGGATAGAAAGCTCTCTCCCATGTCCTAGAGCCTGACTGAGACAGGTCTGTGAGGGAGATGGCCTCCCTCCTTGTCCCAGGGCTGATGTGTGCACGGGGACTCCACCCCAGAGAACCCCCAGTCTTATCTCCACTGCTTGGATTGAAGCCACCCTTCTGACCAGGAGTCCCATCCCCATGCTAAGGGGTTTCACAATCCTTGCCCCAGCACTGATTTAGCATCGCACTGGAAAGTAGAGGAAGAGGGAATAGATGGGGCACTTGCCACCCTTATCACTTCAATGCCAGCATTAAATATTAACCATAAGATTTTTCAGCGAGTCAGATGCAGGCCTGCAGCGACAGGAAGGAGATGGAGAGCTTCAAAGCCAGCCCTGACTGTCTGACAGCATGGCAGTGTACCTTGTTGCCATGACATCATCGCAGAGAAGCGGTTGAATTTTCACCTCTTTCTTCCTATCTCCCTCCACTTCCTTCGTCTTTCTAGCTCCTTCCCCCCTTTCACGGCAGGTTTGAGTCACCTTTGGGATGGAGGAGGAGCCGTACTTCCGAGGCCATTTCCATTGCTGGCACAGAATCAGACTCCCTGCCGCACAGTCCGACGTCTGATAATGATGCTGCCCATCGCCCCTCAGTGGGGGAGTAAGTCATCACAAAGCGCAGCCCTCTGAGCTGGTATCACAGCACTCCAGTTTTCTGGGTCGGACAGATAGGAAGGGTCATTCTGGCTGGCACCAATGCATCACCCTAAGATTTTCATCTCCTTTTCCACATCTGACCAGCGTGGTGCTTTGATGAGTAATGGCAGCAATATGCAGGTGGCAAAAAATAATATAATAATAAGGAAAAAATAAGAAGCAGGACACCTGTTGCCAACTCCCCCAGCTTTTTGCTGAAAATGTGTAACGTGAAAACCTCTAGCAAGCTGTGGAAAAGACTGCACTTTTGACTGTTTCACAGTCAAAAGCAGATAGGCGCCGCAGGCCCCAAAGCATTAGCTGCAGAAGGGATACTTGCAGGAAAACATGGCAAGACAAGGGACCGTCTCTGATCTGTGTACTGTATTTCACTGTGAATCGCAGACATGCCTTGAAGTCTACAAGTTCCACAATGAAAGAAGGGTGAAAGTCACTTTCTGTAATACATGGAAGCCAGCACAGCATGATTCAACTTGCAAAGGGCAGTAACACTGATCTTAGTGAATACTTGCCTAACAGCAGGGGGCCCTGACTTACATAGCTGAATTTTGGGAAGCTGAGGTTTATACTTTTACCATATAGCACAAATGACATGACAGGACAGGCATACGAACCAGTTAAGATGGGATGGCTCTTCTGTGGTAACTTTTTGTGGGAAAGCTATTGCCCTTGGAAATAGAAATAGCCTACCATGCTTCTATGAACCACCTTACCCTCACCTTTGAGGAGTTACAGTGGAACAGCTGACTTGCTGCAAATTCGCACCTAGTTCACCTCAATTTGTTTGCACGTGCATACTTTGAGAAAGCTGAGAACCGACCAACATTTGCCCATTGCAGATGCAGGTCACAAAGACATTAGTTTTGCTCAGCTGGCAGCCAAACAGATAACAGGCTGGCAGCAGGGCCAAAAGATTGCATGTTGAGGTAAGCAGCTCCCTCTCTCTATGATCATCTGCAGGTCAGCATGACCCTGCAGAGATGCCTGTGACCAGCATGTCTGTGCACATGCACACAGCAGTTAATTATTTATTAGTGTGAAAGAAGTGTGATTAAACAGGCTACAGAATTGCTGAAGATCATCACCATGCTCCAGTGTAGGGCATTTCAAAGACACTGGTTCTACCTTGCACTCTGGACCTAGGAGTATAAAACAGAGAAGATGGCAAGTCTTTGAACAGAAAACCAGTTTCTCCCCCTGCCAGCTGCAGAAAGTGCTAGTCAACAGTGCTACCTTTATTTTAAAGGCAGCTAGTTGAAGTGAAACAACAAAGTAATCATCAAGAGTTGCAGAAAAAAAGAGAGCTCACAGAATTTGGACTCTTCTACAACACACAATGATGCTGGCACCACGGTCCATTGCACAGGGCAGATACCCTGGTTCCGGATACATTATGATACCAGTTAGTGCGTCCTCCCTACCTTGCAAATCCCTTCCCATCTTATCGGCAAGGAATTATGTGAGAGGATATAGGGCCCAGCCAGCACAGATGGTCCAAATTTGAAATCCTTTCTAGTCATCTTCATATTATTCAATTCCTGACTTATGGAAGAGCCCCTGACATGCTGACTGCTTTCCAAAGAACGAAGAAAGGACATCTCTAGCATCACACTGAGGTTAGCAGAAGGAACAAAAAGAATTGTAAACCTCGCTACCAGTCTGATCCACTGCAGGCAGTAATACAGAAGTGGTCCTCAGGAATTGAACTATGGACAAGCCTGGGACCTCCCATAAAACATGAACAGTCAATGGTATTGCTTGGTGGCATTCTCAGAAGAAAGTCTGAAAATCAAAGGCGGCACAAATGCCAGACTCTAAATGGCAGATGAGGCACACTGACTGGGCAGAGCACACAGGTACCCTCCCTTACCGCTACTCAGATGGATGTGTGGACAGAGGACTTTGGTCAGCAGCATTTTTGACCTGGCAACTGTCCTAGGCATCATGACTTGTGCTGGTGAAAGGAACTGCACAGGGAGGATGAAAGTACTTCTGTTGTATCCCAGAGTTGCCCAGGAAGCAGCATGTGGGGTGAGAGCTTGTCGCTGGCTTTTGCCTGAGCTACAGCCATTGCTTACTTATTCCAATGTTTCCTGAATGAATTACCTTTTCTTTTTTTCTGTGTCCCCTACTTCATTTCATTTTAGAATATGACAAACACAAAAAAGGACATTTTACTATTTTTTATTGTAAAAACACAGTTCCCTAGATTTATATAAATATGACATATATGTAAAATATAATTACGTTCAACTCCATCCTCCAACACTGACAGCTTTAAAAAAATGAAACAGGCTAAAGGAATGCAAGTCCAAAAAGACATTAAGTCTCTGATGACCAAGTGATATCTCACGACACCCCCAAAAACTGACAGAGAGGCAATCAAGCCTTATGAAGAATTCTCACCCACTCCCCAGACATCATCAGCTGCCTGTGTTTTAATGCTATCTCAGTGTGCAGTGGGCGAGAAAAGAGGGGGTAGTTTGCATAGCAACCTCCTACACCCAGGCAGCTCAGCTGCCGCACCTTCCCAAAGCAAGCAGGGAGGGGTATGCTAAGTCTGCTTCTCTGTACCTAACACCTCCATAGATAACCCAAAGGGAGATCCCTTGACACAACCAGTTCTCCACGGTCATCTTAGGGAGGAAGAAAACGCTGTTAACATTGGCATTCAGAGGAGAGACAGACATTGGTCAGAGCCATACCATGCAGTAGTGGGGAAGGCAGAGACGAGAGAACACAATGTGGAACAAGTGGGAGGAAAACACAGGGCTAGATAGCACCTTTTCTCTTCTGCCTCCCCCTCCTAGTGCTGCTGTATGGTTTTGTAGTGTCTCATGAGTTACCTGTTTACCACCTCCTTCCTGCTTAGACTCAACCACCAAGGAAAGAGACACAACCAGATAAGATATTCCCTGGACAAGGACGGGATAGCTTAGCACATACACACACACATACACACGCACCAACAATATGTATCCCATGGGACTGGTACGTCAGTATGAAAAAAAAAATCTCAAAGTTTTACTATTAAAAATAAAGCCCCGCCTCCAGATTGTACAAAACCTGTGAAGAGAAGGAAGAATCTCTTGTGTGCAGCAAGTCTGGGATGCAGCCAGATGTCACGAGCACTTCCAGACACACACAGCCAGGCTGCCACCAAAGAACATGTATAGCAGATTCTTCACCTCGTGAGTGATCTCAAAGCCAAAACCTTCCCCAATCACCACATGCCAGGAGGATCCAAATTTCTTGTCCATCATCTCTTTGATCATCTTGGCAGCACTCTGAAGAATAATGAGGAGAGTGTAGGATGAGGCAGAGCAAGCAGCGTGCTTTTATGCAAAAATCCCCCAACTCTTCTCCCTTTAATGGGCTACTCAAGCCATAGGCAATAGGTATGGCAGCTGCACTGCAGGAACTGGAAGCTCCCTAGAGCTATGCTGAAGTGTAAAACAGGCTACTGTGTTTTCAGCAGCCTCCAACACAGCAAGCAAGAGAAATTACAGATCTAGATGTAGTAATCACTTCTCTTCTCATTCACATCAATGTGAAGCAAGAGTTCTCTCTTTGATGATGACGGAGTTATGCTGGGTGCAGCGAGCATGAGAGGAGATTCAGGTCACTAAGCTGCAGCTATTTTTACAGGAGTGCGCTTTTTTTTTTTTTCCAGGTAGTTACCAAAACACTGAAACTAGGCTGGCTTTTAAAAGGCCTGCTTCTCCCAAATCATGCCCTGTGTGAGCTAGAAAAGGAAAGAGGAAGATTTTGCAGTGACATATGGTGTCTCAGCCAGGATGGGACAGAGAAATAAAGCAAAGCTTTATAGCTTTGCCTTGTTCCGGCACAAAACTCTGCTGGCAACAAGCAGGCTGTGCCTTGCCCAAGGAGCAAGGTGTGTGTTCCTTTATCTTTAGTTCTCAAAATTACAGGCAATCTTTCAAAATGCCGTAACTTCTGTACCACCCTCCTGTTTATATACTCTCAGCAACTTCATTCAATAGGCTGAAAGCTGAGAGGAAAGACTTAACAGACCATACCTGAAGGTTCAAAGACTTTAATTTGCTCACCCCCAAATAAGAGTTTCTTCCCCACTCTGGTGAGGATGGCCCTGCTGAACACTGAAGAACAGACTCACACTTTGGGAAGGGCCCCTTTTCACACAGTTTTGTGCCAAGTCCTCAGGACAGAGGGCATTTTAGAAACCGTAGAAGCATGTCATAGGTCAGGCAGGATCAGGAGGGAAGTGAGGTTTGTGAGCTAAGTGACTAACCTCCACTCCCTGTGCTAAAGCAACATGCTATTACAGATCTTGCTGACAAAGGGAACCAAATGTGAGCCTCTAGCCAAGCTGTCTTTGCTTTCTTCTGCCCTGCTCAGTGCAGAAACAGAGGAATAGGTTGACAGTGTCTGACTCTATCCTGTCCTACACCCTAGCTCTGCTCCTGAAGATTCCCCAAGCTGGTGCTGCACTGTCTGAAGGCCAGCCTAACTGGAATTTGGCTAGTACCTCGTTGTTGGTGGCATATTTCTCACACGCCGTGACACACAGCTCCATAGCTTCCACACGCATCTCCTCTGGCATGTCCGTGTGCTGGAAAGAGCAAACAAGCAAACAGAGCTGAGCAAAAATAAAAGCTAGACACAAGACAACAGTAGGCAGCCCTTACATCACCCACGCTCTAGCTGGGCACTAGGGGGGATGGGCAAAAGGAAACTAGCCCACGTGACTTCTTATGTCAGCTTCAGAGGCGAGAGCATCACTAGTGATGTCAGTACACCAAGCATCGCCACTGTTTCAGAAAGAGCAGTAAATATGAAAAAGACTTATTACCTCATAATTTATCCATTCTTTCCTTTGTCCCAGCTGAACTGTTCTCTACCTAACACCAAGACTAGCATTAAGTAAGAGCAGCTTAAAGGAAGAGATAAACACATTTGTTAGTTTTCTGTTATAAGATGAAGGGAATGAATGTTAATACTACTCCAACTGTAGTCCTTAATTATTACTATAAGCATAACAAAGAAGTCTAAATTACATAGCCTTTTCCTCCTCTTCTGCTATCTGACAGGCCAGCAAAATCTTTTACCTCAGCTCCTCTAGAAAAACAAGCTGCACGTAGTACCCTGAACACAGGGGAGGGCTCCAAAGGCAGCATGTTCAGTCCAGAAGGAGATGGATCACAGAACAACTACTTTGCCCCGGGCTTCCTCTGGCTGACAGGAGGAACAGTAGCGCTAATAAATTTGCTTGGCAGAAGTCAAGGACAGGGAGAAAGCAGTGTGATGACTGGGATCCTTACACACGACTATCAGTACATACTTACCTTCTCACAGCAGCCTGGCAGAGGGAGACATAGACTAGAAGAATGAAATAGAATTTCATATCTGTATTTTAACACCGGTAAACATGCAACCCATCCGTCTTCTTACCCTAATCAGTGGAAAGCTATGAAGTCTTTTATAATCAGCTTCCTCCTTTTTCCCCTCCCCAGTGTCTGCCATGGTCCTTCCACAAAGACCCTGGAAAGGGGTGGAGGGTCTGCCTGGGGCCCAGCAAAGTGCTGCAGTGCAGGCAATGAAGAGACACAGAACTCTGAGGACACAGGCAAAACAGCTTCAGGAGGAGCAGAAACTTCTTGGTCCAGAGCACACTGCTTAAAAAATAAAAAAAAGGAAAAAAAAGTCAGGAAAGAGAAAGTAAGCTTTGAATTACAATGAAAGGCCAATAACATTATGATGAGAATATTGTCCCTACCATCTCAGTTAATTACTGTTTCTCTGCATCTTTTTCACACACCATGCACTTAATGAGCTATCTTACAGAATATTAATGCAATCCAGTTTTAAAAATGTATCATTTTCCATAAATGAGACTTCAAGAACACAGCACTTCCCTCGTGCTGGATTGGTACTTCTGGGAAGAGTCAAGTCAGGATGCGCCAAGTCAGGATGCTACTTCCCACAAGCAATGAGAGAACAATATATCAACCATTACCTCTAGCATCTAATTCCAAAAGGATTTTCCCAGGACACGCTACTATCTGCAAGAGTTTCAAAGGGTGTTTGATAAACAAAGGGTAAGTGTACCTTAGGAATATGGTTGGTGTACACATAGCATGTCAATGCTGAACAGGAATGTCTTAGTCTGTTTTAGGGCACTTCCTCCTCTCTTCCCCAGCATTTGTCAGCTGCGAAGGACCATATCAGATAATGCTGGACCACTGTTCCAGGCCTATTTGCCAGCTAGCCTCTACCTGGGCAACGCAGAGGCCCAGCATTGCCTGACAGGCAAATTCATAACATTTCACCATGGCCTTCTGTTTGGTTCTCTCATCCAGGATAAAGCACCTTCCTCTCCTAATCCAAGAAGGCAAGAGTGATCATACAGTAAAGGAAGAATAGAAAAAACACACTGCAAGTGCTTACACCAAGTGTGCAGAGTTGCTGGCCAAAGCAACAAGTCCAGCAGACTACCATTTCTCCCTCAGGGATCACGGGAGTTCTGAACAGCCGCAACCACAAACCGTAAACCGCACGGGGCGGAAGAGCCGCCGGCCTGGCACGAGTTGGCCGCAGCAGGGCAAGCCCAGGCAGTCGCTTTCACGTCTGGCTTCTCCCCCGGGGCGCCAGACCTACGCAGGCCTGGGGGGCTGCCCGGGGGGAACCGGCGACGGGCCATTTCACCGGTGGAAAGACACAGGGGGGCGGCTGCGGCAAGACACGCCGCAGGGGTCAGAGCCCCGGGGAGAAAAACATAGGACAGGCCGCGCGCGCATGCGCAGGAGATCCCCCCCCCCCCCACCGACGCGGCGCAGCCCGCTGCTCTCAGTCCGCGGGGGCCTGAAGGCCGCAGCAGGGAGAGGTCCTCGGTAACCGGGGCGGGGGAAGGGGGAGCGCGGCGCCGGGAGGGCGAGGAGGGGCGCAGGGAAGGAGCCAGCCTCACCTGCGCCGCCGCCGCCTCAGGCCCGGTTGCTAAGGAAGGAACCGTGGTTGTCGTAGCAACCAGCGCCGGAAGTCCCGCCACCCCGCCTCCCATTGGCTGGGAGCGAGGCGCCCAACGCGCGTTATTGGTGACCCGCGTTGCCAGGTGACGCAAGGGGGCCTTGGGCAGCCGGGGTGCCCTCAGCGCGCCTGTCCGCAGGGGTGGGGCGAGGGTGCCGCCGCTCCCCTGGGTTCCTTGTGGGGCCGGGCCGCCCCCCGCAGCGCCTCCCCGGCAGCTCGGGGCCGGGGCCAGCGCCAGCGCCGCCTGTCTTGCCGCTGCCCCTGAAAGATGGCGGCCGCCCGTCCTGCGGCGCGGCGCTGCTGTCCGCGCGCTCGTGCCGGGGCCCCCGGCCCCAAGCCGGGCCGAGATCACCCCCCCTCCCCCCCCCCAAAAAAAGTGTGCGGAGCCCTGGCTCCGCCCCCGCGGTCACAGGGGCGCCTGGAGCCTCGCTACCCATGGGGCAGGGGTAGGGGTACGGGTGGGCCCGGACGGGCCGCGGCGCCATTTTGTTGGTGTGGGCCGGCCGCGGCCCGCCGGCTGCGCGGCGGCTGCGTTTGGGCGGCCGCGGCCTGCTCTGTGCTCGCAACGAGACCATCACTTTGGGGACGGTTACGCTGAAGCGCCTTCCTGCCTTCTAGGGGCTGGTAAGGCCGGCAGCTCATGGAAACACTTTTCAAGTAAAGCAGGGCAGTTCTGAGGCCCTCTGATGGTGTTTATAGTCATGCTGAGGTATTTTTAAATGTTTGTCTGCTTTTCTTCTTTCTCACTTGCTTAAAAGGAGAAAACCTAATATTCAAGAAGACGCCTTCAGCAACAGTGACTTCTTTGGAGAATCTGATAGCGCTGCTTGTAGGTCGACAACCGCAAATTGATAGTGCTGAGCAGAGCATGGGCTGAAAGGCCACTCAGTATATTTTTTTAATTTGATATGTATCAGGCCATTGCTTATGAACCACCAAAAAGTGGCATTTGAGAAAGGACTTACAGGAAGAATAATAGAGATACAAGGGAGAGAGATCAGGGATTGGCTTTCAGTTACAACAGGCCACATGAGAAAAGGCACAGAGGTGGGTATGGGCAAAGAACATGAAGGACCTATTTAGACTCCCCTGCCCCCTCATGGTGAAGATCTTGAGCTGGGTGTCACAATGGCAGAAAATATAGCTCTACCGGTCTTTAGAGAGTTGACTGTAATGGAAAATTAATATGACTAAGGTACAGTGTGACTATAAATGCAATAGCTATTCTTAAATTACTCATGTGTGAACATTATTATCCTGAAATAAGGAGCTTGTTCCTATTTAATTTAAGCCCATTTACATCCACTTAAGACTTGTCTGTATGAGGAAATTGACCAGAATAGTGATTGCAGCATAAATTATTCTGCAGGGGCTAGTCCAGAATAGCTGTTAATGTCAGTGCTGATGTAGAGATTTGATCTGGTGCTTTGCTTTCTGACCTCAGTTCATTCATAAATTCTCTGTGTAGACAAATCCCTCACTGTGTGACGCCTCCTGAATAGGATTAGAAGCTGCTAGGAGAGAATGTTGTCTCCTACAGCAAGGAAGGATCATTTGTCCCTTGTCTTAGGCTTGAAAATGGGTTTCAAGGAGACTTTTGTGACCGGCATTTTTAATCTAAAGAGTTTGGATGCATTTTCTGGCTAGGCAGGCTGCACAGGACAAGCTCTGAGCCCCACCAGTATCTGAACCACTTTATACCTGGGAACATAATATTTTTTTTTCTGCTTTAAAATGATTTTTGAGAGTAGTTCTACCTGTCGCTCTAAATAGCAAGAATAAGTATTGGTGTAGTTTGGAGAAGTTGAGGTTTTTATGTGTATTTATTGTAAATTGCATGGGAGAGGCAACAGTTTGTGTTTTCATGCTGATGCAACTGGAAAGGAGGAGAAAATAACCCCGAGATCTCAGAGGCTGAGTATGGGCCATGTTTTTGGAAGTAGCTACTATAACGCTAACCCCATGCCCACTGAGGGCATCACCTCTCTCAGCATGGTCTTTATGTTTGTACTGTCTGCTTGCTTTGAGGGTTTCCATGACTAAGCTGTCTGGGAAATCCTTGTTGTCTCTGAAATGATGCATCTCTGCATCCTGCTAGCCAAACACTGGTTGCTTCTAAACTAGAGCTTAAACTGTTTCTGAGGGGTCTAGGTTTGTATTATTCTGAAAATGCAGGCGAAGAAGCAGCAAGCTCCAGGATAATACCAGGGCAAAAAACTTATCTTATACAAACCTCCAGATGTTGGGCACGATGCCTAGGTTTCCATCAGGGCATATTCTTGTCCTGCAGGATGGCTTGTGGGCCTGATCTTTCGTATGGTCTTCTGACTGACATATATTTGAAATGTGTTCTCTGCTGTCTGTCTACTAAAAGAAGAAGCACTTTCTTTTTCTTTGGGGAGGAAAAAAGTGGGGGATGAAGGAGCTGGACATTCTCCTTATCCCTGCTAGCATATGAGGATTTCCTCACCATAATGTTCAAGCTCACCACTGCTGCTTTTGCTGTATAGCTCTAGGGAAGATGTATTGTTACCTCTGTAGTAAGAGGGGACAGTGAATCTGACTAGATCCTATGGAGATCATTTTCCTCACGAAGCAGCAGCGGAAGCACTGGAGCTGTCTGTAGGCTCTGGAAGACAATGCTGCAGTGATCATTTTTCTTCTCATTTTCCTTCTCAGCTGCCAGTGACAGAAATCAAATGCTGCCTTCTGTCCCTCTTATTCTTTTGCAACTGCATTCCCTTGTGTTGTCTGTGCTGATTCCTTCTCCTTCCCCTTTTCTACAAGCATTGACCTGTTGGAATAAGGCAGGCACAGTACTAAAATTGTCAGGAGACAGATGAAGACTGGGAGATTTTTTTTTTTTTTTTCCTCCAGAGGAGTTAATTAGGAAAAGAATCTCTGGGAGGAAGAAGATCATTCCATCATTACTTTATCTCTAGGCAGCTACTCTAATCTCTCCAGGGATACAGTGCTTTCAAGCATCGTATTCTCTCTGTTTTTTTTAATGCTTTAATCTCTATGTAGTTCACCCACTTTTGCTACTAAGCAGCAAGTCAGAGAGATGGTGTTTTCATGCGCGTATGTGTTTGTTAGTGTGTGTGTGTGTGCATGAGCTTGCATGCGCATTTGATTTTGAGTTCAGTTAAATGTGCTTTGGTTTTGATCAGTGTGTCCACAGGGAATGTATCCCTAGGGATATGCTGAGACTATTTGTAGGAATTACTCATCATCAGCTTCTTGGTTAAAGGTAAGAAGAAAAAATATGGCTGAACCAAAATATCAGAGGGTCCAAAGTTAGGATCTCCATGTTTTTGGTGTTTGTGATGGGTGATGTAATGGGAATGCAAAGTAGAGATATCCTTGAGGAAGGAGAGCATCAAGTTGGCTTGTTCTCATTTGCTGTGGTGTGGCAAAATGTGAGAAGCTTCTTTTCTGAAGCAGTGAGTGTAGGGCTTCTCTTGGCTGCCTCTTTCCAAAATCAGAGGCCAGTCAAAGCTTTATTGGGCTAACGAATCTAACACATACCAGTTCTCTAGCTACTAGTACAAGGGGGAGATACATGGATAGCTTCAAGTTGGTCATTCTTTACTTTCCATGCTGAATGGCCAGGCACTCGTCTGTAAATAAAGGTGATTCTTTAGTACGAGTTAAGAGCAAGGGATGAATTCACACTTCTGGATCTGTAACAAAACATAAGAGTTGCTCTGCTCCAACTGCTCCTCTCTTATTTGCCACTAATGACAAATTGAAACTCTCTTAGCCCTTTGCCTTTGGCAATTACAATGAAATACATTAAATAAGTATTGTTTACCACGCATCACCCTTAGATTGTATTGTGGTGTCTGTTGTACTCATTAGCCAAGAAATGGAAATATAACTGCTCATTGTGAGATTTTTATTTATATATATATATATAAAAAATGTACATGTACACACACACACACACGCACGCACACATTTTTTTAAATAATGCCAGTTGACTGTTAGTCTCTGCTTTTTGCCAGTGCCAGCAGAAAGATCCCCAAACCAGCTGAAGGAGAGGGTGGGCACAGGGCTTGTACCTTTACGCGCTTTTAGACGGTCCCTATCCCTGGCCATAGGAGAAGAGTAGACCACTGGTTGATGCCTCTTCAAGTGGAGGAGATCCTCAAATTCTCTCTTTTCCTAAACATGGCCTTTCCTGCTGCTTCTCAAATTAGGCCAACCCAGGTTCCTCTGCCAGTTTTGGAACCTCATCACCCTACCTGTGGTCACAGGCCCTGGTGGTGCCCAGATTACAGGGCATTCAGCTGCGTACCTCATCTACCCTCTGAGGTGAAGCAGCAGGATGGAAAAAAAAATGGATAAAACTGTCCTGCTTGTCAGCTGTAGCCCTGGGACTGGATGCTGCTCTGCATGAAGGCCTTCACAGTGCACGACCTTGGGCACTATCAAAGGACCCAAGTGAAGAACTTGGTGCACACTGAGGCCTGCCCTGCAGCCTGCCCTGGGGTGGCGAGATGGTCTTGCCTCACTGGAGGCAGGAGGAATGCTCAGGAGGCCCACAGGGATGTCGAACCCGCATTTCCCCAGGACTGGAGTCTGGCCACATTGTTTTTAGCTCCAGGAAGGCAGGCAGGGTGCTGATGTGAATCAGTGCCCCTGATGTACAGGAACAGATGGAAAGTGGTCTGGCCCTTCATTCAGCTCTCAGCTGCTTCAGAGGAAACGGCAAGCCCCTTTGTGTGGCCAGATCCTGTATTCTGCTGAGGAGGGATCATCCTGTGATGGGCAAAGCTCTGCAGAGCCCAAGTGAACCCCACATTATCAATTACTACTTCTAGTAACAGCTACTACCATTACTGCAGTAGTAGCATCAGCGAGTAGGGGGTGTTTCTGCTGGCAGATGCTTTGGAAGCACGATGTGTTCCCTGTTCGAGTCTTAATGAGCCTTCCTGGCTCCGGGAGCAAGTGGAGGAGGCTCCTGGCAGGATGGAGAAGCGCAAGGAGGCAATTAAAGCAGCCCCCCCATTGCTAAGGCAGTGCAAGTAACAGGGCTTTTGGTGGGTCACCTCCTGAGGAGGAAGCGCAGGCTGGTTTGACCTGGTTTAAGGGGACGCTGGTTTGATACGGCACAGAGAGCTGTGACCGGCAAGCCTGAAGCTTGAGGCAGCCGGTGTAGGGGAGCATCCCGGCTCTGGAGCTGTGAGAGCTCCCCAAAGTGCTCCCTGACGTGGGGATCCCGGAACTGCCCCCTCAGCAAGTCGGTGTCCCGGAGGAGGCAGAGCCTGCAGTGCTGACTGTGCCCTCCAGAAAGCCAGGCAGGGCTGGAGGGCTTTGGGAATTGCAGCGGCTTCTTCCCAACCTGCTAATTAATTGTTTAAGCCCTCAGGCATGAATATTTTCAGTTGTTGTGTCTGAACTGGTGTGTTCTCTGTACACTGAATCCCTTTTTTGTTTTTTTGTTTTTTTTTTTTTGAGTCATGCTAAACTCTTGGCCTGCAGTAAACCCTGCGGCCATGAGTTTCACAGATTAGCAAAGCACCATTAGGAAAAAGCTGTCCCTTTCATCCCATCAAAATGTGTTGTCTTTGAACATCCTCTTAATGGGGCGGATATAAAAGAGTATTCAGGCAGTTTTCTCTGGTGCATTCATCCGTCTGTCTCCTTCTGCCATTGCCTCTTACGTCAGCCCTCCTTTGAGCTGCCAGTCCTGTCTGCTTCTCACGGGAGAGTGCTATTGCTTCTGCTCTTTTTGGGTCTAGCGATTTCTTCATTCCTCCCGCCCCTTGTTTTTTTGTTTTGAGAAGGGATATCCAGGACCCAACGCAGCATCCAAGGTGAGCACATGTATAGTGTCAGAACATTCTCAGTGCATTTTTTTTTTTTTTTGAGATTTCCTTCTTTAACAATCCTAAGAATGACTGTTTTTCTTTACCTCTGCTGCATGTGGAGCATTGTTTTTCAGTGAGATGCCATTAGAGAGACTCAGGTGTTTTACTAAGTGGCTATGTTTAATTTAATAGCCAGCAATATGTGCAAGTCCTTACAATTATTCCCTCCAGGCAGCAACACCTTTGACTTGTTGTCTCCTATCATCTCCTCTAAACAACTGGCCTTTTAAGCCCTGCTGCAGGTTTTCAGTTCTTGCAGGACTCAGTTAACCAAAAAATTGTGCCTTCTCACTCTTCCGCTCTGCTCCAGATCAGTAACAAGCAGCCACTGCTACCCGCAGAGTGTCAGGACTGGGGCCAACCTGTTCCAGGTTGGAAATATTTATGCCTACCCTTGATTTTCCGTCTCTCGACCAATTTCTAATCTCCATGTAATGACTTAGTTTCCTTAAGAGCCTTATATGGAGGAGTTTGCTGTAAGCTTTTAAAATGTCTGGATAAATTATATTAGTCAGTCCTCCTCTATCCCCTGTTCTGCTGAACTGCCTCTAAAACTTGGGGGAGAGGATTTCCCCCTGCAGAAAGAAGCTGCGCTGCCAGGCTCCTGTTTTCACTCGCTCATGTAGGTCCTTTTATCATTTGAGCTCCAACTGCTATTTCAGCCCCGTGCTAGGGGCTGCGGTTTTCTGGGGATCGGCCAGTGCTCCTTTCTCCATCCCAGAAGTGATGGATCTGTGCAGGGACAGGGCTTGGGGTAGCTATTGTGCCAGCCTGGTCTGTGGAGGAAGCTGAGGGCAGAGTTTAAGTCCCTGCCTGAGCAGCATCTCTAGTCTCCTTTTTTTTTTTTTTTTTTACTTATTCAAGGGTATTTTTGTACAGATTTCACTGTGGTCTGGATTTCTTGGGTCAGGAGGATACACATTTGCTGCTGGTACCCTACAGAAGTGGCCAGGCTGTTTCCACCCTTCCCTTGCTGTTTATCTTCCTGTAGGTCTTCTGCCTTGACCATCAGCCACTAAGGCCCCCATGGAGAACTTCCACCATCTCAATAGGAGAGTTTTTTAAACTGGTGCCCCCTTATTTCACCTCTGCTTAAGTCTGGGATCCCAGCAGTAGTTTTGGACAATTCCTCCTCCAAAAGGTGGATGTCCTCATTATTCCAGTATTAGGTGCCCAAGCAGTGGTTACATGTTGAACCCACTCCTCTTAGTGATGTGGGAGTCAGACTCCAGCTCAGCAAAGTCCTTGAGCATATGCTTCTGCTGAAGCATGTATTCAGATTTTTTTTTTTCCTTAAAAAAGAGAACTTTAAGGAGATGTGCTGAAGGGCTTAAGGTAACAGCCACAGATTTTGTTTAATGGCTAAAATTTCCCTCAGAATGAGCAGTGGGAGCCAGGGGACAGTTCTGGCACAGAGAGGAGTCCCCACTACCACCCCTGCAAGGGGAAGGCCCTGGGGAAAACTAGGTGCCCCAGTTTTACGCTCTACTTTCTTCAATTATTGGCGAGATTGTGCCTTTGCTAGGAGAAACACAACCCACTGAGGGGAAAAAGCTTCGTGCAGGCCTGGCCACTGGTTGCTCTAGAATAGCCTGCTCCAAGAATTGTGCCTGCATCCCTCATCCTCAACCAGGTTGTATATAGGTAGGTCAGTAGCTCATTAGTAATGCTTAATGAGATTTATAGCCCACATGAGCTCCTTGACATCATGCTCTGACCTAGAGTTTCTTCTGATTTCTGCTCTCCAGCATCGGGATTGGGGTTCTTCCTCCTGCAGACTGGTTCTCCCCCAAGCCCCTGCAGCTGTCCATGTGCCATGCTACTCCGCGGTGAGGTAGGTGAGAGGTGTCCAAGTGGTGGTCCTCCAGGCAGTAATACCCAGGCCCCCACGACAACATTTCTGTAATGCCAGCTTACGCGCCTGGGGGCCTGCAGCCTCCCTGCAGGCATGGCATGCAGGCATGCAGCACCCCGGCAAGGGAGAGTGCTGAGCATCCCTGGGAAGGACACCTTGCTGTGTTTCAACAACGAATCCAGGCCCCGGCTCACTCCCGGGAAAGGGGAAACTAATTTATCAGAGACACCCCTCTCCTGGCTGCTTCCTCAAACCTGGGCAGACAGACAACCTGGAACAACCCGATTTCCTTCTCTAGGACTTTAAGCTCACCTCTGCATTGCTTTTAAGCTTCCCACGTAAGCACATAGTTATCTGTAGCTCTTACTGAGGGTTCAGCAGCTCTGTTTCAGAGCCTGGCACCCTGAGGGATTTGGTTGGTAGTTTTTGAAAGGAAGTACTGCTTTCAGCTGGAGACTGCTTCTCCTCCCTTTTGGGGAAGCATTGCTCCATCAGATGGTCACCTTTGTAGCACTGGCAGGCCACAAGCACTTTGCTCTCCCTCAGCTCCTTGTTCACCTGGATAAAGTTTGTCTGGCTTCCCTGACAGAGCCTGCTTCTGCTTCGGAGGGGATACGCTGATCCCTGCACACAGACCTCCCTGCTCTTGCTTTAAAAAAAAATAAAAATCTCAGCCTGCCCTTTTCTTTCCTTGAGTATCAGGTGCTTTGTGCACAGCCTGCAGACCCCTTGGGGCCGGGACTTTCCTTCTGGTCGGTGTTTATCCAGCTCCCAGCACAGCAGTGCCTTTGTCCATAGCTGAAGCTCATGTGCGCTGCGACAGTAAAATATTAGTGATGAAACTGTTCCCTTCTCTATGCACAGAGACGCAATGATCCCCTCTGCAGAGGTGGCAATAGCCCTGGGAGCATTACAGGGCAAATCTTTCTAACAGTCTTGGTTTAGATTAGTCTCTTGCCTACATTTCTCCAGCCCCATCTCTCCCCATCCGTCCCAGGTAGGAACCGCTGAGTATGTGTCCGGTCAGGGTATCCCATGGGTTCCTCTGTCTTTCCCTCCAGCAGGATAGCGAAGAGCAGGCGCACCTATGGGGTGAGGGGGCAGCAAGCCACTGTGGGCTGGGACGGACCGTCCCCTCTGTCCCCACCGGCCAGGCACGTGCTCCTGGCTAGACCTTGTGCCCTGCAGGAGGCTCAAACAGAAATGCCATGTTTATTGTCAACAATCAACCAGCTTTACAAAAGAAATTGTCCCGATACGCCACATTTACACACACGCACACGCACCAGCGCGCATCAGGGGCCCGTTTCACAAACGTACAAAAGAGCGCGAGCGAGCGAGCGGCTTGGAGCAGGGCGGGGGGTTCATCTCAGTCACGGTGCACGAAAATCATGGTGTTTGCCACTTTGCACGACGGCTGTGTTTCTCTCCTGTCCACCGCCGCGTCCTCCCCCCAGCCGGGCTGAGCTGCCCCACGGCCCTTGTGTGGGGCACCTGGGGCTGAGGGCGGCACGGCTGGGTGCCGGGGAGAGGAGGGAAAGGACACGAGGACGATGCCGGAAATACTATGGCAGGTCTGGCCCCTTCAGCCGCCTGCCGCCTCCCCGCTTTGCCTCCCCATGAGCAGGGAGGGCAGCCATCGCCTCGAGTCACCGACAGTGCAAAGTGGGACCTTTTTTTTGGAAGGGGGGGAGCAATGGAAGCTGAACACCACATGAGCAACCATGAGACCCCCAAAATAACCCTCCCACCCCCCCCCCGGTACACACACTCACACGCACGCACATGTATGTAGACATCAGTGACCACACCACACAGCGTGGAAACATTGTGTTATCAGGCACTCCACGGGAAAAATCTCAGCCTGCCCTCGTCCTCCCTCTAGCTCAAGGCTAGTGACCCCCCCCCACACACCCCTCACCCCAGTTCAGCACTGCCCCAAGCCACCAGCATCCCCTGTCCCTGTGTCCGTGGGGCCCAGGAGCAGCTCATGGCGGGGGACAGAAGGGGGACAAGGAAAGCAGCCCCCCACAGGCAAGTCACCCCTCAAAAAGGTGGGGGCCAGCAGGGCTCCTCTGGCCAGGACTGTATTCCTCATCTCTTTTTGCCTGGCTTTACTCCATTTAAGAGCTGTGCCACCCTCCGCCGCAACCATAGCTGGGCGTGAAGGGGGGGGGAGACGCTTTCCCCAATGGTCTCCAGCCGTTGAGCTTCACCAGCCACCCCAGAGGTGCCGCAGAGCCCCTCCACGGGAGGCAAGCGCTCGTCACGGTGGTGATCTTGCAGGCATGGCCGCACTGCTGCGGTAGCACCACTTGCCCCTCTCAGCACCGGTCTGCTCCTGCCTGGCCATGCGGAGCACCCTTGCTCCTTCAAGGGTGGGGAGAAACCAAAAAAAAAAACCCCAACCAGACATGCTGGATCTCAGCCAAGAGGGGCCACGGGTAGCAGAAAGCTCCGCAAGAAACAGCAATGTCCTGGCAACAGGACCACCAGCTATTTTTCACAGCATCGCTTCCCTCTGCCTCCAAAGCCTGACTCCCCTCAGGGCAGAAACGCCATGTACAGGCTGTGGAGGCACAGGAATAAGCTCGGGCGAGGATGTGCCCCCGTGAATCCTCCTTTTGCCTCCCTGGTGGGAGGAGGGTGCCCTGGCCCCACAGTGCCCATCCCTCCTCAGCCCGGGTGGCAAAGGCTCCCTCTCACCTGCCACATTAACGGAAAGGCAACAAGACAATTTTTTTCAAAATCTCTGTAACACCTTTCTAGCAGACAAGATGAGTCATGTTCAAAGCCTTCTCTGAGAAACGCTGCCCTGAGACAAAAGGACGATCACGTAATCTCAAGGCCCTTCCCAGCCCTACTCTGGGGCTGTTATACCAAAAAAACCCCCAAAACAAAACACAAAAAACGTCACAAGGCTCCTCTTCAGTTGTAAAAGCACTGGGTTTAGCTCTCTGCGTCAGCAGACGCTGACTCCACTGCTCGTTCTGCTCCTCTCCCTCCATGTGGGAGAAGGTGGGAATGGCTCTGGCGGTGCTTTTCTCTCTGTTTTGTCTATAAAGGCAGGTATTGAAATGCCCTTGCGGGCTGGGACGCGCTTGGTGCTCCTGGCCACGTTAGCCAGCAGGCTGCAGGTAAGGAGGGCTGCAGTGCCTGATACTCTCATTTTTTTCATGCCAGTGCCATCACGGGTGACAAACATCCACATGTGGGTTTGCATTTATGATACTCAGACGAATGAGCAGCGTTCACTGACTCCCTGGCCACGGACATTTTCAATTAGATATGTACAACCCCAGCAAACAGGAGCTTCTTAACAGGATTGCCGTCAGCTTTGCCACCCACGGCAGGAGCAGCCCCACTTGCTCTTCCCAGGGAAGGAAGCAATATGCATTTGAAAAAACAGGGCAGTAAAAGAAGAGCTGATGGGGAAGGAAGGGAATATGCTGAAGGCTTCTGTTGAACAGCTCATGGCCACGCCTTTAGGCTTATTTGAAGTACAGGCTCACAAAACCAAATATCAGGGCATAATAAATAAATAAATAAATAAATAAATGGCAGGTGTTTGGGGGATCTGGTCACTTGAGCCCACTGATGGCACCCCACTAGAACTAGTGCTCAGGGCAGATAAAAGTCTCTGGGTCCTGCTGGAGTCAAATAGAGAAAGGAAATGAGTTACACCAGCAACTGCAAATAAATAAATAAATAAAAAGGGGGCTGGGGTTTCCCTAGCAGCCCAGCAGCAGTTACATGCCCAGCTCCTTACGTCTTCTGCTCCTTCACATCGCAGTCCTGATTTGCAATGGAAAACTCTCAGTCTCCCCCGGCCAGCCAAGGCCTCGCTCTCATGGACCAGAGCATGCTGTTTTGTTCCTTAAAATAGACCTGCTGCCAGAACAAGCCTCACCTTGGGCTCCCATCCTTAAAACCACCCTTCCCTCTTCAGCACCCGCTGCAAGCCCCACCACCTCCCAGCAGGAGCAGGCTGCCAGCCCCGGCCACTGAAGGGGCAGATACACCTTGCATCTTTGCTACCGTGAAATAACGCAACGCAAGGGGAAGGAGAGCTGTTTGGGTGCTTTGTTGGTGCCCCCAACACCAGTACGGTTACCCCAGCGCCCTCCTGGGTGCTGACTGTCCCCAGGGCTGTGCCAGCCTCAGTGGCGCACAGTTTGGGGGCAAGGTGTGCCTGGGGCTTGGGGCATGCCGGGGCTGCCAAGCCGGAAAGCCTGGTCACACCAGGATGTGCAGTGGGGTGCAGGTATGGCAAGGTCCTCTCAACGTGGAAATGGGGACGAGGCCTTGGAGAGGCTGGCTGGCGGGGAGCAAGACGAGGGAGAGGCTGCCCAGGGCCTCCCCGTCCCGGCACACCGGCATCCTCCACCAGCCCCTGCAGGGATGTGGCTGTGGGGGCCATGCCTGGCTCCTCCCTAAGCCTGGCCGGGGGTCCCCGCGCTTGCCAGGAGGCTGCAGGAGCGCTGGGACAGCATGGGTTTGGAGCTTGAGGGCTGTCGGTGCGGGAGGGGAAGGGGCCTCCTGCCGCCCCCTTCCTCGGCAGCCAGGAGGACGGGGAGGGGATCGCTGCTGTGCTCCTTCCCGTGGGTGGGGGGGGGGTGAGGGGCCACTCATGCCTTCATCCTCTCCTCGCACACCGCGAAGCTTGCCTTGCCGGCGCCCCCGAAGACCTCCACCACCTGGTCGTCCCACTGGATCACGTTGCCTTGCAGGTGGGAGGTGCAGTTGGCCATGGCCAGGATCTCCGCTGGTGCCAGCATGTGGTCCCAGATACTGAACTGCGTGATCTCCCCCACGAAGGCCTGCGTGGCATCAAACCGGCCACCCAGCGTGTCCTGGAGGGCAGAGGATGGAGCAGGAGAGCAGAGATGGAGATGGGGAAAGAAGCAATTTGGGCAGAGGAAGCAAGAAGCAAGAAGCAAGGAGGGGAGCGGACAGACAGATGCAGCAAAGAGAGGAGGAGACAGACAAGGGGGAAGAGGGAGCACGATGAGTGCACATGGCCCACCTGGAGGACAGGCTAGCAGCCAGGAGAGCCCCTCACCCAAGCATGGAGGTGGCTGCCCTTGTGGCACCCCATGCCGGGAGCTCCTGCCCCCAAACCCCAGCCCCACTTGGGGGCTCCCCCACGTGGGGCTCACAACCCCAGAGTGTCCTGGGGCTCCTGCCCCCCTGGACCTGCCCTAGAGACTGCAGTGAAGGGCCAGCATGGCACGTACCTGCTCCTGGCCAAGGATTATCACCCCCTGTGGCTTGATGGCGTGCCAGGAGGCCAGGTTCTCGCTGGCACCCCGCTGCTCGCCATCCTGGTAAGCCGCCCACTTGCCGTCCCGGGTGGTCCACGCCACACAGATGTGGTGCCAGGCCTTGTCCTTCAGGCTCAGCGGCAGCTGGGCAACCTGCAAGCGAAAAGGCCAGAGCCCAGCACTCAGGCACCCCTCGCAGGGGAGGCCGTCAGGCATGGCTGCCACCGCAGCACCCCAAAGTCTAACAACACCCAGATTTGCTGCTTCTCCCTCTCAACACCCCCCCCCCCCATCCTGGGCCATCTTACCCATCCTCCTGCTCCCCCCATCTCCAACCCTCTGCCCCTTCCTCCCAGCTCTTCCTCGTGCTCCTTCATGCAGGTCCCAGCTCTGCCACAGCTACTTCTGGGGCCCACGGCAGTGCAAACACCAGGGCCAGACCCTGCTGCTGCCTTGTAGGCTAAATTACTGCATGCCAGCCACTTCACAGGACCATGTGCTGGCTCTCATCCCACTGCACGTAGAGGGAATGCAAGGTGGCCTCTGCCTCCCCAAGCTGGGGGAAGTTTCTTGCTATGCAGGAAAATAAAAAACAGACTACAGGCCGTTACCACAGGGCAGCTGAGGTGTGGTAACTCAAGGTGAGACAAATTAGCACGGCTACACCTGAGGGACCCCCCTCTGGGTTGCTTGTGATGAAGACCAGGCCTGGGAAAGCTGTTGAGACTAAGGAGAGAAAGGAAGGAGCTTCACGCCTCTTCCTTTGCCCGTGGCACCCCGGCTCTGTTGACCTTGTCATTGATGAGCAGCTCCAGGGGGTTGGTGCCCCACTCCAGCAGCACAATCTCATTGGCCTGCCCCGGGACAGAGTAGGAGAAGGGAGTGCCGAGCCCGCCTGAGGCCTTGGACTTCAGCCACATGCAGATGGTGAAGGCATAGAGCTCTGGCAGGGTCTTCTTCATGCGGGCGTACATGTAGTTGTTCTGCACGGGGATGGTCACCTTGAAGGCATCAGGAGGGTTGTAGCTTGGTGGCCCTGTGAGCCAAGGAGGGGGAGAAGGGAGGCCAGTGAGCACCCACTGCCTGGGGTCAGAGTGGCCAAAGGGGCTGCTCCTGCGGACATGCACCTTCAGGAGGGGCCCAAGAGCTGATAGTGAGCCCCGCGTGGCACCTGGGAGGGCAGGGTGGGCACATGGGTCCCAGGAAATGGGCTCCACTGCGGGACTCACCGTGCTCCAGCTCGGTAACTCGGTTCTGGAGGGAGTTCAGCTCCTTCTCGATGTCGTGCTGCTGCTGGCTGCGGTCGCTGCTGGCCGCCTGGCGCTCCTTCTGCAGCGTCAGGATCTTGGAGAGGAGCTGCTCCTCCAGCTGCTCCATCTTGGTGTGGAGTGCATCTCGGGTCAGCGCCGGGGAGGTGGGCGCTGAGGCGTTCGTCCGGGCTGGCAGCTCCTGCTGCACTCGGGGCAGTGGCAGGTGGACGGCAAGAGGAGGAAAGGAGGAAGAAAATTCAGCATGGTATTAGCAGAAAGGCGTAAAAAAAGAGAAATTTCCAGGCAGCACAACTGCAGAGCGAGCTGGAACCAAAACTCTGGAGCCACCCCGTCAGCTGGAGAGCCTTCTCTGAGATCCTCTCCCCTTTAAACTCCCCTATTAATTTCATTGCAGCCTTTTCCTACAAAATGAAGCTGGCCACTTGATTACTTTTAATGACTTCTGCTGCTTCAGAGACAGAGCAAGGCTGGGACACACGGGAGTGCAGGTCTTCCCTCAGGTGAAACCCAGCCCATGCCTCTCCCTTGGTCAGTCCAAAACCAGTTTTAGGAGCCTGGTGAGGACGCGCCCTGCCATTACTGCATTGTACAAAGATCCCATTCCTCAGCCACTAGCTTGCTGGAAGACCTCATCCCAGCTGGCTTTATAAAAGCAGAGGAGGAGGTGGCTCTTTGCAACCCTGCAGCAAAGCACATGCATATGTGCTGACCCGCTGCAGAGGAGGAGTTTGCAGGAGGACGAAGAAACCCCTGGTTGACGCTGGCCCGGCTGACCCAGTTCCCATGGCAGGTATGCCACATCCTTGTGCTGGCTCCTCTGCTGCCTGGACCCTATGTGCGCTGGTGCAGCACCCAGATGTGTCCTGCAGTGGTGCCTGCAGCCTCGGGTGGCCGGCAGAGACCCATCGGGCAGCATGGTGGCCTGGGGGAGCGCAGGGAGGGCCAGGGCAGCCAGCCGCCCCCCTGCCGGTGTGCCAGGCTGGCTGGCATGCCAGTTGGCATGACGGCAGCTGGTGCTGAGGGCAGCCACCCAGACTCCCAGGCACTCCTCCAGAAATAGCAGCCCTCCCTCCTTCTCTGTGCCCGGGCCGTGATGCTCCCAGCCTCCTTGGCGCTGGGCTGACACAAGTGGGAGCCTTGCCTGGGGATATTGGCATAACCAGGGGGTCTCCCCCCAAATTGCCTCCTTTATGAGCCAGAGTCACCAAAAGGGAGGGGAAACCACCGCTGCTCTGGGCATTAAGGGGAGTTTTTGTGTCTGCTCCAGCACAACCTTCTTCTTGTTTCCCCCATGTGCCTTGCCGGTGTTGGTAGGACATGAAGTGATGCCGTCCCTGCTATCTGGACAGGTGTGCAGCCCCTCTGACTGTGAAAGGAGGCAAAAATTCCCTGAAGGTCTCAGCTCCTGAGCAAGGGAGAGGAAAGAAGTGCCTTCTCCAGGCTGAATCTAGGATCACTGACCACACGAAACAGATGTGCTCTGCTCCTCACCCCACACAGAGCCTCAGGGCCCATGACTGCACTGGGCCCCGTTTTCTTCCTCTCATAGGATTGCCTCTGAAGAAGGTGTGTCTCTTCGGGTGGCTTGCGGGAAGCTCAGCGGAGCCTCTCAAGCGGTGCAGAGGGTGGGTACAAAGGAACAGGGTGGCTGTGCCACCACGGCTGTGGCCTCAGAGCTGGCCTGAGAGAGCGTCACCCGCACTTGTGGTTCCTGGCTGCTTGCTGCTGAGGTAGTTACTTGTCAGGATGGTATCTGGGAGAAGAACCAGCTTGGAGAAGGGCTGGTACTGCCCTAAGTGGCCGTGATGCTGCCAGTGCCCGCCCTTGCAGTACGAGGACCATCTGCAGGGGTCAACCAAAAGAGCCCTGGTGCTCAAGGGGAGCAGGCTCAAGTGAGCAGGACACCCAGGACCTTTATGTACGTCCATGAACCATGATCAAACTTGTGCAAGTTTTGCAAGTACTCACTAGCATGCCCAGCTGGGACAAGCGAGCCCACTCTGGGTATCCGCTCACGACACAAGCTGTGGGAGGCCTTCTTCAAACAGCTCTCCACGCATTCTTGGCTGGCCAACTTGTTCCTCAGCTCCCTAGTCTGAACCACACTCACGCAAGCCTGCTTTGCACAGTGATTGCCCCCTGCACGTTAAACAGAGGTGAGCTCCTGGCAGCGAGGGGGCAGTCACTGAGCATCCCTGCTCTCCTCCCCACTGGGGCAGGGGATCTCTTGGGCAGCTGAAACTGTGTGTGCTGTCATGTTTCTCCACCAAAATTATGCAGAGAAGTTATACTGTGCCAAAAAAACCCAACTCAACATGACAAGTCCTGCCTTGTACTGTGGGCCTGGTCCAAAGAGTTTCCAGCTTTTTATTTTTCTTCTCCATACCTCTTTTTCCAGGATGGACAAGACCTGATGCTAATGTATACAAAATATGAGGAGGGAAAACCCCTGATGCACCTCCGAAGCTTTTCTATTCATCATAAACAATAGAGGGGAGGGAAGGCAAGCCAGAGTCTAGGAAGATTTCAAATGTTTCCAAATTGCTGCCAGGAAGGCCACGAAGAAGGTTCCCAACACCCTCTGAGCTCTGCTGGGGTCTGCTGAAACCCGATTACCTGCACAAAACATGTCACCTGCAGGGAATGGGGGAAAACCCTCTCTTGGCTTGTCCCTGGCCAGCCTTGGCAACAGAGACAGAAAAATAGCTCAGGGGCATGTTTACTCATTTTGTGGCTCCTCTTACTAAACCGGCACCTTTTTGAGGCCTGACAGCCTCCATGGCCACCTGCTCCCTCCCACCACATGGTCCCCCCCCTTAGCTCCATCCCTAGAGATTTTTGCTCGTGGCTGTGCATGGAGAGCACTACAGCATCCTGCCTTGCTAGGGACGTGATGGAGCCGCTGGGGACACGTCCTGCTCACACGGGACCCGCGGCACAGTGCCTGTCCTCCTGGAGAAAAGCCAGGGGACAGAGACGGCTGCAGCAGCATGCAGCCACTGCAAAGGAGGACAGCAGGAGGAAAGTGCCGCGGGGAGGAAGGGCTGAAGGATCCTGCTGGCATAAGAACGGATGGATCCGAATCAGCCAGGAATACAGCAAGGCTGGGAATTAGACAGCGGCTGCCAGGCATCAGAGAAGCACGAGGATCTGGAAAAGCCTTCCCGTGGGAACTGCAAGGGCAAAGCCTTAGCTGCTTGTAAAACTGAGTGTGACAAATTTATGAAAGAGGTTGTATGGCCCGAAGCAGCCAGCATGAGGATCCAGGCACTCAGGGGACTCCTCCTCTACCTGCCTTTGTAAGTTATGTCAATACTCATCCTCCCAGTTAAAAAAAGAGAGACAGATGCGTCTGTCCTAAAATTCTCTGTCTTCATTTCCCTACCTGTGGCTCTTGCTATTCTGCCATTTTCTGCTCAGTTAAAGAGCCAAAACCACAACAGAATCGCACTCCGGGGACACACGGGAGCAGACCCGCGCCACCTTCCCCATGGGGTGGCGAGCATGGCTGCCTAACCTCCAGCAGGGCTGTGCCCCGTTGAGCTCCCCCAGGACGCAGCTCCGCGGAGCACACGGCATGCGGGAACGTCAGTCCTCCCTGGCTCGGGTTTTGTAAGCGATCCTCCTTAAGAAGCAGGAATCCCTGGCCTGAGCTTCGTGCGTGAGGAGGGGGATCCTGCAGCCCAAACCAGCGAGCAAAAGCCAGCCATTCCTGCTGGGTTTCTCTGAGCCGCGCCAGGGACACCGTCACGAAGAACAAAATGTCTTTCAGGAGGAAAAACGCTCGGCAAACGCGTCCTTTCTTTGATGGTTCTGCCAAAGGAAGCGCTCGGTCTGCTGGTGGGGAAAGTGAGGCCCCATATCGTCTCATAGGAAACGTGCGGAGAGAGGGTTTTTTTTTTTTTTTTAATCATACAGATGAATTAACAAGAAAATATTCCCTCGACAAAGCAGTGGTGTGTGTAGATGGGGAGACGAATTTGCTCTTTAGTCATCTGCCTGCGCTACGTTCCTCCCTCCTGTCCCCTCCGGGGCAAGAGACTTTAATGGCAATTGCAGGCAGGGAATCGTAAGCTTTTGAGAGGGGAGAGGCCTTTTAGGGCCGTCTATTGCTGCCCTCTGCCATCAGCCACTGTGGCCTTGTTCTTCTTCCCCAGGAAGGCTCTGTTTTGGCTTCAATTATACCAAACAGTGGGAGACGGATCAAGCCCGAGTGCAAGAGGGCTGCAGGCTCCATCCATGTTCTCCCTGCTGCCCCAAGAGCTCGCTAGCCCTTTTGTGGGGTCTCATGCAGACCTCAGAAAGCAAGGCAGAGACAGCGGGCAGGAGGATAGCAGGGTGGAGAGATGGATGGAAGAAGAGGTAAGCTGAAAGGTTATTTCACATCTTCAGGGGAGGAATGATTCCCGAGCACGGCTGCCTGCGTTGTATCAAAGAGGTGCTTGCTTTGTTTGCAGGGGGGCAGCACGCATGAGATCTAAGTTGTTTTCACCTCTTTCTTTATGCACTCACCCTGCTGCTGCAGGTTTTGAGAGCTTTTCTAATCCACCTAGGCTGCCTAGCTCTTGTGAAGGCCGCAGCGCTCTTTGATTGTCCTGGCTGCGGGTCTACAGGCTACGTCCCTGCTTTCATGCACAGCTCCATTAAGGAGCTGTTAATAGGGGGAAGAAAAAAAAAAGACTTGGGGCTTTTGTCACTCTTGTTAGCCCCCTGATAGCCTGCCCTACATTATTCAATAATGGCTGATGGCTTTTTCTTTTAGATTTTTTCCCTCTTCCAGCTCTTCTCTCTGCCTCTATTTTCTTATTACTTCTCTCTTTATAACTTTTCTTTCTTTGGCTTCTTTCACTTCTATTCCTTTGTAGTTTCTCCATTCTTCCTTCCGATGCACTTAGAGCCCCCCCCCCCCAAACTTCCTCTCACCTCTTCTTCAGTTCCCTCCCCCTTTCTGAATCTTTCCAGCTCTTTATCCTGCTTTGCCCCGTCCTCTCCCTCCCTCCTCCTCCCACCCCAGCAGTCCACAGACGGGTGCCTGGGCCGGTGCTCAGGACAGCCAGATTGCAAACCTGCCTTCGAGGCTGCCGGGAATTGGGAGACCCGGCCAGTCTAAACGCCCCCGCACCCGGCACTCGCTCCCTGGCACTTTCCCTTGCTGGAAGCAGGCAGGAACAGGCGCAGCCGGGTCCCGCTTCTTGGCGGCACTGTGCTGGGCCTGGGGCCAGCCGAGACACAGGGAGCCCCGGGGCGGCCGGCGGTGGTGGCAGAGACAGGACCGGTCGCTCGGCCCCCTCATGCCCAGCCAACTTCCAGCCCGCAGGAGAGAGAGGTTGAGGATGACGCTGGGCTGCAGCCCGTGTTTTTTTGCCACCCCTCGAGAGGCTTGGCCATGGGGTAAAGCGACACCTAAGGCTCGTCTCACAGGGGCTGAGCTGCACCGCCGCAGCGAGGCAAGGACAGGACCGGGGAGACCAGGCTGTCCCTTCCAGCCTCCGGGAGCCCAGCCATGCCGTGACAGAGGAGCCCGGGCAGCATCTCTCCGTTCCGGCTGGGCTGCATCCGCCACCTGGCTCCACTGAGCTGCCAGCCGAGGACCTTCCTCCCCAACCGAATTTCTTACAAAACGCATCATCACAGTCGTGCAGCTGTTATTTACCACCGACCTTCTGGGAGGGGAGAAGAGGGAGAGCGCCTTCTCCCAGGCTGTTCAGCACGCTCCCGGCTCCCCATCTGCCGCGGCGCAGGCAACGGCAGAGTGGGCAGGGGGTGTGGGGGAGGCTTGTTTAATGCTTTTTGGCCAGCAAAAGGATTGAAACATGCCAGGTAATATTAATCACGATAAATGTCAGCGGCTGGTGTGGGGGTGGGCGGTGGGCGGTGGGGGCAGGGGAAAGCCGGGCTCTGGCAAGCAGCAAGTCTGTGCGCACTTGCTTAGTTCGTAGTGATTGTTAGGCAAATGCACTTTCATTTATCTAAGGAGATCAAAGCCTCATTTACTAATGCATTAGCAAATCTGGTCCCCATCGCTCTCCTTCTGCCTCCACTGCCAGCGTGCGAGCGCTCACCTCTGCCACTGCGACTGGACAGGCAGGACCAAGGACTGACGCCTGCTCCCAGGCACCCACCACAGCCCCAGGGCTCCCTGAGCCCAAACCTGCGGTGCCAGGGGGTTTTCGGGCCCTGGCAGAGCCTCCTGGGAGCGCACGGGCTCTCGAGGGTATTTGAAGCTCTGGGAGCAACAGCTTGGGGAGGGGAAGGGTGCAGACAGAGCGGCCTGTCCTGGCTTTTCCTTTTTAGAGCAAACTCGCCACTACTTTCAGTTACCCTCGAACCTCGCTCAGGGCCCTGGGACAGCCCCGTTTCCCGGCTCTTGCTTAGTTTGGGATTCTCCATCCCTACTTTGCTGGAAACTGAAACAGGACGGAGGCGGCTGGCTCTCTCTGTTTCCCATTCCCTTCCCTAATGCTGCTCCAGCAGTTTAGCGCCAGCAGCCAAATCGTTCCAGTTTACAACACCACAACTGCAAACAGGCCGATTAGCATAAAACACTGTTATGGCTCAGTCGGAGCTGGCTCCCCTACAGAGCCCTGCAGTGCCTTTTGGGGCCTGTTCCCCCCCAATGGGTGTCAAGAAGGAAGGTGGTATCACCACCTGAGTGCAGTAAATGGGGCTGAGGCGATTGCCTCCCCGCTCCAAAATCCCTCCATTTCAATTTGCGGCTGTAATTAAAAGCACGTAAAAGGAGCATCTGGACTCCCTGGCTCTGCATGCCAAGAAGATATGCCCATGTGTATGGATGCGAGCGCATGCAGAGAGAAGGGGGAAGAAGAAAAAAGGAAAAAAAAAAACAGAAGGAAAAATCCCAGCCATGCTGTGCATGAAGAAGAAACAAGGAGAAATTCATTCAGGAGATTGCATGGCTCAGGGGATTAGAAATAGGCTACAGAAGATGTTCCTATTTGAATTTAGCCTCCGGTTAACAGTGACAGTCGACTTATTCCCCTCTCATGCGTGCCTGGTGATCTGCATGTAATGAGGACGGAAATGCGGGCTGCGCATCGCGGGGTGGGCTCCTTCGGCACACGCCAACCGCCAGTGCAGCCGCTGCTCGGCCTTCCCCTCGTTTCTCATCCGCAGCCTCAGCTAAAAGGCCGGGGACACGCTGGCCGCGGCTGCCCTCCCCTGCTTCCCCAACAGCCGAGCAGAAACCACCACCGCTGCGTGCCAGGGCTGGACTACGGGGACCAGGGCTGGCCGGCCGCCGCGTGTCAACAGAGCTAAATCACTTCTCGAAAATTAAGACTAAAATGACTTAATAGGTTTTTCAGAGCATCGATAAATCTTGTTATGGCTTACAGCCATGCTAACAGCATCCAGATTATATCAATAATCCTCCATCAGCTCCCTCCCTGCGACTCCCTCCTCCAAAGACTTGAGTGTTGAGCCTTGCCGACAAAAATGTGGCCATCAGAGAGATGCCCTAAGACATAACCTTCCTGGGGGTTTCGCACAGCATTTCATTTCATCCCTCTCTCCTGAGACTGAGCCACCCAGAGCCAGGATTTCCTCTCCTGCTTTCCTTTCTGTCCTCCTCCCGCTGCGTTTCGCATAGCACCTGCCAAAGTGAGACACCTCCTGGGACTGTCCCCCGCTGCCAGCCCCTTGCCCCCGCTCACAGCGAAGGACGCCTGGGCCCTCCTCATGGGCACCGAGCAGCCTACAGGTGGTGGCGACGAGGGTTATCAGGGCTGCAGGCCCTCTCCTGGCCAGGGCCACTGAGTTTGGCCCCGCCGTGGCTGTGGTTGTTTCTGATTTAAGTGCACTGAGCGCCAGGGCATCTGCCTGGTCCCCAGGGAACTGTTTCACGGGCGCCCCCTCCTCTCCTGAGGAGCGACGTCTGAGCTTCTGCGGAAACACAGACCATTTAGTCAGTCTCACCCTGCAGACCCCGTTAATGTTTGCACTGGTGAACCGCCCTGCCTCTGCCCCATCCCTTTTCAGGTCGCCGGGGTCCCACCAGCCCTTTGACACTCCCTCTGCGGGTTTATCGTGCCTGCGGCAGCAGCTTGGGGGCTGCTCCCCCCCAGCCCGCCGGCCACTGCCACAGGGCACCTCAGAAAGATATCTGGGGCCAACACATCAAGCTATGTGGGCAGGAGAGACGCACGCACTCCTTGCGCTGTCACGGGAAGTTTTGTATTTCTGCTCGTATAAGAGGAGTCAGATGCAAGCCCAGGACCGGCGATCGCTGCCCCATGGCGCGGGGCCCTGACCAGCGAGGCGCTGAGCCACACACACCAAGGGCGGCCGTCATGGCAGGGGCGAGATGCAATCGCCCGGCCCGGCCTCCTAGGGCTCGATTTGTCTGTGGGCCATCCCAGGCAGCGAGTTACGACAGGCGAGAGCCAAGGAAGCGTTAGTCCAACCCATCTGCGACATGCTGCCCTGCTTCCCGAGCCTGCAGGGTTCGGAGCGCAAGATGCTACGTTTCTGCTGCAAAGTACACTTGGGACCCTCGGCTCCCAGGCAACATGGAAAGACAACATTTTTGGCAGTGTGCCAGCTGTCTTCCTCATAGGTCTGTGCATGCAAGCCTCTTCCTGGCGCTGCTTCCCTTTGCAACCTCCTTCAAGCCGTTCAGGCTCTCTGCGTGCACGCAAGAGCCTGAGCCAAGCCTTGCTGTGGGCTTATGTCTCCTGACTGCATCTGTGACTCTCATCCTCCTCCACCCCAAGGCCCAGAGCCTCCTGCAACTGCAAGATATCCCAGAAAACACATCGGGGAGCTCATCAGCAACGCAGCCCCCCTCCAGCGCTGGAAGCTGGGCTTGGGGAGGACGGCAGAGCACATCCAGAGAGCAGCTAAACGCATTACCCTGCATCCAGCCTGGAGTTTCCTGGTGTTCAAAAATGATGTGCCGTGCATACCCCTGCTGGGCATGGTCCCTCTGTGTATTGCTTGATGCTCATGCATGTACACACATACATGTATGCGAGAGCTTTTTTCCTCTCTGCCCATCTACATTTCTGGATGTGTAGGTCTGCTGTCTGTACATGTGTCTGCGGGTGCATTTCTTAGTCTGGCTGTGTTATCCTGCTTGTGTGAATCTGTTCATCTGGGGAGTCCTACAATCCTTTGTAGGGGATTTTTTGGGGTGGCTGTCTGTCTCTCCGTCTAGCTGTACTAGTCTCTGTGCATTTTTGTCATCTGGCTTGCACATCCCTCTCTCCTGTGTAAGCCTGATGCATCTGTGTGTATTTGTTTCTGTGCATGCATTACTCCAGTAGCTCATGGGTGCTTTTTCCTGTCTCAATCTTTCTGTGTGCATGCATATGTTTACTTGCCCTTCCCTGTCTTTAAGTGTGTTCATACATCTGTCCATTAGAATATCCATCTCTCCCTAAGACTCTTTTCCCCCCTTGTTTGTCAGGCCATGTGGCACACAAATGATCTTAGTGGCTCTGAATTTTATGTCCAGATCTGTGCACACACACGCCCAAGTCTGCAGGTTTCTTTTTTTTGTTGCTTCTTTCTTGCATGCCTCTGACAGCAGTGACAGAGACAACATTCCCCATCCCCTCCGTCCTGCCCCCTACCCAGGTGATGCTGGCATGGCACCATGCCCTGGCTCACCTCCAGGCAGGGAAGGGTCACCAGGCAAGGGCCAGGCACACTCTTCACATCAGCCTGATATTTCAGGCCCCATCCGCCCTCCCAAGCTCCCTTGTTTAACAGCTCTGTCACTTTGGCTGGGGCAACACCAGAGCTGCCTCTAAGGGGGAACGGGGACATTGCTCCACTGCATGTTCCTAAGGATGGGATATAGGATATACAACTGCCTGCCAAGCAAAGCCTAGGTCCGAGGGGTCTCTGAGGGGCCCACAGCCAGACCCGGTGCTTGGGAGAGTCCTGCTGGCAGCCTTTCCTGCTGTGCTCTCAGAGGAGGCACAAAACAGTTGCAAGAGCCAAGCATGAAGCCCCAGAGGTGTATCCTTCTCCAGGGCTCTGGTTGTTGGAGCCCATGACCAGCAGCTACTGCCCCCATGCGCCAGGGTGAGGGGGGCAGAAGGGCAAAACCAGCGCTGAAGACATGGGCCACGACCATGCTGCCCAGCAGAGGGGCCACATCAGATGTTGCCCAACATCCCTTCCAGCTCTGCTGGGCTGGGATTCATGGAGAGAAGCAGGCAGGGCAACAGAGAGCCAAATGGGAAGATCGGTAGGTTCAGGACCTGGGATGCACAAGGCTCCTTGCAGGTGGCTCTGGCCCCTGGCAGACCCACGGGCACAGAGGGACAACACCATCCCCGAGGGAGCCAGGACATCCGGAGAAAACACCACCAGGAAAACCAGACAGATTTCCCCTCCTGGAGCTCTCACATGCCCAAACTATTATCCCAGACATATTCTGCAAACCCAGCTCTTACAGACCTAAAGACCCAGGACAGGGCTGCTGTGCTCAAAAGCTTGTTCATACCTGCCCCCCACTCCCAAGTATATCAGTTCTATTAAGAGATGCCACTTTTCCCTGCAAACCCTCCTTTTACCAAATAATCAAGGCACTGAACACACTCTGCCAAGGTCTTTGTGACGGCTGAGGCCACAGCAGCCCAAAGCAATTTACACACACACACGCCCTGGGATGGGACCAGTCACAGGCAACGTTATAGAGCCTGTGCTGTCACTCCCTCGCAGCTGGGCCACAGCTCAGCCTGCCAGGTGCACACCAAAGGGCCACACCAGGGACAAGCAGAGGAACAGCAGTACGGAGGGGCAGGGAGCGAAATGCCAGGTGGCACAGTGATCTGCTTCGCAAGAAGTCCCACTGATAACTGCAGGAGGATCTGGCGAGGAGTTACCTTTCTGTAAAGGGCAGGGGCCAGCCTGGAGCAGACACCCTGCTACCCCCCCTCCTGCAGAGGCCTCGCAGGGGCTGTGGGGAGAGCGAGGAGCCCTGTGCAGGTGCAGGCCGGGGGGAAAGCAGGGCGACCTCACCACGGAGGGAAAAGCAGCGAGGGGGGTCAGGGCAAACCTTGAGGGATGCCGCTCTCCCTGAAGGGAGCCCGCGGCGATGGGCAGAGAGCAAAAAGCCCTCCCGGAGGCTGGCAGAGGCGGCGGGAGCTTTGCAAAAGGGAGACGGGCGGGTTTGGGGCGCGGGTGGCAGCAGGTCTGGGGGACAGGTTATGCGGGAGCACCCCCCCCTCCCCGGGAGCCCCCCGAGCCCCGCCGCACCTCGATCCGGTCGATGCGGTCCTGGAGGGCGCGGACGGCCTCCTCCAGCTCCCGCACGGCGGGCGGCTCGTCGGCGGGGTGGCCCATGGTGCCGGGGCGCGGGGCGGCGCGCAGCCCCGCGGCGGCGGCGGCGGCGGCGGCGGGCTGGAGGCCGCCCTCGCAGCGGCTCAGCTTCCCGGTGAGCTCCCGGATGGTCTCCTGGTCCATGCGGATGCGCTCCTTCTGCTCCAGCGCCGTGCGGCGGAGCTGCGCCGCGGCGCTCCGCAGCGCCAGCAGCTCCTCGGGGCCGGCGGCGGCGGCGGGGCACTCGGCGCTCAGCGGCGTGCACACGAAGCGGCTGAAGAGCGGCGGCGAGCCCGGCACCCGCGGCCCGGCGCTGGCCAGCGCCTCGGCGGGGCCGTGCAGCGCCCCCAGCCCCTTGTCGGCGGCGGGCAGCAGGGCGGCGGCGGCGGAGTCATTGTCGGCGGCGGGGGCGGCGGGGGCGGCGGTGCCCGCCGGGTGGACGCTGGCGATGATGCAGATGATGGCCCCCAGGAAAGCCAGCATGCCCGCCGCCAGCAGCACCGCCAGAAACTTCAGGGTGGCAGCGGCGTGGGGGGCCCGAGCCCGCGGACGGCGAGAAAACAAAGCGGCGGGGCGGGCGGGGGGCCGGGCTGGGCAGGCGGCGGTACCGGCAGCAGCACCGGCGCCGGGGCCCCCGCGCGCCGCGCCGCGCTTATATGGGCCGGGCGGCGCGGCACGGACCGCCCCCGCCGCCGCCGGGCCGCCCCCGCCGCGCCCGGCCCCGCCGCCGCCCGGCCCGGCTCGTTGGGGCGGCCCGGCCCGAGCCACGACCCTTACTGGCACCCTCGCCCCGGGCATCCCTGCCCGACCCGCGAGGGGCTCCGAGGGGCTTGGGAGCCTGGCGGCCCCGCGGGGCTGCCGGGCCGAAGGAGCCGCCGTGGGGCACGGAGACGGGCGCAGGGCTCTCAACGTGATGCCTGGCTGCAGCGTGGCTGGGCCCGGGGTTCGGCACGGCCAGGGATGGGGACCCACGTGAGGGGCAGCAGCCCGGGTTCAGGCTTTCTCTTAACCTCACTAAAAGCAAGGGCACATATGGACCGCAAGCAATGGGCTCCTTCTCGGACGCAAGCTAGGTGGGCAGCTTAAAGGAGGATTTTACACTGAGAGATCTTTACTCTGGAAGTAAGGTTGCCCTCATTGCCTTGAGGGTAAAAACCCTGTGCTCATGTGTGCTCCATGAGCATCTTTCAGTTGCTGTCAAGCCACTGGTCAGCATGGCTCTGTTGGACTTGCACAAAGCTTGCCGTGCTCCTTTCCTTTCCTGCATTGCCTTTCCTGTGCAAATGAAACCACCAACCTTTCAGCTCTTCAGAAAATGCCTTTTCTGAAGGGCTGCAAAGTGCTTGTCCTGCTCTTGCACCCAAGACGTGACTAGAGAGAGCAGACATGAAATTTCTCTCCTGCCCTGCCCTTCACACCCACACCATCTGCTTGAGAAATAAATACATACAATTACTCTTCCTCTCACTTTATCATAGACCCGCTTGTAAAGAAGATGCTTCAAAGGCATGCTTTCTCCTTGCTCCACGCGCGCCTGCAGTGAGCCAGCACATCCGATACAAGCAACACCGTCCCCTCTCCCCTTCCCAGACGTGCTGCTATCTCGGCTGCACACAGCGGTGGAGCAAAGAAGAGAAGTGGAGAGCAACCAAATAAAATCGATTTCAAGCTCTGCTCAGTAATGGCAGGAAATCTTTTCTAGCTGGCAGGGAAGAGGAGGCATGTGTATTTAAAGCAGCGCCAGCGCTGGATATGAAATACCATTAAAGCTTACATCTCCTACCCCTCAGCATGTTTTAGTGGATAGCAACGGAGTGAGAGCTACAAAAGCCTCCTCAGCCCCCAAACCGTGCGGATTTGGCTTCCCACAAGCAGAGGAGGAGGGGAGGGAGCTGGGCAGTGGGTGCTGCCACCCGACGCGGGGAGGCTGCCACCACTCGTGGGGCTGGTTGGACACCCAGCGTCAGAGCGTGACTGCTCTTGCTGTGGGGTGGCTGCTCGAGTTGCGCCGTGCCCTGGCCCCAAGGAAACCCTCGTGCTGGGGCCTGCCATGTTCAGACGGGGGAAAGCTGTGGTGCGGCCGTGGCAGGTGAGCCCTCGCAATCCCGCCGGTCAGCTGGGACGGGGGCAAAATGGAGGGAGGAAAAGTTCAGGGCGATAGAGGCGAGACGGAGGGGAGGATGTTTTATGAGGAGGCTTAAGAGAGAGGGAGAGCTGAAAGGAGCTGGGAGAAGGAAAACAGGATGTGGCCATGGCGGGAGATGTGAGCACAGACATACGTGAAGATGAAAAAAGCAAAGCAAAACTCCTCGGAGTGCAGCAGCAAGGTCAGTGACTGCTCCTAACAGGTAAAGGCTCATCGCATTGGAGCGAGTGTCCATCAAAGGGCAGGCGGACGAGGCCGGGGCTGGTCGCAGGTATGGGGTGCGAGTAGAATAGAAACCTGCACCCTGCAGCATAAAGGGAAGGACTCTGGCCTTTTAAAATAGGATACTGGCCTTTTGAAATAGCCCGTTCCTAATGGTGGAAGGGGGATCGTTTCTCCCTGACCCGTGTCAGGGAGACATGCTGCGGCGCTGGGCTGGGACTTGGGGTCTGGATCCAGCCGCCTGGGCGCAGCCCACACTCTCCTTGGTTAGGACAAGCCAGAGGGAGAGAAGGTGCTCAGCAGGGCCACCCCTGCCGGCGGCAGGCAGCCACCAGCCGATGGGGCTGGAGACGTCCCAGGAAGCAACATCCAGCCCCTGCTCCTAAAACGTTGGGTCAAACGGAGGGCGTGCTCTGTCCTGTGGGACAGGAGCCACCTCTACCTGGGGCATGGGCTGCATCTGTGTGGCGGGGGCCTAACCTCTGCCTCTCCTGCAGCACAGCTAGCAACTTCTTCCCGGAGAAAAACACACGGCAAAAATAGATTTTAGCAGGGGGTGATGACTCAGACTGGAGAGTAGCCAGAGTAGCCTCCTTGTCCCGTGAATAACACTCCCAAGATATTCAGCGGCAATCCGCTCCATGAGGCCGTGGGCAAGGCCGGGATCTTGCCTTTCCGCGGGTGATGGCAGGGGGAGAAGGCAACGGAAGGGCTTGGGGAGGCCCATTTTGAGCAGGATTCGTGACAGTAGCTGGTTTTAACAACAGCGCGTGCAATCAGCCCAGAGGGATGGGGAGTGAGCAAGCGATTAAGGGATTTTCTTTCTTCTGCAATTAATGCCCAAGCAGCGTTTCCAGCTGGTAGCTGCTCCAAAGGGGCAGTCACAGTGCTCACACACCTGGGGGCCGCTGGTGCGGTGGGGTGAAGAAAGGGGACAGCCCCCCTTACTCAGATGCATGAAATACAAGCACGCTTTCCCTCATGTTTGATGCATTTCAACACAAGAAAATATCCATCCAGGCAAACCCAACTGGCATTTACAAGGAAGGTTTTATCTGAGCAGCATGCCCACGAAACACCAGGCTCGCTTAGCTTGCTAACCCACGCGGCAGCCCGCAGTGCTCTCTCTGCTGCCTTCCTGGGGGCCAGAAACTTGCTACCCCCCATCCCTTGCACAAACAGGTTAGAGCAATGCTGCCAAAATTTCTGGTTCAAAGCCATTCCTGCACCCCAAAATTGGCGAGCTGGTGCATGGCCTTCCCATGGCACAGGCCCTGCTTGCAGGCTTGCCTCCAGGGGAAGGGTAACACGGGACCTCTGAGGCTGGGGATTTACCACCATGGGCAATTGCCCAGCATGGGAGAGCACCCAGAGCCACCCTAATGGGCCAAAAGGGTTCACTGGCACCTCTCTGCCACTGCCACCCCACCTACCCTACACAGGTGCCCCAGCTCCAGCTTCTGCTCAGACCGGGAGCCTTCAATCCTTCTTGCTTTGGGATCTGCAGAATCCATGTAACATGTACATCCACCAACAACAGTCTGGTTTCTTTTATTTCCAGGTCTCAGATCCCTGTAAGTGCAGCTTGGATCACCTCGCACAGTTATAGGGTCTGCCTGCATCAGTGCTGACATGCAAGACCTTGCTGGAGATGTCTCTGGCCAAGATTGGCATCTCTGCCTCCCTCGACTTCATCCCACTCAGAAAGCACAGGTTGGATGGAGGTGGTGTTAGATGGAGATGCTGCATGCAGGCCCAACCGAAAGCCCATTTGCTTCTGAGCAAACCCAGCAGCACAGGCAGGAAGAGGAGAGGAAAGAGCTGCTTCAAGCTGGCCCTGCTGATATTTTGGCACACAGCAGACGTAAAGGGCCTACTGGCACGATACAAATGGCGTGAAATCTTAGCTGTCCTCTGCTTTGGTCAGAAATGTTCCCTGCTCCCAGTGGGCCAGAACATGTCATTTCTGGATAGGGCTGTTCTATGACTTTTCGAACCTCAGACCTTGCCGAGATATCTCAAGATATGCTCTCAACAGTCACTGACAAAGCAATGACTCTCCTTCAGGAAGACCCAATGAACTCATTTCAGCCTCTTCCCCTCAGAGTGAAATCCAACAGTCACTGTGTAGAAAGGTGTCATTAGGGGGGCTTTGGTCTAAGCCAGCTGTAAATTTGGAGCTTTGATTACACACATTAAGAATACGTTTTACTGTATCTCTTAGATTAGCATTTGTCATAATGTGCACTTAGGCTTTTCCCAACTCCAAAATGCGGGCCTGAAACATCTTTCAGCCCCCAAATGCTCTGTTACACTTGGACTTTCATGAAAAAAAGACAAGGAAAAACATCAGAGGTTCCTCAAAGTGCTTTAAAGGAGGGAGTTCTGTTTTCTCTAAGCAGTGCAAGCTTTCACGTTTGACAGTTTGGGGTTTCTCAAATGCTCCTCCTTCTCCCAGTATTACAGGAGAAGTCTCAGTTGTCCTTTATTTGGAGCTTCTCTGCAACCATTGTGTCCACAAAAGCCTGAAGATCTAAACTGAACCTGATCAACACAGGCAAAAAAATAAGGTATATGAGAACATAGTAAAAATATAAATAGATATTAGGCTGCAAAATTGGTCTCATGATGGCTTATGGAAGGCAAATGCACAGAGCTTTGCAGCCTGCACTAGACAGAAGATGTATAGCCTCATGGCTTTACCTAGCTCGAGATGCAGAATGTACTTGAAACATGCCCAGTGAAACTCCTGCATCAGCATCCACTCAAGCGAGGAGCCTGCTGCGATGCAGTATGTCTCATTCAGGTTCCAGGAGTTTTAAAAGGGCCAAAATATAGGTAATGACCCTACATCCCCCACCTCTCCCAGCCTCCACTGAGCAAATTCTCAGGCAGGTCAGCCTGTTCAGAAAGAAAGGGGATGGAAGAAGCAGCAGGCAGCCCTGAGAACAAGCTGGAATTCCTTCTGCAGTGAGGCACAAGTCAGACAGAGAGAAATTGCCAGGGCAGCTGCAACCCTGATTTAGGGGGGCAGAGTGGGGAGAAACATCCCTCAAGCTAAATGAGGGGATGGGCTTCCCTCCGCCCACCCCAGGGACCTGCCGCTGGGTGCAGGTGACCGTGCACAACCTATTCTTCAGCTCTCCAGACACAGGCAGGGAGCAACCCAAGCAGGGAACGAAACCTGCAGTCAGCAGCACTTCGCGCTCCATGGCATTTTCAGCCACCCAGCTCAGAGGAGGCTGGCCCGGTCCTGTGGCTAGCAGTGTCCATCCCAACACGGGACCACATAGCCCCTCTGCTGGGGGAAGGTTCTGGTGTACACAAGCCATTTCAGTCCCCACTACCAATTCTGCAGGTCATTTGCACTGACAGTAGGGCACAAACCACCCAAAGAAAACAACATGTTTTGGAATGTAACAATTTATTGGGGTTATTATTTTTTTTAACTCCCCATTTCTGGCATTGATACAATATTCAAGAGCAGCAGAAAGAACAAAATGTACAAGAATACAAGAGTAATTAGCACAACCCCCACCCCCAAACCCGGAGCAAACCATTTTCCTGTGGGAAGCACCAAAGGAAGGGGTGATCCAATCACCCCTCCAGTGGCTATGCCTCCCACCCATCCACTCTAGACAGAGTTTAGCCAGCTGGGAACTGGATTAAAACATAACAAAACAAAAAAACAAATGCAAACACTATATTTAAAATGAAAATTGCAAGACAAAAAATATATAGATATACAATTAATCCGTGCACAATTTTTAATTAAATGCATTTTTTTCAAAATAAAAAAAAATTACAAGATACATATTTAGGTTTATTTTAAATTAAAAAAAAATCACCACCTTCACTCTGTATGCCAAGTGAGTGGAAATAAAGAGACAGATGGGTTGCATCAGGACCACTATCACTCTAGGAGTTAGGTCTAACTTTCTCTTATCTAAAGAACAAGGCCCTGATGCTGCCAAAACTCAAGCACAGGCTGAACCCGGAGCACCCAAGTACCACAGAGTTCAATAGGGTAACTTGCCTGCTTGAAGTTAAATATTTGCAGAAATCTGCAGGACTTGAAGCCTAAGCTTGGCACTGGGGAAAGTGAAAGGAAGAAACAGATGAGGTAGGCCCCTGTCCTCCACCACCACCACTGGACAACTTTCTACCCCAAAACAAAACAAACAAAAAAAACCCCCATCACTCCCCAAATAGAGAATTCTCTATTCTTAAGGAGCAGACAGGGTTCAACAGCAGAGGTAAGTGAGCAGGAGGGGAAGAGAGCATGCCAAGTAGTTTAGCTCCAGGGGAAAAAAAAAACCCACCACCAAAAACAAAAACCAGCTTTTTTCTAAAAAAGTCATCATGGTAAATTTTTGTTCTGCTTAAGAACTTGATCCAAGACTACCTCCTCCTTTGCAGCAAGTATGCCTGGATGCAGCAGACAACTTACTCCAGGACAGGCAAAGAACAACAGAGAACCTACCTGCTGCCTTCACCCTGCAAGGAAACCCACAGCACCTCTGCAGAATTGGGCACAGTTGGGGGTTTGTTCTGGAGTAAGTGAAAGCCCTGCTATTTGCGTGAGGCCCCAAAGCCCCATGAAGTGCTTTGACGCAACAAATCACGCTCCTGAAGTTTAGTGCAAGCTTTAAGTGCTTGTCTGAACAAGAAATGAAGTCAAGAACATGCTCTAGCAATTTGCTGGAACAGGGCCCTGCTGAAGGAATAGCCATTTCAACTACTTGTCTCCAGGCCCCTTCCCTCCCACCAGGTATAATTTTTGGGCCACTCCTGAAGCTGGTATCACTCTGACTGCATCTAGCTGCTCTTCTGTCACCTTACTTCTTTCCCTCTTCCTCCCACCACACCACAGCCCCTGCTCTGTGCTTTTCACCCCCTTCCCAGCTCCTGCTTCACTCAGCCCAGAAGCACTGAGGGCATTCCCCAACAACTCCACCCCCAGCACCGTCTCTTCTGGGGCTCCCAGGTGGGACCTTGTAAGGGAAGTGCTGAAAGCACAACACTCCAAGGAGGAGGTAGGACTCCCACCCCAAGGACAGTCCTTTTGGATAGTCCTGGAAGCATTTTATTTCACACCACACAGAAGCTGGAAGAGTCAGAAGAACTGCCCACCACCATGGGAGGATCAAACCAGCTACATCTTCTGTCACTCCTTGAAGGAGAAATTTGGAAAAAGAACTCAAGGCTCCTCAACACCTTTATAAGCAAGGACACAGGGCATGTTAGATTCACTACGCAGGACGCCTGGGAAGTTGTTGGTGCCAGGGCCATTGCCCCTGCACAGATAAGGGCACAAATCCCACTAGACATGTTAGTCTGACACAGGCCAACATTAAAAAGGGAGAGAAGTCAAGTAGAGGATGCGGGATGGGAAAAAAAAGGGTGAGGGTGGAGACAGATGCCAACATCTTCTCCCATCTAGGGAGAAATCTAAAAAAAATAAGTCACTTCTTTGCGCAAACCCAAAGCAACAATGAAATAAGCTTGCTAAAGTTACCTACAGAAGGAACCACAGACAGGGAGAGGGGGACTTCTGAAGCAATGCTCAGCACTCCTCTAGCTCTCTGCAAACATCATTGGAGTCAACCTCCCAGCACCCTCAGTGGGATAGCCCCCCTCCACCCACTGCCACTTTTGCACTAGGAAGACAGAGGCACAGGGCAGTGAAACATCTGGCAAAAAGGCCACAGCAAACCAAGAAAGAACAGAAGCCAGGAGGCACCTAGTTCCCAGCCCCAAATCAACCCTCTGCAACATATCGCTTTCAGAACAGAGATCAAAACAGGCTACACATGGGGTGGTGGGTAAGAAGGGGGGAAAGAAGGGAGGGGGGATTTCTTTTATATTTATATATAAAAAGTAAATAAGATCCCAGCTCTTGCACGACTATTCGGCGATTGAAAAATGCAGCAAAAGCAAGCGACACTGGAGTAAAAGGATGCGCCAGGCAAGGAGGAAAATGTCTTGTCAGAAGGTAGGGAAGGAGGCGAGGGACAAATAAGCGCTTAGCCAGACACATACTCCAGGTTTGTTACACCTCTCTGGGAAGAAGGATCTACCCCCAAGCAGTCTCAATAACATTACAGCCACTGAAGTGGGTAGAAGAGTGGGGGACCTGGGACACTATTCTTCAGCATGGCAACCCAGAGAAAGCTTTTCCTCTCTGCTGGGAGGTCCCCAAGAGAGCGATCGTCTCCAAACACTGTGAGCTGCTGACACCTCCTCTACAAAAAAGGGCTGGGAAAGGGAGTGAAATCCCTAGGAAGACTCAACTCAGAGATAGCTCCTACCTGGTAAAGGGCTGGATTGGGTTTTATGTTTGTTTCATAAATCTCCCTGGGAACTTTGGTAAGGGGAGACATGGAGAAATGCTCCCTTTCCCTTCTGAAAACAGAAATTAAGCTAATGGCTCACCACAGCTGGGCCTGCTCGCCACAGTCTATTTCTATGTTTTCCCACCCCAAAAGGAGCTTGCATCTCATTAGCTTCACGCATGCCTAGTCCCACTCTGCTCAGCAAGGAGAAAAGAGAGCATGAGACAGGAAGCTGCCGTTCTAAGCTGAAGGCCATGGGAAGCACTGGCAGAGCTTAATGGGTAGAGAGAGAAGAAAAAGGTCCCAGAAGAGCCCAGGTTATGGGAGGAATGGATACATCCATTACCTGCCATTTCAAACTCAAGGGCACAAGAGAAGTCCAGACAAGTAAAACTATCCTAGCGTCCCCTGCCTGCCACCTTCTGTTCTGTTCAGACACCAACATCTGGTTGCTTCCCTCTTCCCTGCAGTCACTCCCACACATCAGATGAACACATGACAGAGACATCTTGGATGGGGAAGCCAGCACACAAAAGCTGCCTCCTCATTTTGAAGAAATGTTAGGACAACTCTTCCGCCCACCCCCCATAAAGCTAGGGCAGAAGAATGCAATCCTACTCAAGTGAAATCCCATCAGGGCCCTTTTCTCTCCACCCCAACTCCTCCAGCATTTGCTGGTCTCTGGCAGTCTCAAGGAGAGGGTATGCCTCACTTAGCAGAAACTTCTCAGCACGCAAGGCAGCTCTCTCATCTCCCCCTGAAGATCTGGCTACTGTCAGAGGTGGGACACTGGACTCCATACATATGGAACTCAGGCCTTTGTCCTGATGTGGTGAATCCCATATGAAAAATGCCATTCCCCACCCAGAATTGACATTGGGAGAAGCTAAGAGACCCTAAGGAGGGGAGGCGTATCTGTTTCTGAGGAGATAAGCCCACCATGTTTAATCCTGCTTGGATACGGGGGAGGGAAAATAGAAAAGACAGCGATTTGGCAAGAAAGGTACATGCCAACCCCAAATCTTAGCAGCTTGCTGCGCATGCAAAGTCAACTGTTTCCATGCTGCTGGTCTGATTCTGGCAGAACAAGATCAACCATTTCTGAGGGCCACTTGGCCGGAAAACAATTTGAAGACTCTACCTTAGCTCACAGGAGAGGTATGGGAGGGAAGGAAACTCGCACTCCAACACTTGGGAGGCAAGAACGGGAAGGGTTTGTACACAGGGTTCCTCCAACATGCAACTTGCCTTTTCTGCACAGAGATCACTGCTTAGTCCCAGAATGCCTTTCCCTCCAGTTCAAGCAAGCCAAACACCATCCCAGACATACATGCTTCAATACTACAAAATACTCTTTTCTCTAAGGACCATCTAATACCACTACAGTTTGTGCAATCACTGCATTTATTATTCATTTTTTAAACTCTCTCTCGCTTTCTCCCTGTAGAAATTTTTTTTAAACTTTTCTTTTTTTATGCAAAACTAATCATTTCACTTTTTCCACTCCATCATAAAATCTCCTCTAAAAACACAACAACAAGAGAACAAACATGGCACAGACACAGAGAGTATTTCCCTGTTTTTGCTTTTCTAGGGATTATGGGGAAAGGAAGGGGATACTTTCAAATAAACTCCTCCGCCAATCCCACACCTTCTTTAAAGGGCATGGATAGATCTTCCTTCCCATCTCCATTAAAGAGCAGGGATAAAAATTTAGGGGGAGGAGTGTAACCCACGTGAATACGAAGGTAGGTTAGTCAGCCCTAAGTGGCTTGTCCACTTGAGATTGTTGCTGCATTCAAGTTAACAGATCTCTAACTCAAAACAGCACAGGATCTTGATTTCAGATCCAGAGGTTCAGGGTTGATTCCCACCTGGCGACCCATCCAAGAAGAGATTTGTCACACAAGCAGCTGAGCTGTGTCTGCAATCCGGATCATACTCCTTTCTTCCTCCACAAAGAGGATCTGTTGCACAAGTTCCTTTGCCACAACAAATACCCTTATCTCCTCACCTCAGGAAGAGGGTCCTCATGGAGTATCCCTACAACGACCCACGGTTTTGCTCTTCACAGACAATCCCCTTACTTGTCACTCTGGAGAAAGGCAAAAACCCTTCATTAAGCAATTCCTGCCCCCCACCCCCAAAGAACACCGTACAAGAGACACTGGGGAAAAGAATTCTGCCAAGTGAACACATCTTGGCCAAAATACATCAAGAGTTTCCTATTAAAGTTCCCTTTTATCTCCCACTTAAACTTTCAATTTTTTTTCAGAATCTCATCACCACAAAACAAAACACATCACCACATACACGCCAAACAGTAACTTAACAACCAAGAAAAGTGACTGGCCAGTATGCATCCACCCCATAAAAAAGTTCCTCTTATCCTGCAGCCTCAGAATACAGTTATTTGTTTAGAAGAGAAAAAGAAAAAAAAGAAAAAAGGAGAGAAGAATCTTCTTGCTATTTCCCTAAGGGAGAGCTTTTCCCTATACCTACAACCTGCTCATATTTGAAGCTGCAGTCATAAGGATAAGCTATGTTAAAATACGGGATCCCTGGGTGGGCCAGGCACAGGAAAGATGCAAAAATAAAGACACAAAAATTACAGGCAGGTATTAATACAGACACGCACACAAGTCCAACAAGTTATAGGAAGCCTTAGCTTGGTGAATGAATTGGGGAAGTCTCTTTATCCCCACCCCCAACCTTAGTTATAAATGCAACTGCTTCCCCAAAAAGTCCACTAAGTTTTTTGAACAAGGGGCAGGGAGGGGGAAGGTATGCAAAGGGTGGGACTAACAGCACCTGGAATCCCCCCTCAGACTGTCTACACAAGCACTGAACCGCAACTGGTTTGAATTCACCATGCTTTGCAGTTTTGAACTCTACCCTCTGTTAGGCAATGTTTGTGGGGAGATCAGCAAAGATTTTATTACACCAACTGATGAGTTGGAGGAGAGGAAGAGACAACCTCTGGGCACAGAAGCCCTAATTAAGGTCAGAAGACGGTCTCTCCCTCTGCCACACCAACTATGCCACTTGCACAAAAAAATATTACCTCTCTCCCACAAACTGCCTCACTTCCACCCTCAGACCCTTACAACCACAAAATCACTACTTCACATGAGAACACTCCTCACAGCTGATAGCTTCCAGCTCCCGAGTGTCCTCATGCACAAGCACCAAAGGGGTGAATTCCACTTGTGTTTGCCTGTCCAGGGCAAATTTGTACATAGACGAGCCCTGATGCAGGGAATTTTTTCCACCCTTTTCACCTCTGCAGCATGTATGTGGAAGTAACACCCCTCTGACCCATCCCAGGGTAATGGGGACAGGGCTGAGAGGATGAGACTCTCCCACAGACTGATACTTCAGCACCTCTTTTCCTTGCACCTACAGGCTCAGTCATGGGCAAGTAGGGCAAGAGGGGAGAGCAAAGGAATGGCATTACACCATGAAGCTTATGACTGATGGAAATCAAGCAAGCCACAAAGGGCAGGTGAAGGAGAGAACTTATTTGGGACATGAATAGCATGTCCAAGCAAGGGTAGTCAGGGCAAGAAGGAGTTGTGGGTAAAGAATGGCAAGCTATGGTCTTGCTTCCTCACACTCGCAAGGGATGAAAATTTCTGGACCAACTCACAGGAATTCAGGGGAGGGGGGAAAAAAAAATCAACACACATGCATATAATGTGAGAGAGACAGTTATTTCTTATTAGCACCTTTGGTTGACAGTTGTAAGGGCTATTTCAGATCCTGAAAAGGCAAAGGGGAACCCTCTTCAGGCCATCCACAGAAGTGAAAGGAGAACAGGAGAGAGATGAAAGGAAGCAAGAAGAACAGAGGACCTGTGTTAGCATCCATCCCTCCCTCTGAGGGAGCAGAGCAGGGTGGAAGCAAAAAGGTTCAGGGGAAGCTTACACACAATGCAGATCAGCCTCATCCGGCTGGGGCAGCATCACGCTATCAGCGTATCTTCTCCCAAACTGAAGGATGGATGCACAGCCAACTCCTGCTTCCACCATGGAAAGGCTGGGGAAGGGCATTTTATGCCCTCTCCTCCAGGCAAGTGCAAGTAATGAACATGAGGAGGAATATCTGGGCCAGAAGCAGACTCCCCTTTTCCTCCCTTCTCCCTGCAAAGCTGAGCAGGTTGGAAGATGCAAAGAGGAGGGACCAGGCCACATGAAAGCACCCATACAACTGCCAAGGTAGCACCAATAGCTAAAAGGGAAGCCAGTGTGGGGCATATGCTGCATGGGGCACCTCCCAACCACCCCAGCTTTGTCACAAGCACCTTTCAGGCATGATGCGTCACCTGCCCCTCTCCCCATTGCTCTGGATCAGCCATTGCCATGACTGCAGCATACGAGTTGGCGGATCCAGGCCACAGGCCAAGGGGGAAGACGGTAGGATCAGAGTCATGGCAGGAAAAACAAGAGGAATGGAAGAGACTGCATGCACATTGCTGGAGAAGGCTTGGGGGGAGTGGGTGAGGGCTCCAATTCTCTTACATCCCCCTCTCAAGGGTTTGGAGAGCCTCTTCATTTTTAGTCAAAGATGAAAGGGGATGGAGGGGAAGAGCACCTTCCCCGCCATCCCCCCCCCATGCACACACGTTCACTGACTCCTCATCCCCAAAGGCTCCATAGCCAGTTGGACAACACCACATTCAAGGGCAAACAACCACTCCCCAGCCCCACCACAACCTCCCTGCCCTCCCCCAGCAGCAGTGACACCCAGGAAGACTGGATGGCCCCTGCTCCTCCCACTGCAATGCCACAGCCTCTGAGCAAGAGGGAGTGGGCAGGAAGAAAGGAGGAGGAAAGGTGGCGGTGAAGGTAGAGGGACAGCAAAGGGGAGAAGGAGAGAACTAAGGACAGCCATTCACACCACGACTTCTCACAGGTAGAGCTCCCCCCACACCCCCAGAGCAGGGGGACCTGGCTGCTCACTTGCTGCCTCCTCCGCCACCTGCTGCCACTTTCTCAAAATCCTCCGCATTGCAGAACTCCTTGATGGTGACCGTGAGGAGGTTGCTGGTGACATCTGTGACCACCACATTAGAGCAAGGGGACATCTCGGGACGCCAATCACCGGTCTCCTGCTCTGGGTCGGAAGATGAAAGGGACAAGGAGGGTGTCTGCCCCCCACCACACCCTCCTTGAGGGGAACGCTTGCTGGTGGCGGCTGACTCAGGCGGGATCGAGAGGTCGAGGACCTCTGACTCACGCCAGTCAGGGATGGCTGGGCTGAGGGTCTCAGGAAGCAGCTTCGGAGGGGAATCATCTGGGTCGGATGATGAGTGGGGGGCGGGTGAGGGGCAGCCAGAGGAGCTAGAGCTGGGGGCATCGTAAGGGGTGGAGCCCATAATGAGCCCACAGGAGGCCGCTTGGGAACCTTCAGCTTCCCCTTTGCTCTCCAGAGAGGGGGCAGGTGCAGCGGACGGCTTATTGTAGAGTGAAAAGGTGCCAAACTTCATGTGGCGGATCTGGGTGCGGAGGACGCTCTCACTGAACTTTTTGCTCTTGCCGATGACACGGTTTCGGGAAGGGATCTTGGGCCGAGCCAGGCCTCCAGCCCCATTGGCAGGCTTCCCACCTTTGTCAATGACTTTGAGGTTGAGGATGATGCGGCTGCGCTTGGGCTCACGGGGCTTCACCTTGCGGTTGATGATGCGAACGGTCTCAGAGAAGGGCGAGACGGGAGGACGGATGCCGGCCCCCCCACCCACGCTCCCACCATTCTGGGGGTCTGGACGGGGCAGAGGGCGCCGGGACATGCGGTGGCATCGCCGGATATCTTTCTTGAGCCGGTGCACTGCAGCACTGGAGTGGAGCTTGGGAGATGTGGTACTGGAGCCAGGCTTGACAGAAAAGTGTACATCCCCAATGTGGAGGGCCTCCGCTTGGGCCCGAGCCTGCGGTGGTGGGGAGAGAAAAAAAAACAGGGTCAGAGAGGCAGCCTAGATGCAGTCATGTCTCAAAAACAGGCCTTCCTCACCTCAGGACAGGCCTTTAATGGCAATGCCATGCCACAGTATCCCATTTATACCCACACTAATGACAACCACCCCCCCCAACCTCGTGCTTAACCTACCGGTGAGAGGGGACAGACAACCTCCCCTCTGTGCCAGCTCTACAGAAGGGATGAGCCAAATTCATAATCCTTCAGCTACAAAGCTTCAGCTCAGACTGCAAGAAACCATGTTTTCAGCACCAAGGACTCCCAATTCAGTCCGCGGCCTGCCAACCAAGGAGGTGGTCACCACAAGTGACACCACTACTTGGTGACAAACATGCTGAGGAATTTCGAGATGGGGGCAAAATGCAGGTATTGGCTGTGACCTATGGACTACTGATAGCTGTGGCACAGCCCCTACACAAGCAAGGGGCACTGTCTGCATCCTTTTTGGGCAGCTAATTAGTCCCAGGGCAAACATCTGTGACAACATATGCTTCTCCCAGGAGGAAACAGCCACAGTCTCTAGCTATGTTTCAGAGGTACAATTATGGTTTCTAACGCCCTTCTTGGTCACCATCAGCCAGCTTCCCATTGTCAGTCACATAGCTAAACACCCTACTAGGCATTTGGGCTGTTGGTGGGGCTCAGCACCAACAATATGGCTTGTGTTGAGTTAATACCCAAACCTAGAGTACTAGACCCAAGTGAGGGGACTGCATCTGATCATCTAGGAGATGAGCAAAAGACAAAGGATAGGGGAAGAGTAATGCTTACTCTTCCCCTCCCATAACCAGACTTGTCTGCTCTAGGAAGCATGGTAGAAGGGGGTCTGGAGAAACAGATGGAAGTGGGTGAGGGTGGTCTGATGAACTGAAGTATCAAATCCAAAGGTCAGAAGAAGAGGGAAAGAGAGGATATTTAGGCAGATCAGTTCCATCAGAGTTGTCTTAGTTAAACACAGGAAACAGAGCCTAGAAACTACAGTCAAGTTGCTTTATCCCAACTCTGCCTTAGGAGCCAGGTCCAGTACTCAAAGTCAGAGACTAGACCAGCTGGAACTCAAGTCAAAATTAACTGCATCTCCAGAGAAGAGACTACCTTGTCCTTTTGAACACCACACTTATTTAAAGAGGTACTAATTCAACAAAGCAGGAATAGATCTGGCTTAACTGCACAGTGTCTGCCCTCCCTGAGGGCCAGGGAAAAGAAATAAGTTTAAGCTCTGCCACTTTGAGATAATGCCAGAGCCGGCCCTGGTTCATGCGCCAGGGAGACAGGAACATTTGCTGGCAGCAGAAACAGCAGTCTCATTGGTAAGCTGAGCAAGTACAGCCTGAAGACCCTGTGGGCATGGAAACCCAGAACATATTCTTACACCTTCTCTTGTCAGGGCAAAGCTCATCTTGGAGCTCAGTCTCCCACTTGCACCCTGCTACCTGCCCCAAACAAACCTCCTTTCTTATTCCCTCAACCCCAAAGGCAGTCACTGACAAAAGTAACCCACACCTTGACTCCACAGGGCCAGCCTCCCTCCAGTTACCCATCTAGTGAGCTGCTTCCCCCATCTTGTGGGCACGAGAAGAACTGCAGCACCAGAAGACAGCTGCTTTTCCTCCCCAACTTTTCTATCCTGTTAGCCCCTAGCACACGCCAAGATCAGGATGGCTTCTCGCCAACTAAGAGCTTTAGCACTCCAACACCATCTCCTTTGTCCCCCTGCAGGCTGTGCCTCCTACCAAGGAAACGGCTGTGGAAGAATGTTCTTGTAAAGCCAGTGATCTTACAGATTCAAGCGAGGGGCCCAGGGCAGCTCTGCACGACAAGCTCAGAGCCTTGGGCCCACATCCCCAGCAAGCTCCGTTGCCACCCAAGTGCACTTATTATCCCACTGAGATCCCAATGAGAACTGCAGAAGATCCAGAATAAGTAAAGAATGGAAACACAGAAGACATTTTGTGGCTAATGCTGGATCATTCCCTGCAGTATTTTTTATATCCTGGCTGCAGGGAATGATCCAGCATTCACTGTGAAAGTGCAGACTGAAGGCTCATCTGCACCAGGTATCTTCAGCTTTATATTAGATAACTGACAAATACATCAGGACAAGTGACATGACTGCAAAGACAGGCATGGACACTGCCTGAACCTTAGCTCTGGACTGTGTATGGCTTCTTAACATGGCTGGAAGGAAAAGTCCCCAGCACAGATGGACCCCAGAATGCATAGGAAGCATCTCAGCATCCAGCCAGTTTCTCTTTGCTCAGCTTCACGTATTACTCATGCCCTGCTTCACACATTATTCCATGCCCCAAACAGCTCAGAAAATGGTTAGACAGTGTTCCTGTCCTAGGGACCCTACAGACCTGAGCGTAGTGGCAGCACCAGGAGAACTCCCTGCATCGTACATCAACTCTTCCCCCCACACACCCCAAAGCACTGTGATTTATAGACCCCCCCGCCAGCTGCAGCCTGAGAACAGCAGACCCTTTCAGAACACCACGGGCACAGACAGATGCACATCTAGGGCTGTGCTTGTTTTTCCTTTTCACAGGTTCCTCCAAAGCAGAAGACTGACACGAGGACAAAAACCTACAGAGATGGTCATGTTTGCTTTCTGACATTACCATACCAAGACAGCCTGGGTTAAGGACTTTATTTCTCCTTTCTCCCCTTGCCCATCACAGCCAGCCCTTTAAGCATAGCTGTTCTCATGCTTTGGGCTTCTCTCCAATTTACCATTGCTCAGTGGAGAACAAAGTGCAACACAATGTTCCATTTCCAAAACACAGGACAGCAAAGCCAGGCAAAGAGCATAGAGACAGATGGATCAGTAAAAATCCCTGATCCACACCTTGGGTAGACACACGCAGATATCCTTCAGGCCTCTCCTGCTGCCAAGACCACCTTCTAGATTAATTTACTGTCCTATATCACACCTGACTGATGAATTCTGCTACATGTCACTTTCAAGGCCTCCTCCATGCCTCGCTGCTCAGTCAAGAGGTCTAATTGCTGCTGGCCTGCAATGCTACCTTCTATCACCTGCTGGTGAAAGAAGCAGGCCTTCCCCCCACAACGCCCCTCAAGCTTGGTGGAAGCAATCACAAACATCCACAGTTGCCTTATACACTGCAAACTCCTCAGCGAATTTTCCCATCAGCTACATTAAGCACAAAACGGTAACGCCAGCATGGTCACTGCATGGCCACTTTCATACCCCTGCTGATCATACTTTCTCTGTCTTTGCACATTAATCTCTCAGCTCATGTCCTGTTTTGACCGGAAGACCTGTCTTTGTTTTGTGCTTACACAGTAGCTAGCACAGAGCCCTGGCCCATGACTAGCACCTTTCCAGTGTGCCAAAAATACTAGGTATCCTTTACTTGCTATGTGTCTCCGTTTTCAGTTACTTCTGGAGCACGTTTTCCAGCCTGAACTTATTTCTAACTTGTGTTTCAGCTCTCTGCTTTTGCTAAAATTCCAGCTTCAGTAGTTTCCAAGTAGAATGTATGCACCATTGACCTCCTCTGCCAGACTATTAAGAGATATGCTAAGTTGAGACCTAACAGTCCTCCCCAGGTGCTACAGGGCTGTTCCCAGTGACCAGGTTCAATGTGAGCTCCAAAGAACAGTATGCAAATATTCAGCTTACCTTGAGCTTGTTTTTCCAGGTAAGGTTTCAAGAAAAATAGTATCGGATGCTTTATCTAAGACCAGCCCCCACATTCCTCTCACTTGCGAAGCTCTGTAGTTCTACCAGACATAGGATCAGGTTTAGCCAGGCATCAGCTATACGAACTCAAGTCTCTGCCCTGCAGAGCACATTTTCTGGGCTCACTCATTTCCATTTCTTGCTTCCAAATGTATGTTAAGTAACTTGCTACCTCCTGTTTGCAGAAGACTCAGCAATCAGTATTATCTGCTGGAAATACACTTCTCCGTGCTACAGATCCATTCCTCCATCACACATACTGTATGAGCACAAAGTCTTTAAAAACAAAGCTGTTTTGTCCTTTCAGCTATGCCAACATAGTTTATGCTACTAAGCAAGAACTTTTGCAAAAGGAAACTACTACTTCATTTTTTTTTTCCTGTTTTTACCTGCAGGATTTGCTCAGTATTGAAAAGGTACTCAGCACACACACAAAATAACTCACTTTCTGCTTACAGCTCAGCCTACATCAGGATGCAGTTTCTGGAGACTTGCTGCAGTGCTCTGTCATGAGAGCAAGGCAATTGCTAGGATTGCTTCCCTTCCTCTCCCCCCTTTTGGGACCTGTATCACCTTTATTTAGCTCATACAGCTCATTGTCCCTGGGAACTAATACATCTCCCTTGCTCCCTACTATTTCTAAATAAATGTCCCTTGAGGCCCAGTAAGCATATTTGCTCATTCATTCCCTTAACGCACTGAGGCACACAAGCACGTACACTGAAATCATACTTACACGTGCTCTGTAAAGCCTCACTCACCTGATTTGTATCAAAGTATCTGCAACTTGGAAGTAAAAAAAAAATTATCTTGTAAGGCAACGGATTCCTAGTTAATTATTTCAAAGTCAAGTAACTTTCAGTAGTGCTGCTGCAATGTAGTAGCACTACTCTCTCATGCATTACTGGTTCTGCTTTGTCTGTTATATTTCACCTGCATTCCCACAGTCCTTGCTCCAAACAGCATTCGTAAGAGCTCTTCATTCCCCTTTTTGGCTGCCATTCTGTCTTTTTATTGCCCTCTTTCTTCTGCATCCTTCCAAGTGACAAGACAACTGCAAGTTAGTTTGTGGTCCAGTTCTCCCAAGCAACACTGCCATAAACTAAAGTCTCCCCACTGGATGGTGAACAAAATGCTACAAAGGGGAACAGCCTGGTTTCAAACTGCTCAGGGATAATTTACAAACAGGGAGGAGATCAGAAGAAACCCAACTTCAGAGTTCAAGGAAGGGAGAAGTGACCATGCTGTTCTGTCCCTTCTTCCTCCCTGCCAAATTAGACAGTGGGGGAAGCGAATGGGACAACTCATGCTGCAGCCAGGCCAGGCACTCCTCCTTGCTCTGTTCTCAGTTACTTCTTCCTCCCCATTAGCCTTCCCCAGTCTTTTCACCTTAGTATTTGCAGCCACCCAGAATAGAGATCTTCGCTAGCCACCCACTGAGCTTGGAGACCAGGCTCAGTCTCTTAATAGCACTTGCCAGACTTCAGACTGGCGAGCTTTGCATTCCTCACAGCCTAGTGCCGAGAGGAAAAGCAAAATAAAAAACAAAAAAGAAAACAAAAACAAACAAAACAAAAAAGCAAACTAAGCAGAGGAAAAGAGAGCAGTTACTGCAGCATCCATGGGGGTTAATGTTTCTTTCTAAGCCTCCATTCTGCCCTCAAGCTGAAGGGCCTATCCTCAAGGAAGAATTCTGCCACAGACACCTAAGCAGTAAGGTGAGAGCCTTACATGTAGTGCTACCTGTTTCAAACCAAGGACTCTGCTTCTCATACACTCAGCAAAGATCTTACAGCATACTGTCGGCCTCCCAAGAATTACAACCTCCTCCAAGCTTGATCTCAGCTGTGGGAAAGTTTGCTTCTAGACACACAGAATAAAGACCCATTTCCTTCCCCAAACTTTGGGATTGAAGTTTGCAGGGGTTACTTTCAAGGCCAGCCATTTTGGTAGTGATATTACAAAGCCTGGACTGTGATTTCCCTTTGCAGTCTGATCGAAAGGGCAAGTGTTAGACAGCTCACAGCAATAGGAGCCTGGCTTACAAAGGCAGCAGGTGGCTGAAGACGCAGCTTTTCAAAGCTTTTCCAAAGGCGTGGGCAACTAACCTGCTGGAATGCTTTCTGTAAATCCCCCTGGGTGCCTATCTGCAGCTTTTGAGAACTAATCCCTTGACAAATCTAGCCCCAACTGCAAACTAAAACACCCACACAAACCAGGGGCCTGAGTGGCATATCAGAGCCCTTATTTTGATACCTTACTAGAGATTCAGTTTAAACATATGAAAAATCCTAGTAAGCCACTGATTCAAGGGCAGGCTAGTCCACCAAAGCAGTCCTAGGCCAGACCCCTATTTAAACATCATTCCACCCAGGCCTAATCTTTTCAGTTAGCAGATCAAAAAGAATATTGTTCTAACTGCCAACTCTGAAGACTCCCTCTGGGATGTTAGAGTCAAATTTCTTCCCCTGCTTCTGAAATTCTCATTGGCAAAAGATTCTGCAGCTGAGAACCAAAAACGTTGTTAACGATGTGTGAGGCAGAACAGAATCCCACTACCCCTGTAGTAGCACCCACTCTGCAGGATTAACAAGGTCAAAGCCCCATCTTCACCAGGTCAGAAGAAATGACTGAAACACATATATGGATCAAGCAGAACCGTCTAGCTTGTTGGTCTTAGCTGCTTTTCTAGCAGCAGTCACACTGCTAGTGGTTTGTCTGAACAGACCTTGAACATGTTCAGATAGGGCTAACTGAGATAGAGTTACTTCTTGCTGCCTCGCCTGGGGTGTTATTTTTAGGGTAGGATCAGAAGTCACAGAAAATGGCAAGTCAAAGCTCTAAACAGTTTCACCAGCTCTGTTTCCCAGAGCTGCAAATCAAGTGGCAGTGCCAGTGGTTCTGCCCTGCTCAGTGTTTCCCACAAAGAGGCATCAATCTTCATGAGATCGTGTCTTGCTCCCTATCTGAATCCATCCTCTCCAGAGTCTCAAGTCAGTTATACAAACCTACAGGTTTTCAGTAACATTTGAGAAGCTGGGAGAAAGATGACGTGCTACAGAAACATTTCAGGGATGTGATTCAAAGGATGTTATTGAATAATTTAGGTTCCAAGTTTCAGGGGTTTTAAAGGGCAAGGGGAGAAGAGGAGAACTGAGTGTGGGGTTTTTTTGGCAAGAGAAAAATTAGCAATGGATTTTATACATTCCTGTTACATATTCAGAGTCAAAAAAGACAAAACTAGTTACACACAGTAATGCTGAAACTACAGCATAAACAGAGAAGAAAAACACTTCTCGACCACTCTGAAGAGTGTCAGGTGTTACAAGCAACAGTATTTTTTAATTCAAGCAGAGAAGTATTTTAAGCTGGTGATTTCCCTTTAAGTTTTCCTCTGCACTATTTGTAACCTAAACAAAAAGCTTTCATTTAATGCATGACCACCAGAAAGAGAAAAACCAACTAGTCCAGTTTCACTGAATAAAGAGTAAGAGGTGGCACACATCACTTATGTTTATGGCTTTCAGTTTGTAGAGACAGAAAACTGTTAGCAGCAAAACAGGCCGTGTGGAAAAGGCGGACAGTTCCATCAACAGAACTTTCACAAGATCACCATAGTTCCCTGGGTTTTACTCAGGGCATCTGAATACCCTTATTCCTGCATTTCTCTTACATGCTTTGTTAAATCCTCTCAGAGCAGAGGACAGATGATACCCTACCCCTCACTGCTCCTTCCAATGCTCATACAGTTAAAATGCTACACTAACTTGAGTAAAGCTCCAACATCTGTCAGGTAGAGGAGAGTATTAACCTGTTTCACAGATGGGGAAACAGATACAACGATTTGCCCAAAGCCACAGAGTGACTGGGAGACACCTTACTAGAGGGACCACCCTCGTTGTTCCAGGGCTTTTTACTAGATCAGACCAGGGAAGCTGATAACTCCCTCAATTGTCTTAAACCTGCAAGGGTGTGTTGTGTTTCTCCATTCATTTAAGGTCTGATATTGTGATAGTTGGGGGAGGGAGGGGGGAAGAAGGGAGCAAAGCAAGGAGGTTTGTCTGTGGACTAGTAATCCACATAACTCATATGAGCTGTCATGCAACTACCACATTTCCTAGTTTAAAAAAAAAGCCATGGTGGGGGGGAAGGTGCACTAGGGACCACCCTCATTATTCTTCACTACAAAAGTGCAGAGATGCTATGAAGATACCTTCTTGTAAAAGTGCAGGGTCTATTGGAGAAGAACTGGAAACTTCAGCTGCTTTCCTACGCAGAGATGAAGTGCTCCTCCTTCCCGCCCCCCCCCCCCAAAGTGAAACAAGCTTGCAGTTTTCAGATCAAAACGTGAACCCTGCATGAAACTCCCATACAGCATCTACACACTGAAAGATGATAAGAACAGCACAAGTGGCAGCAGGACTCCAGCCACAGCTGCCCAGTTACTCAGTGTGCTGCTAAGTTACAGGACACAGACTGAATAAAATGCGCTACTGTAGGAAGAGGGAGTGGGACAGGCTCGCTCTCCACTGCGACAGCAGAAGGCCATAAGGAGGGAGAGAATATTGGCAAAAAGAACGCAGCCTCACCACGCACATCTGCATATACTGACTGTCCTGCTGGGGCACCCATCACACACACACCTCACACGCTTACTTCTGCATCCCTGCCCCCTACCCGTTTTCCTGTCCTGTTGTCCCCATATTCCCAGAGCAAGGCACACACAAGTCGCTTGAAAGTCCCATTCTTCCAAGGGCACAAGTCAGTGAGGTTCTCAAGACATTCAGGTAGGCCTAAGTTATTTAAATAAGAGTTACCTTCAGGAGAAAAGTTTTAGGCTTTGGTCCTCTCTTCTTGGGCCCATACAGCTCACGTTCTCGTTCCCTTTAGGGAGTCAAATTTGTTCAGAAGTTAGAACTTTTTCCCAAAGGAAGAAAGCCAAGTACACAAGTTAAAAAAAAAAAAAAAGAGAGAGAGAGCGTAGATGTCCTTTCCCGCTCACTCTCCCAGAAGCCAAACCTGCTGCCCCCCCGCCCTCCCCCGGGACGGGGACGCGGGGGGGGGGGGGGGGAACCGCCACTCACTTCTGCTCGAAGGCCGCGATGAGCCGCGAGTCGAGGATGTTCTCTTCGGGCTCCCAGGTGCTGTACCTGCCGGGCCAGAGGCGCCGAGGCGGCGCGCCGCGAGGTTAGCGCCCAGGCCCGCGCCGCGGCCCCGGGGGCGGCCTGCCGCAGGGGGCCGCCGCGGCGCCCACCGCGCCCGCGGGGCCCCTTCCCCTCGCCTCGCCTCCCCCCCGGCCCCACTCACTTGATGGCCCAGCCTTTCCATTTCACCAGGTACTCGATGCGCCCCTGCAAAACACAGACCGGGGGGGGGGGGTGTTAAAGCGGGGCGGCGGCGGGGGGGCGCCGCGGGCCGGCCGGGCGGGAGGCGGCGGCAGCGTGGGGCCGCGGCTGGGCCCCCCTCCCCTCCCCTCCCCTCTCCTCTCCCCTCCCCGGGCCGCCCCTCACCTTTCGGATGCGCCGCTTGATGATGGACTCGGCGGCGAAGACGCGCTCCCCCACTGCAGACAGCTCCATCTTGCTCCTCGGCGGCGGCGGCGGCAGCAGCGGCGGCGGCGCCCACAGCCCATAATAATCCCGCCCGCCTGCTCCGCCCCGCCCCCCCCCTCCCGCCCGCCCTCCTCGTGCCGTCGCCGGCTCGCGCACGCCCGCGCGCCCCCTCCCGCCGCGACCGCGCGGCGGCACGTGACCCTCCCCCCCCCCGCCGCCATCCCTCGGGGGGCGGTTGCTAGGGGAAGGGGAGGCGGGCGCAGGCGCCGGCTCTTAAAGGGGCCGCGCGGCGAAGGGGGGGCGGGTGTGAGGGAGGGGCCGCAGTGGTCAGCCGGGCAGCACGGAGGCGTTGCCACCCGAACCCACTTCCTTCCTTCCTTATTTTAAACAATATTCGCACTGGGGACCCCACAGCCTCACCTGAACATGCACCTGAACCCACGCGGCGAGGTGTCACCGCCATGCCTCACCTGTCTCTGACCAACATGGCGGCACCAGAAGGGTTAAGAGGGGAAACGGGCAGCCTTAGCATAGCAGCATAGGCAAAGCCCAGCAATAAGGGCGCTTGAGTCCTTCTTTCTCTTTCCTTTTGGCTGGCACTTTTATGTGCTCTAATTTTTGAGCCAGTACGGGGTACTGTAAGGTAAATGGGCCAAGCATTAAAAAACCTTAAAAAAAAGTCAAGTCACTTAAAGGAATTCCCCATGCTGAGTGTTACTGCTAAATCCTATTTAATTTGCAGTGTGCTTTACACTGTCTTGCAGGTGCTAAAGAGAGAGAAAACTTCTGTCAAAAATAATTCCCTGTAATTCAAAATGGAAGTTCGTGGCCCTGCAGCGGTCTCAGTATGGCCCTCGAGCTCGTGGCTCTTCCCCAGGACCGCTCTGGGGACACACTGCCAGGCACACAGCAGTGTAGCATATTCCCCTGGCCTCACTTTCATTCTGTTTTTAGGGCGAGCAAGAGGGATGCATTTCAGAATAATACTCTCTGGAGGAAGAGGGAGCTGTGATGGGGATTTCAGGCAATGGCTAGCTTGCTTTTTGCTGCTCTGTCCCAAACCAGCATGAGCTCACCAGCTGCCTGCAGAGCACTAGCACCCTTCTGCTCCTCCTCTTTACTGGGCCTCAGGGAGCGCCCCCAGGGCCCGGGCCTTCGCTAACCCTTTCTTCACTTGCTTTTCCCCTCACTACTGGCTCAGAAGCTCCATCTAGAAAGGGGGTATTTTGGAAAGCACTAAATTTCTCAACATCAGCAGGGCCCAGAGGGACGGATTTCCCCCAAATCAAGGGAGGCAGGTGGTAGAACTAACCATTTCATTGCTGCTGGCATAATGCCTGCCATCCAGGCAAGAGTTTGTCATACTGATTTGGTCTTTTTCATCTTGGCAGCCAAAGCATTGCAACCACCACCAGCTGCCTTGATCAGAGGAAAAGGACTTCAAGAGATGACATGTCCCAGCCACATTGTCCACATCCGAGGCGGAGGGGACAGAGAGGTTTATTTCCATTTTCACAGAATCAGAATCACAGAATCACTGAGGTTGGAAGGGACCTCTGGAGATCATCTAGTCCAACCCCCCTGCTCAAGCAGGGTCACCTAGAGCACATTGCACAGGATTGCATCCAGGCGTGTTTTGAATATCTCCAGAGAAGGAGACTCCACCACCTCTCGGGGCAACCTGTTCCAGTGCTCTGTCACCCTCACAGTGAAAAAGTTTTTCCTCATGTTAAGATGGAAGTGTCTGTGTTTCAGTTTGTGCCCATTGCCTCGCGTCCTGTCGCTCGGCACCACTGAAAAGAGTCTGGCCCCATCCTCTCGACACCCTCCCTTCAGATACTTGTACACGTTGATAAGATCTCCTCTCAGCCTTCTCTTCTCCAGGCTAAACAGGCCCAGCTCTCTCAGCCTTTCCTCATAAGAGAGATGCTCCAGTCCCCTAATCATCTTTGTAGCCCTTCGCTGGGCTTGCTCCAGTAGTGCCACATCCCTCTTGTACTGGGGAGCCCAGAACTGGATGCAGTACTCCAGATGTGGCCTCACCAGGGCTGAGTAGAGGGGGAGGATCACCTCCCTCAACCTGCTGGCAACACTCTTCCTGATGCACCCCAGGATACCATTGGCCTTCTTGGCCACAAGGGCACATTGCTGGCTCATGCTTAACTTGGTGTCCACCAGCACTCCCAGGTCCTTCTCAGCAGAGCTGTTTTCCAGCAGGTCAACCCCCAACCTGTACTGGCGCAGGGGGTTATTCCTCCCCAGGTGCAGGACCCTGCACTTCCCTTTGTTGAACTTCATGAGGTTCCTCTCTGCCCACCTCTCCAGCCTGTCCAGGTCTCTCTGAATGGCAGCACAGCCCTCTGGCGTATCAGCCACTCCTCCCAGTTTTGTATCATCAGCAAACTTGCTGAGGGTGCACTCTGTCCCTTCATCCAGGTCATTGATGAAGAAGTTGAACAAGACTGGACCCAGTACTGACCCCTGGGGGACACCGCTAGCTACAGGCCTCCAACTAGACTCTGTGCCACTGATCACAACTCTCTGAGCTCTGCCATTCAGCCAGTTCTCAATCCACCTCACTGTCCACTCATCTAACCCACACTTCCTGAGTTTGTCTATGAGGATGCTATGGGAGACAGTGTCAAAAGCCTTGCTGAAGTCTAGGTAGACAACATCCACTGCTCTCCCCTCATCTACCCAGCCAGTCATTCCATCATAGAAGGCTATCAGATTGGTTAGGCATGATTTCCCCTTGGTGAAGCCATGCTGACTACTCCTGATCACTTTCTTGTCCTCCACATGCTTGGAGATGGCCTCTAGGATGAGCTGCTCCATCACCTTTCCAGGGATGGAGGTGAGGCTGACTGGCCTGTAGTTCCCTGGGTCCTCCTTCTTGCCCTTTTTGAAGACTGGGGTGACATTGGCTTTCTTCCAGTCCTCGGGCACCTCTCCTGTTCTCCATGACCTTTCAAAGATGATGGAGAGTGGCTTAGCAATAATGTCCGCCAGCTCCCTCAGCACTCGTGGGTGCATCCCATCAGGGCCCATGGATTTGTGGGAGTCAAGTTTGCTTAAATGATCTCTAACCCACTCCTCCTCCACCAAGGGAAAGTCTTCCTCTCTCCAGACTTTCTCTCTTGCCTCCAGGGTCTGGGGTTCCTGAGGGCTGGCCTGACCAGTAAAGACTGAAGCAAAGAAGGCATTCAGTAACTCTGCCTTCTCTGCATCCTTCGTCACCAGGGCACCCACCCCGTTCAGCAAAGGGCCCACATTTTCCCTAGTCTTCCTCTTGCTGCTGATGTATTTGAAGAAGCCCTTCTTGCTGTCCTTGACATCTCTAGCCAGATTTAATTCCAAATGAGCCTTAGCCTTCCTCGTCGCATCCCTGCATACTCTGACAACGTTCCTATATTCCTCCCAAGTGGCCTGTCCCCCTTTCCACTTTCTGTAGACTTCCTTCTTCTGGTTGAGTTTTGCCAGGAGCTCCTTGCTCATCCATGCAGGTCTCCTGCCTCCTTTGCTTGACTTCCTACTCATAGGGATGCACCGCTCTTGAGCCTGGAGGAAGTGATGTTTGAATATTAACCAACTCTCTTGAACACTCCTTCCTTCCAGGGCCCTCACCCATGGGATTCCTCCAAGTAGGTCCCTGAAGAGGACAAAGTTTGCTCTCCTGAAGTCCAGGGTTGCGATCCTACTTGGTGCCCTGCTGCCTCCTCGCAGGATCCTGAACTCCACCATCTCATGGTCACTGCAGCCAAGGCAGCCCCCAACCTTCACATCTTCCACCAGTCCTTCTTTGTTTGTTAGTACGAGGTCCAGCAGCACACCTCTCCTTGTTGGCTCCTCCACCACCTGGGTCAAGAAGTTGTCACCAATGCTCTGCAGGAATCTCCAGGACTGTTTGTGCCTAGCTGTGTTGTCTTTCCAGCAGATATCAGGGTGGTTGAAGTCCCCCATGAGAACCAGGGCCTGGGATCGTGAGGCTACTTCCAGCTGTCTGTAGAAGGCCTCATCGACTTCCTCATCCTGATCAGGTGGCCTGTAGTAAACACCCACAACAGTGTCACCCATGCTAGCCTGCCCTTTAATCCTTGCCCATAAGCTCTCGACTCGCTCTTCATCCACCCCTAGGCACAGCTCAATACATTCCAGTTGCTCTCTCACATAAAGAGCAACTCCACCACCTCGCTTTCCTGGCCTGTCTTTCCTAAAAAGCACGTAGCCATCCATGACAGCACTCCAGTCATACGAGCTATCCCACCATGTCTCTGTAATGGCAATGAGATCATGGCCCTGCGACCGCACACACATCTCTAGTTCTTCCTGTTTGTTCCCCAAGCTGCGTGCATTGGTGTACAGGCATTTCAGGGAGGTGATCGAGCATGCAGGTTTCCCAGGAGGGATACAAGAGGGTCCTCCATAGCCACATCCCACGCGCACTTCCCTGGCTGCATTCACCTGCTGGAGGCATCCTGACTTGAGCAGTCTTTTGCCAACTACCCTGTCACTATAACTCTCCCCTTCCCCCATCTTTCCTAGTTTAAAGCCCTCCTTACCAGGTTGGCCAACCTGTTGGCAAAGACCCGCGTGCCCCGCCTCGTGAGGTGGATCCCATCTCTCGCCATCAGTTGTCGATCTTCAAACAGGGTCCCATGGTCGTAGAAACCAAAACCCTGTTGCCAACACCAGCGGCGCAGCCAGTCGTTAACCTGGAAAGTCCGTCTCCTCCTCCTCTCATCCATCCCCCTCACTGGCAGGATTGAGGAGAAGATGACCTGGGCTCCCAGACCCTTGACCACCATCCCCAGAGCTCTGAAATCCTGCTTGATGGTCTGCAGTTTGCCCTTGGTGTCATTGGTGCCCACATGGAAGAGCAGCAGTGGGTAATAGTCCGAAGAATGGACGAGCCTTGGCAGTCTTTGCATGACATCTCTCACACAAGCCCCCGGCAGGCCACAAACCTCTCTAGACAAGAGGTCAGGTCGGCAGATAGATGCCTCCGTCCCCTGTAGCAGGGAGTCCCCCACAACAATCACCCGCCGCTTTTTCCGGGTGTTCCGGTAGGGCACAGGGTCTGTTGTCCCGGTTACTTCCCTGGCAGCCATGCCCATCTCCTCCTCATCCTGGAGGGCACTAAACCTGTTCTTCAGCTTCAGGTCTTCAGGAGGAGTAGGAGCCTTTCTCCTCCCACGAGCAGTGACCAGTTTCCAGCCTGAATGTTCAGGTTCCTGAATGCTGACAGAGAGGAGGAAGATGAGATGGGAAACGGACAGAGCCTTACAGACACTGGTTGCAGGGCTGGCCAAGATGCAGACAATGCAGAGAACAAGGTGTTTCTGTCGTCAGGGCCTGAACCACGGTATACTCCACCACTGATAATTCTGCATTTAGGTCACATCACTCACTTCGAGAAAGGGCCTTTTTCAGCCTGTTCTCAGGTATTTACCGTCACAGGCCAACAGAAAACAAAAAACCCAGACAGATCCCTTAACTCTCATGTAGAATGGGACAAATCCTTCTGGACTGCCTCACTTCCCCAGACACCATGTTTTTCCCTCCCAATCCTTTATACACTACAAAGTGACTTCAAAAGAACAAGCTGATCACACTGATCGCACCTGCTACCTTTTGCTTTTTCACCTTTTTAACTGATTTCAACTTTGCACTTTCAGTGTTCAGTAACACCATCCACATTTCAGTTAGCATATTTGTTACTGTTCACTTTGTTTAAACAACTGCTTTTACACTTGTGGCTGACTGTCAAGTAACTTAACTTCCAGCCATCAATATCATAAACCCATTTCCAAATAAAACAGGGGAAAAGTCCTTACATGGCTACACTAACACACATGCAGCAACTGTGATTGATGGCCTTATCCCCAAACAGCCATACAGATCACAAGCAGCACATCTCACCTTCAAGTAGAAGCACAAGGCATCCCTGATCCATGGTCCAGAAGGAGCGGCAACATTTCAGAGTGCTCCACGTGCTCTTTCAAGTTATTTTCTCATTCCACCTGTCAGCGAGATGCTCTCTCCAGCTACAATAGTTGGTAAAGTCATTGCAAGTAGCTATTTTACAGGTATTACTCAGCCCCTGACTCTTTCATCTAACTTTTAGTTTCCCAAAGCAAAACAGCAGCAGTTGCTCAGCTGTTCAAAGCAATATCCAGTTGTTCAGAGCATTGCTGGGTACTTTGTTTCATTCACTTTCCAGTTAAAAAAAAGAAAAACAAAAAAACCCCCAGCTATTGTTGACAGTGGCCACAGGAACAAGATATTTTCTTGGCATCTCACTGTCCTGAAGACCCTGGTGGTGTAGGCTACACCAGCTCACTTCTTGCTTATACTGATAAGCCTGCAAAGGGAAGCAATAAGCTTTGTGGGAGCAGCAAGAATGACCTTTCTCACAAGGAACATTGGCAAGTGGTGCATGAGCATAGGGGGAGAGCAGTAGGTGCATAAAACATGTTTTTTAAAAATATGGCACTTGACTGTGAGAAACTGACCTACGCAAAGCCAGTAGCCACCACCAGATTCATTTTTTTTGCAGACTTGTGGCCTGCTAGGGGTAGCAGTGCTTATCTTCATTAGAGCAACTTCAAGAGTTGATCAACCAGCTCTACTCCAGGTTGCTTGAGGGAAGTATCTGTCAAGAGCAGCAGACTTGTAGAAAGAAATGGTCATACCCTCTTGCATATGGAGCAGCAGGGGTGTGTTCTGCTATAGCAGCTCTCAAGCAAATTCTGTATGGGGTTTTAAGCAAATACTTCATGTTGTAGTCATTCATGTCCAAATAGTGATATTTCCTGGCTGCAGCTCAACACACAAAGGCAGAGACAGATCACTTAAAGATGACAACGTATCTGCTTGTACAGCAGTTATGGATGGCTCAGCATGGCCCAAGCAGCGGCCAGTAGAACAATCCCTCCAACCCACTACCTTTTTGATGTAGCCTCAGTTGAGGCTAGAGAAGGCCTTTGGGCTTCATCCAGTGCCTACACCACTGGGGTACTTACAATATTCCTAGAGCCTACCTTTGAGTTCCCAAAGCAGGTCCAGCTGCCCAGGCTGACCCTGGATCATGGGTAGATACACAAATGCCCCAGGTTTCTAGCAGACTTGCTTCAAAATCAGTAGCTCAGGGAGCAAAACCCCAGGAACAGAAGGACCAAGAGCAGGGAAGGTAAGCAACACTGTGTGAAGCCACACTGGACAGAGAGGAGGTGAATGCCCAGTCTCCTGGCAGCACTCTGTACTGTAAGAGTTGCATTTGCCACATTCCACTCAGTGCTCCTCAACAGAGAGGGCTGAGAGCAGCTTCCCCTTTCAGGTGATGCCAACTGTAGCAGGTCCCCAGGGACAAGTTTTGAGACACAGCTGAGTGCCTGAGTTCTCAGGCATCCTATTAGAAGAGCCGTGCAAGCAAACCTGGCAGCAGTGCATGGATCAGAGAGGCAGCATAGCAATGGATGATTAAACAAAATTTACTGTCCAGATTAACCTTTAATCCAACCAGCACATGTGTGAAAGGACAAGCCTGAAGAGTTCCTAGTGCCAACCAGCCTCTGCAGCATTGGCAGGGGTACGGAGAAACAATCTCTCAAGTAGGCTTTCCCATAATTCTGCACTGCAGTTTCTTACAACTTCACCTGACTCACTAGCTGCTGCCAGAAAATAAGTGTCTGGCTGAAGCCCTGCTATGATGCCATCAGTCAAATCCAGCCTTCCTGGCTCAGGGCAAGCACACAGACTACCCTTTGGTAATACAGACAAGACATAACTATGCAGGCTTGAGCCATGATTGAATCAGGAAACACAGCTCACCCCCCTACTTTTGCTCCATGTGCTTTTGCATTTGAAGTCAAGGCTGTGTTCAGATGTAGGGTTCATCCCCACGTTACATTCTGAGTCTCAGCCAGCCTGATTCACTTGCTGAAGTACCTCAATTAATGGGAGCAAGTCAAAAACCAAAATGGAGTACATGAATACATTACACTTTGTGATTCTCTCCATTGAATATCAGTAATCCCAGGATTTGGCTCTTAGGCAAAGCCCCAAGTTAGCTGCAATGAATCAGGGCCAAACTCCACCCAGGAGTTTCTGGGCTCCGGAGAGCTCCTTGAAAGCCCTCCATCCCAGCCCACCTGGGGCTTCAGCTTGGAGAAGAGCAGGCTCCCCAGCCTTGTCAGTCTGGCAACCAGTGCAGACAGTGTTTGGCTGCCCAGGCCTCACTTGGGATTTTCTCCATTCATGCAAGAGACCAGAGAGATGGAGCACACCAGCACTCTCCTCAGCCTAGGGCCAGCAGAGCTTCCTGGCATGGGGGATTTATGCAGGACTTCAGGAACTCCCTGAAACCAGAGAAACTGTGACCCTGCAATTGGGCTTCTCCTTTTCAAATTCTAATCCACCAAAGACTTTAAATGTACCAGGTCATATCTATACAGCTTCAACTTACCCAGCTAGTTAAAAATTAATAAAAACCTAACCTCCTTGAATCAAAGTAATGAGAAATGTCAAAAAGAGCCTTTTGCAGGCTCCACTCTTCACTGATCCTTCTTAACCGATTGTGTACACACACATGCATGTACACTTTCCACTCTTTTTCCAACCACATTGTATGTCTAAACCAACAGAAGTGACTAGGGGAAAATAATTCAGCTGTAGAATTAAAGCAAGGGGAGGTAAATGACCACACAAACAGACCATTAGGTAAATGTCAGTTCTCATATTTAATATTTTAATAATTTTGTTTGCAACATTTACCACATAAATCATCTAAATAAATAGATGCTGTACAGTCTCTTATCCATATCAGTACAAAAATAAAACCACACTTTGTGTCAAATTATACTTGAGCCTGCCCTCCCTTTGCTATTACAACCTCCATTTACAATACACGCTCGCTCAGAAAAGGCATTATACTCTGATTGGTTTGTTTGGAATTGGTTTGCTCCCTATTCCCTCCCTCCCCTTCCCCAAATACATTCAATTAGTCTGTACAAAAGCTAGAAGCTCATTCTGTGCAAAAGGAAGCTTTCTTTGTGCAAAGACTCAGATACTCTAGCGTGCTGACAGAACAACAGCAACAACTGAAGAGACAAGAACAAAAATTGGGGACCCTTACTCCCAACTGACCCTATCCCCCAACTTCTCCCCACAACAGAAAGGAAGCATACCAAATTAGATGAGTCAGAGTGCATAAAACAGTCCAGACTAATGTATATAAAAGGGCGGAAAAAGGCTAGTGCTGAAGACTCGGCAAGAGAACTGGGTTCCTCCAGCTACGGAGCTTGCTAGGTGAGGAAAAAAATACTTTCATCTTAGCCTGTTCAAAAGGTTCTTTAGATATGCAAGATAAAAGCCTTGACTGCTTTTTTTTTTTTTTCTTTTCAGTTATTTCATTGCCATTCTGTTGGAGATAAGGTGAAAAAACAGCCTTTGGAAGAATTCAACAGCTACTGAAGACAGCTTCTGGTTCATCCTCCTTTCCTCACTCCATTCCCTGTGAATGGGCAGGTAACTCTCCATTCCCCAAGCAAGTTAATAAGGTGCAATTTGTCAGAGATGAAACTAAGATGTCTCCAGAGCAGGAAGAAGTGGTCATAGTTCCAGACTAGGACCACTAAAACCAAAACTGAACTTCATTTTGCCCTTTTCTCAAAGGGGGCGGCAGGGGGGAAGGAGGAGAATGCCAGCATGAACCCTGAAGGTGAATTAGGGATTCTGCAAGTCTCCTCTCCTCCCTCAGGGAGCCCTCCTTCACTTGGCATGGCTGGAGCAAATTCCCCCTTCAGCCATGGGAGGGAAGCAAAGGGCCCGGTGGCAGCTCTGGAAATGTGATAAGGAGCAGCCAGAAGCCTGAAACAGATGCATCTTTTGCTTTTCAAATGCCACTTTTAGAGAGACGATAAGGAGTGTTTAGCACTCCTAGTGCTTTGCATTTTCAAAGTGCTTCAAAACATACTTCAGACTCAAAAGCCAAAAAAGCAGTTTAACATTTTGACAGATTTGCAAAGAGCTTCTTTGTGCTGACACTACATTTTCTGGTTAAAAAATAATAAAAAAGGGCTTTCCTCCTCCTCTCAAATACCCCTCCCAGTCAAAATTCTGCTACACCAACAGCAAGATAAACTGGGACAGAGGTTCTGAAGAGTCTTATGAGCTCTCCCCTTCAACATCAAGTTGGCATTCCCAGACGTCTGCAACACACTGTGGATGACCAGCACCAAGTTTCTATTCATCTCAACTTGGTAGCAATCTATCTCCCCTTTACCAGCCATTACTAACTTCCACTGAGCTCTGCTCCTCTTTACAACTTCCAGTTACCCAGCCTGTCCCCTCCCTGCTAAACCACTGTACTTTAAGAAATTAAGGGCACAAGGGAACAAGGTCTGGAAGAGAGAAAGGGATCATCCCTCGAGGAAGTACTTGTTATAGGGAAGAATTAAAATTCAATTTTAAGTGATTGCCTCTCTCTCTGACTCTTGGTCCCACAACTGCTACCCTTCGATTGTTCTGGTGCTGCTTTTTTATAAGGGCTCACCTGTAGGATGGTTTCATAGGCATTTCCATCTTAACCAAATTCTTGGGTGGAATCCAGGTGGGTCGACACCCAGAACATTCACGCTTTCTCTGCAAGGACTGTAAGATCAGCTTCCTGGCAGTCAAGCTCAGTTGGCAGAGGACAACATGGTCTCTTGATCATAAGCTATTGTCTCAAAACAAATTTGCCATGCCCTTGGGGACAACTGTTTTAAGGACAAGAAATGTGAAAGAGACACATTCCTTTACCTGTATTTGCCAATGTTATACATTCCTGTGCAAAAGTTAGCCTGTATAAGCTGTTTACACGTATATACCTCCCTTGCTTTCCCACTGTGAAAGACAGCTATATGAATGCCTCCTCCCCACATTGCCCACTCAAAACTCAGAGGCATCTATCCATCAATCACTCTGAAGCACTGATACACCATCACTGATGCCAGGGGTCACAGGTTTGTGAGCAGAAGAGCCTTCATTTGCATAGGGGCTAAACACGGCCCAATTCTATTCCCCACTGGTCTCCTCTCCTTATATTGACTCTTCCCAACCCCCATTGTTTAATTTTTCTCATCTTCTTGGAGACTAAGGCAAATCCACAGCCAAGAGAAGAGCACTCACAGCCTCCAAGGAACAGGCTGCCTTAATGTGATCGCTAGCAACTGAACTGGGCCTTGATGGATGGCAGTTAACATCAGCATCAAAAACATTTTGAAAAAAAGTTTCAGGTTTATCACCTCAGCATTTCTTTTTAATCATGTTTTTTTTCCCCTGAGGTCCCAGATGGGCCTTGAGTTTCACTACAAGTTACTTGCACTAATAACATGCCTTCTTTGTAACAGCTCACCCAAAGGCCTGTCCTCAACATCCTAGCAAGAGCAGCTCTCAGGCCTGGAGTGCCAACTCCTTCCCTTCCTTCCTCCAGGCAGGCAGAGCTGCCCCTACAGTCTTCCTACAAAGTTTCACTGCCTTCTTGTTCTCAGGCTGCAGAACATGTAAGTAGGGGAGGAACAGAAGAGAAGCAGATATCACTTAGTTTTAGAAAAGGAGGTTTTTACACCTTCCCTGCTTCAGAAAACACAGACTTAAAGCTTGAGAGGAGAGGAAGGGGTGGAGAGGTGGTGGTAGACTTAGCTTTAGCTCAAATACCTGGATGTGGCTAACAGCCCTCAGTGCCGTCTTCCCCACCCCAGCCTCTGTTGTGGCTACCACTGAGGGTCTTGCATGAGCCACCCTGCCTATGTTTTTGAGCTATGCAAGGCCCCTTCTCTCTATTCCAGCAAAACCAAACAGCACTAGCTGGTACAGAGCAGGAAACAGTACTGGGGCCAAGGACCCCCTGTGAGGTGAACAAACAATTTTACACATTCAGTCACAAAACACCAGAGGAACAATTCCGGACAGTTTCACAACACTACAAAAAAAAGAAAAAAAAGAAAAAAAAAAGCCATTCATTTCTCAATAGGCTTTTTTCTGTCTGAGGCTCTGACGTAAGCAAGGGTCAATTCACTAACAAATTTGGGTTTATTTTGGCAAATGGAACTGCATTTGGGTGTTCTCACAATAATATCCTGGCTGTGCTTGAAAAAACACCTTGGGCTGACTTCATGAGCAGAAGGGCCCCCAAGCAAATGCAAGACAATAAGGAGCATGCAGGAGCTATGAAGCTGCTTAATGCCACTATTTACGTGTTAAAACTTGCTGTTCCAAGGCATCACTTACAAATATCTGAGCAATAACACCTAGTTTATAACCAGCCAGGAACAGAGACTGTGCTTTCCAATTTTTAACAGAGTGTTAACAACAAAGGTTTCCTGATCTGATGAGGCCCCTTAGTTCTGTCATATCACATACAGTGAATTTACTGCAAGGTGTATGAAGTAAAAGCTTCTGTCCCCCAAAACACAGCTGGTAAATTCTCACGTGGAAGCAGTTCTGAAGAATGACTGTCAGAACAGTTCTTCAGGAAGTTTGTTTCTTGTGTACAGTTCAGTAATTTCCACTGACTGAAGTTTGTTTTCCTTGTTTACAGCCCATGGAGCCAAATGAGGCATGGGAGACTTAGCTCCATTCTATTCTTGGCTTGTGCTTCAAATAGAATTATTAAACTCTGCTTCAGCTGGATGCTATTTTGGCTCTTCCAATCAAACGGAATGCTTAACGAAGCTCCAAGCACAGCATCAGATTTTCACGATATGTTAGCCAAAGAGGTCCAGTTCAATTTTCAGTTTTTGGGTTGAACATGCAGATGGAGAGGATAGGATTGGGGAGAAGAGACAAGTAAACTCAAACAACCTCTCCTGCCCCCAAAAGCAAAAAAACCCCCATGCATCTCTACACTTGTAGAAGTGGAGTAAAGCTGATTTTAAAGTCCCTGAAGACCAGCTCCACCAAGGGAGTCTACAATGATATGTCACCAGCCAGTATAGAAGTAAGCCACATTTTAAAAAGACCATAAGAAAAATCTTTTCAAAAGATCTTTAAGATAAGCAAGAGTTGCTGTTCATGAATGTAAAAAAAAAAAAGTAACTGCTTAGTTTCCTACCACAAATTCCTCTTCATAAAAACCCAACCTACGCACATGCAACTTGTTGCATCTCAACCGATAAGGGTTAACTCCTCACTGACCTGTACACAAAGCAGCATGGTACCAAGAGATTCTGTTTAACACTTCATGTCAGGAGATGATTTATTAGTCACCAAAAGAACACAAGCTAGCCTGATCCAAAAAGTGATTAAGATATGAAGCTGTGGGTGGATCCTCTTTTAAGAGCACCACAGGTTTTTGAAAACTCCACTCTAAGAGGAAGAAAAGATGTTTAAAGAGAAGTGCCAAAACAAAACATTGAGAAGTCTCAGCTGGTGAGTGGAAAGAAAAAGCACAGGATGGAAATCCAGTTACTAGGACAAGCTCTTCTTTCCTGCCACAGGATTGGTATTGCTTCCAACTTCAGCCAAAGCTAGGAACATTAGTAAATAGGAAGGGGTGGGATTTTTTTTGCTGTATTTGTACACTGAGTTGAAGACAGAACAAAAGTGATGGTAGCTGTATTAGAATAAAGAAAGCAGACCCTGTAAATGCCATAAAGATTTAGCAGAAGGAGCTGAGTTCAAGCCTTTTCAAAATTAAGCTAAAATATTATGCTTCTGCAACCATAACCACACGAAATGCTGTCGTCCTGATGAGCAGGCATGCTGAGTTTCTACTGGTCACACCAAATAAAAGGGAGATGCAGATATTCAGCACATTTTGCAGGTGTGTGGGAGGAGGTGGTGGGGCACTGTCTGACCCCACTCCCTGCAGAGGAGGGTGATCCCACTTATATGATACAACTCCAGATTCAGAAGCCTAGCTCCAGACACCCACATTCAACAAACATCCTGGGCCTATATGCTTACTTCATCAATTTGCCCTTGCTAGCTATTCTAAGCTTCTTTCCCACTCACTCTTCCTCCCACCACATTAAAAAAATAACAACCCTCCCCCAAAAAAGAAACCTCCCCACACAATGTGCTCCACTTTTCACCCTCTCAGATTTCTCCATAATAAGACTCCCACATCACTTCCTCTGTATGTACTTTGGGAGACAAAAGGTTTGTCCTGAAATTCAGGATCTACCCAGTCGTCCTGAAGCTGCTGTCACACAGTGGAAGGCAGTCCTTTATAAACAGCTTTGAGACAGAAGGGGAAATCTTGAGTCTAGAATGAGCTGCATATTCTATTTAAGGTAAAACCTGCTTTTAATAAAAGGCTCAGGGGCTGTCCAAGCACTTTGCAAAAAGCAGATGTTTGGAGGACCAGAAGCCCCAGAGCTCTCAAATTCTGCAGTCCAGGAGCCAAGCCCTTCAGACGAAGTGCTGCAGAGCTCACATTAAGGATTTCCACAGGTGTCTTTACCTTAGGGCTCAGCAGGCTCATAGCTTCATATAGCATAAATACAGCAGATAAAAGATGCTGGAGGTGGAGCAGTGAAAGGAAACAAAGGATTTAAAGATAATTATGACAGTAGCCAATGTTGCCCTGTAGCACTCTGTCCTGCAGGTCCCACCTTAAGATCTAGCTTACCTTTCTTGCTTTCCATAGGAAGAGATCTATATTTAAAAATTTAAGTTTTTTAAATAAGATTTGATTAAAAAAAGAGGATACACATGTGCAAGAACAGATGCTAAACTACCAACTCAAAATACAACAATTCTTCAGAAACCTCTAAGTGTCACAGGCAGTCCAGCACAAGGCATTTTTAAGTGCAAGATCAGGCAAGGTCTATTGAAATGCAGACCACTTTACTTGGCAAAGATTTTTAAGCTTTCCAAGGGGAAGTTCCCATTGGTTAAGTAGTACAGGATCACAGATACTGTGAGGAGACTGGAGTCATGGAAGAATATTACTCAGATGACACAATCCAAGAATTCTCATTGGTAAGAATTAAGAATTTTCTTCCCTTCCTCAAGTCTAATACATGCCTTCCCCACATGCTGTTTACTGTGGGCCTCTCAATGTGATCCAAGATCAGAATTTGCTGCTAATCAAGGTCCATTTCCAGCTCAGTTCTATCAAATTCCTCAGTCCTGGGCCTGTGCCAGTATCTTGGATATCTTTGCAGTGCCAGGCAATGCTTCAGTCCTCCTATGAGCCCCTCCTCCCAGGGAAGAGGAGTCAGTTTTCAACCAACTTATTACCACAGATTCAGGACAGCAGATGTTATTGATACTGAATTTAGCAAAGGGTAAGAACACCCCACTTTCCATAATGCATTTCTCACACAGCACAGACAAGGCTTGAAATCCTGTTTTGCATATACAGAAGGTATAGTCTCAACTGTGCTGCATTTCTGAGCTTTTAATGAGGGTAAATTCAATCTGCGTAGCCAATCTAGACTTCCGAGATACATTTCAGTCTCCCCCTGCATGATCAACAATCAAAGGGAGAAACCTCTGCACTCTACATGGACCTGTGCTGTAAAGACTTACTTACCACAGGCAGGCAAATATGGTTCTGAAGTCCTGACAGCAGGCTACAGGCAAAACAGCACTGGGGAGAAAGCCTTAACAGACTGGAGTTATCTACACAGGTAGGATCCATCGCCTCTCACTGCTGCAGGAAGAGAGGGAGGAGGAAGGTGGGAAGAGCAATGCACAGAGAAGTATCTTTATCCAAGGGATATCAATTGCAGAACAAGGCAGCAAGCTACAGATCCAACTCTTTTTTCCACCTCCACATGCCCTCTCCCCACAAATGCAGCTGCTGCCACTTAACAGGATGAAAGGCGAATTGTTCCGCTTGCTGCTTTCACATCTAGGAGGGAAGTCCTTGCCAGGGAAAGGGCTGTCAGTTTTTCAGATGGACAAAGCAATGATAAACACACACCCGCTACACTGCCCTTTGTTTTTGCGCATCTGAAATGGGAAAAAAAAAGAGAAAATAAAAAAATTGAAGGTCTCTGTAAACATTTTAAGAGGAGACATTTTGGATTTTTTTTTCTTAAGGGATATAATAACCCTTCCCTAGCCCCACCCTAAAAGCACTGGATTTTAGGAGCACTGAAAATGGAGATTCAAAACTGTGCACTCCGGTCTCGGAAGAAGCCCTCAGCCACTTGTGCTTCTCTGAAGGTGACGGTAATGGAGTTTGCCGTGATGTCCGTCACTGTCACTTCGCTGGGGGGCACAGTGGGGATCCAGGGGAGACTGCCATCCACATCTGCTGCAGACGGAGAGGCAGATAAGAACATGTTAGCGAGAGGAAGAGAGGGTGTGCAGGGCAGAGGAAGAAAGGGGAAAGGGGAGAGGGAAGGGATGAATGGAAAAGGAGTCTCCTTCCTGACAAATGGCAGGTGACATCAGCCTGCATTGAGTCTGCACATACAACAAGGCAAGAAAGCATGGGCAAGCCCTCCTCTCAGAGGCTAAGGGAAGGCAAAGGATCACTGCAGGATATAATGGGAAAAGGAAAGAAGGCAGAGTGAAAGGGTGTCCAGGCACACACCAGCGTTGTAACAGCCTACACAGAGGACAGCAAGACCCAGTGACACCACCCAGATTCCCTGACACATCTCCCCTGTCTCAGCCCCTGATTGCCTCTGTGTTAGCAAAATGTTCACCCAGCTGTGAGCTCACCTGCTTGTAAATGCTGCACCCTGCTCAAAAGCCCAAGTTCTTACAGACTCTCCTCAAACACCCCTATGGGAGTCAAAGGGGGTCCAAAACTGAGGGTCTTCCCTGTACTGCACCTGCAACACAGCCTGGGTAAGATTCTCTCCAAAACTCACCAATACTGCTTCATGGAGAAACTGCTCTCCCTTTCTCATACCCTTCCCTCCTCTACTTGATAGTGAGAAACCCAAACAACCCTCCACTTTCTCACTATAAGAACAATTTGCAACTGAACAGTCCCCCTTCCACCCAAAACCCCACTTCCCCCCCAACCCCCAGAGAGAGTTACAAACATGTATGGAGAGAGGAAGGAAGATGTTTTCTCTCCCTACCACTTTACCTGTACTGTACCCTGCTGTCCCAACCTGGACAAGGAATAATGTGTGCCCATCAAGATGGTATTTCCTGGCTTCTATCTCAGATACTGGGGTGTCTACTCTCACCCTGGAAAGGGTCTATCCACCCCAACAGTAACTGGAATTCTGCATGGACTGCGCATCAAGTGGAGAACAAAAATAATTTTACATTTCTCTAGCACCATTCATCCTTCAGATCCCCAAGTACTTTAGAGAGACCAGCACTTCTAGGGGAGAACACGCGCGCGCGCGCACACACACACACACACACTTGCCCTCTGCCATTATGCAACAGTGCACTGCTCTGTGCTGGTCCCATTGCTGTCTCACTGGATTTGGGCCACTGTTCAAGTACCCCTCAGAAGGGAGGACACCCCAGTGTCCTGCCTAACACAGCCCAGGTAACAACTACTCCTAGCAAGGCGTAGCATGATTCCCTTAGCTACTACAAGCAGCACAAACTCTGGTTTTCTGCTCTTCAAGAAGGCTACACCTTCAGAAGCTCAAATAATGCAGGGTAGAGTTTCCCTGGAAACTCAGTGCAACATGCACAACCCACAGCCATCCTGCACAAGACGCTGGTATCCCTCCCTAAAATGTCAAATGTGCTTGGACATCTCCCATGCCAACACTCACGCTGCCTACTCAGTGGGATCAGGCAGGTGTTACTATCCCCACATCATCTCTCTCATCCCCCTTTCGCATAGTTCTAAGACAAGAGACTTTAGAGAGGACATGGGGAAGAAAGGGAAGACAGGGGCAGAAGGAAGGAAATAGGAGTTTCTAATGGCGTTCCTGTACACTCCTCAGAAAGGCACAGTAAGAGGAGTGTTGGTGTCTGAGTTTATTCACTGTCAAGCTCCTTTTGGCAGAGTAGCAGAACATGTGCTGGGATATGGACAGAGATGGAGTTCATCACTGTCACGCCTGCATGTCACATCTGCTGGGAGTCAACTGGAAAAGGGGAGTAATTTCCAGTAATTCTGGAATTATACATGCAGTAATTCCAGTAATTTCTGGATGTTTTCTAACACGTGAGGCATGTCACCGATATAAGACTATAGAGAGGCAACAGCACCAGAGAAAAATTAAGTTGCGTTATATACCCAGACAAAAAAAGGACTTGCAGACAGGAGGGCCACAACGTGAGCCAGCTGGAGCTGCTCTGAAGACCTGACCTAAACCACAATCCCAGGATGTAGCAAGCAAGGAGGAAGCACACAGAGCATCCTTCTCATGCCCCAGCACTCCACAATCAAGGAGTGTCCAGCCTTACCTTCTTTGCTGGTGTGCTGCATGGCCTCCCAGTCTTCAGGACCTTGCCTGGCTTCCAGGCCCACTGCATCATTCAGGAAGAACTCACGTCTGCAGTTTCGACTCTCCAGGCTCGTCATGCGTGGGAACTTCTTCCTTGACAGTCGCAGGTACTTCTGGTTTTTGCGTTGCTTTCTGAGAGAGAATGGCAGGACGGCTCCCCCAGTCTTCTCTGAGAACTCTGCCTGCCCTGGCTTGGACCCCGGCAGGCTGCTGTCTCCTCCTCCAAACCTCCGTGCAAGAGAGAAACAGAGCTTCTCCTTTCCCTTGTGTGCACTCCTCAAGTCCATGCCATACAGCCGCTGCCAAGACATGAACGCAACAAGGGTCAAAACGGGAAACTGATAACACAGTCAGGGCTCCCATCTGGGAGCCAGGAAACGGCTTCAGTTCTTAGTTCAGTCCCTGAGCATCTAGGTGACCTAGGATAAGATGTGCTGCTTCTACAACACTGCTCCTCTCACCTCTTCAACTTCATCTAAGCTCTTCCTAACATGTGCTTCCTGGGATCAGCTGCTTTGCACAGCAACAGTCAAAGCATGCTGGAACTTCACTTCCATCCAGCTACTACCTTTAACATGCTGAACAGTCCAAGCTCAGTTCAATTTTAAAGAGCATGCAACCCAGGTAACCTGCAACCACTCAAGCCCAAAATTTGTAAGATCCTAGTCTGCAGAGCAAGAGCTCCCCCCCCCCTTTTTGTTTCCCCTTTTAAACACAAGTTAGCTGGCTGTTCAGCTAACAGGTTAAAACCACCCTGCTTACCCACTGACTTCATGTTGTTATGTTAGCCTGTCACCTCCAAGTTTATCCATGCAACAGTTCCTACTTCCCTGTGGGCAGACCAGCAGCGCAGCAGATGAGTTAGAAATACACAGGAGAAGAGCAAGAGGCTACCTGCAGTAGGAGGCGCTTTGGTTTGGGACCTCTTTTCCTGTACCCTGAAGCACGGTCTCTCTCTTCTCTGTGAAGAAGGAACAGAAATCAAACCAAGTACTACATACCACAGCACAAAGCCTAGTTAGTACTTCTACCTTCTGCAGCACAGTTCCCTCATTTCCTCCATTAAAACCCAATAATGAGCAGTGTAGGCTTGGAAAACATCCCAGAACTGCTTCTTGTGGGAGTGAAAACCTTGCAATAAGGGAATTTCTCCGACTCAAGGATGGGTTAGAGAAACTTATCACTTCTACATCAATCCAGTCCAGCCCTGGCCCTGATTAAAATGTGTGACCCATTGCTCTTTGGCTAAATGCTGCTTGTGCTTTGTCTCATTTCCTGAACGGTGTCCATCAGGGCTGCTTTAACTCTGTCTGGTCCACCTCAGCCAAGAGCAAGGTACAGAGATCAAGCTGGGCTCATTCCTATACATCCCATCCTTGATGGGAGTAGGGACAACAGGGGCACTTTATGCATGCTACGGAATAAAGACACTATTTCCTTTGCTGTGGCCAGGAGAGAGAGAACATGCCCCCTTACTTTTCTTCATAAGCCACTACCAGGCGAGGGTCCAAGATATGATCCTCTGGCTCCCATGTGCTGTATCTGAAGAAAAACATGAGGAATATAAAGTAAACAAGGCTTTAATGAAACATTCTCTCTGCAGGCCTGCTACGGCCCTGGAAACTGTCTTTACAAGGGTCAGTGGGGCCTGCCACAACATTGCTAGAGCTCTGAGGAATCTCAGCCATTCCCTCCCCAAAAACTTCCTGCCAGAAACTACCTCCCCTTCCCAAAACAGGCAGGGCCAAGCATCAAGCAGCTCTTTGTAAGAGAACAGGGCAGGCTTTCCTCCACAGGGCCCCCTCCACACTGTTCACAAAGCCTGTGCGGAGATTCACAAACTGCTTTTAAGCAGATACCTAAACAGGTCTCATTTGCCTCATTTGCAGCACTCTTGCAAATCCAGGAAAACGTGTGAAACAATGGGACTTGATCTGATACAGCTTTCTGGAAAATAGGTCTCTCAATTTAGAGTGCTCAAAGAGTAAGTATGTTTCCTCACCTGCATTATTAATTACTTCTAATCACTGGAGCTGAAAGTATTCATTTAAGAAGAGTTTAATTTTTCTCCACCGATGCCTTTCAACTAAACATGTTTAGACCTGGGCCCTGAGGCAAGTTAATGGCAACTTCCCAGCTACTCCTCCTCTTGCTCAACTCCCCCTGCAGGTTATTTCTGTCTAGTAGAGGTCATCAGTATTTCTGTACAGGAGCTGGAAGGACCCATTTGCGTTGTGGTTAGGGCTGAAGAAACTACTCAAAGTCAGCTTGATACTCTGAAAGAAACCTGTGAACAACGTCACTGACCCATGTTCCTCCTTGACTGCCTGACAGCTAAGACAGGAGCCAGATGCTCAGGAAAGGCTTGAACTCATCTGGTAGGTGACATTAAGAACTGTTCCCAAGAAATGCCGCTGCACTTAACCTGAGGGAGGAGCAGCCCAAAACTCCCATTGTGGACAGTTTATTTCTAAGGGGTCATGTTCAACCAGAAAAGATGGGTGGCACATCTCTATCAGAGAAACTCAAAGGCAAGAGAGCAAGTCTGAAACCCCAAATGCCCCAGCGCATTCCATTTCCTGACCTCTGAGGTCTGGGGCCCAGGAGGCAGAGCTCCTCCCACCCCCATGGAGGAGGGCCAGAGAGGGGTCCTATGCAGGTGGGCAGTGGTGCTATTGTATCGGTGCCTCCGAACAGGGGAAAAGCAGTTTAGGAGGTTTACATTTTGGGGTGATGAGGTGCAGACTGCATGTGAGGGCATATGGATGCATGCATATACATTTGTAGGGGAGGTGGTTTGGGAATACTTTCGTCCTTCCATCTGCCCATCGGACAGGAGGTAGGTATTGAAATACAGGGGAGATCCTGGAGAATGGTTCTAGAAACTATGGTACAATTCTTTCACAAAAGGGAGAAAGGAGAAAAAAAAAGAAACACAAAATTCAACTATTCCAAGGTGCACTGTACATCAGAGGGTTAAGAATAGACATGTCTTCATAACCAACTGATCCCTCCCTCATTGCCCAAGTCTCCTGCAGCAATCTGACTGTGAGCTGTCAAAGGCAAGATGCTATTTGAACAGAGGAAGGTTTCCTCCCAGCTGCAGGGATTTTGGCACTCGTTCTACAAATTAAAAAAAAAAAAAAAATACTTGGGAAGGGGAGGGAGAAAACATCAGATTGCTATCCATGGGCAGGAGAAGAAAGGGAATTTGCTATTAAAAATACCGAAAAACAACAATAAAAAACAACCTGGTGGGTGTTGCCTTTTTCTCTGCAGCTCAGTCCCTGGCTTCACTGCAGTGGCAAAACACCGCATACAAAAAAAAAAACATGGTTCGGTTTGCCACACACACACACGCACACACACACAGAGATATATATACAGCACATAGCCCAGGCTGCAGCAGCGCTGCAGAGAGCAGGCACTCTGGAAAACATAGATCATATGATCTTTCTTCCCCCTCCTCCTACTCCTCCTCTTCCCCCTCCCCTCTTAACTCTAATACAAGTTGTAAACAAGCTTGTAGCTAGAATCAGATTGCAACTCCTCCATTCCCTGACTGTAGCAGTACAACCCAGAAATCTGAGAAATGGGGCATTAACAAGGATTTTTTAGATGTGGAAAAAATCAAATACATGAGAAAGAAGCAAATTTCTGTCCTATCCTTAGTCCCCTCCATGAAACCCCCAACTGGAAAAATGGGATAACGGGTACAGAGGTTACAAAGAGTAATGTGACAAGGTTGGGAAGGGGAAATAAAGAGAAATACAACATGGGAAGAGGAAAAGGAATACACTGGAAGACAAGGATGCAAACAGCTTGTGGTGCTACATGCCACTGCAGGCACATGTATGTTTAGAAAAAAGGAACAGAGACCACTAGCAAGATGTAAGCAACTTGCATGCTCAAAGCATCTTGATTTTAAGCAACTCAAACTACTGAATTAACAGTTAAAAAGAAAAAAAAAAAATCAGTGTTCTTCATATCTAGTATTTGGATATTTGGAGGGTGGGGGGAAGAGGGGAGGTGCTTGGACATGTCACAGCATCAAAAGAAGGGAACCCCAACATCCCTCTTGCTCCCTGGGCAGAAGGCTGTGGGTTTTCATTCCCTAAACAGAGTTTCTGGTTCCCCCAGAGTTCCAAGGTGTAGGGCAAGGAAAGGCAGCAACAAGAACAAGGACTGCTCTATCAGAAGAAACATTACACCATGCCTCAGTCCACCTTCTTGGCAAGTGACTGTACAAGAGAAAGATCTCAACACCTTTGTGGAAAAAAGAATGGGATAAACATCAATATTCTGGCCAAACAGGGGATGGTGCCTCTCAGACTATACTTCCCAACCTCTAACAGTGATTAAATCAGGCTTAGCTACTTAGAAGGCTGACATGGACCAAAAACTGACCAACACCGTATGGCAGTTGATACTCAACAAGTGCACAAGATTAAATTGTGACAGTAGAATTTATAGTCAGGAACAAAGTCACCCTCTCCCACCATCAGCAGAGAAGGGAAGCTGCTCATATTCGTGCATGCCCCACAAGCATGAGGGTTAGGCATGCGGGAACACATTCCAACTGCCTGAACACCGGGTACAATCTCTCAGGACCACGTCCTTGCAGGCCTTCCTTTGCAACTGCAAGGATGAACTAATAAAACCAGACCCCATTGCTTAGCATCATCCAGTGCAACTACACATGAAATTTAGCCATACCCAAGCATGTTGTGCATGTACAGACACATACAGTTACAAACAGAAAAGCAAAGACAGGTCCCCACATGGATTGACCAGGAGGCTGTTCTACTAGACTGCAAGTTAACACAGTAATATTCTACAGTTATCTAATGCTTTTAAACTCAAAGCATTGTACAAATAGCTTAGGCACAGAACAACCACTTTTCTTCAGAAGCAGCTGCATTATAATAAGGAAGAGAAGTAGCAGTAAACAAGGCACAGCAATGCTACAAACTTTTTTTTTTGGGCAACATGGCAACCAAAGCAAAAGCAGAAAAGGCACTCAAAACAACAGAAAGTTTCAGACAAGGAAATGAAGGTGCAGTGGTAGTTTTCAAGAGACTAAGATCCCCTGGGTTTGGTTACAACTAGTAAATCTGAAACATTGCTCCTTTTCCTTTTGTGAATTGCCAAGGGGATACAGCAGGACAACATGACAAGACCACCACCTTGTTATTTATTACAAAAGACTGCATATAGCCCTAAAAATAAATTTAGTTTTTTTTAGTGCCAATTCAGAAAATCACCAAGGACCATTCTATGTTCAGAAAAAACAGGGATTTCTGTAAAATTCATACTGAACTTACATGGATTCATATCTAGAAAGTGTCTCAATGGAATATTTCAGCAGTGGCAAAAGCCAGGCAGAACAGATTGGCAGAGGTTCTGTATCCCTCAGCTGCCAGTTCGGAAATAGGTACAGATTTTGGGGTTGTGGCTCTGTGTTTTTGCTTACAGTTGTTGAAATGAGGCACAAGATGTAACCCATTAAGAATGAGATGCTAAGCTGCAGAGATACAGTTAAAGCTATTACCAATTATTAAAGAAAAGATAAGTAAATCACAACTTACTTTGGGGGCCATCCTTTCCACTTCACCAGGTATTCTACTTTACCCTAAGGGTAGAAAAAGGAAGAAGAAAACAGGTGAACTCTGCAACCAAATATGGGCTAAAGCAAAAGATGCAGCCAATCAACAGGACTAAACTCTGCAACTTGAAAAGCTCATTTCCCATCACTGTATTTTCAAAACAAAGCTACTTCCTCATTCAACTATACTGTTTATAGGTTTTTCCCCAGAAAATGGGCACAAAGTTCAAGCACTCTTAAATAACCCTATCATCAGCTTGGGATCATAGCTTTGCAGGAGCTAGCAGGCAGAACCCCAGAAGCCCACTGGAGAGCCACTGCAACCATTCCTGCATTTACAGGCAATCCTACAAGAAGTCAGCATGCATAAATGCGAGAGGGAGATGTATGCCAGGAACAAGTGTCAGAGGAATCTGTTTAAGCTGAGAGAAGAAATACAAGATTTCAGAACCTATGAAGCATCTCTTTGGCATGTTCCCTTCCAGTTGCTACATGCTCTACTCAAACACGGTTCCATCCATCACAGTCACTCAACCTTTCGACCCAAATAAACAGCAATTCACAACTAAACTTCACAGTTATCCATTTATTTGTTCACTCTAAGTACAAGATTAAAAAAAAAAAAGTAGTAATTGGAAACCATGTTCAGGGGCCCAAGAGGAATGTGCACAACTAGTAAAATTTTTAATATTATACAGAGAGACTTGTAAAACACTTCCCAAAGCACAGAGAAGGCCTGCCTGCAAGCAGGACCACCTCTAGAAGGCCTGCTATTGCAGATGTGAAAATCTTTATATGACAGCACTGAAACCAAAGCACTCAAGTACACAAGCCGGGCAACCAGTTTCATTTTCCTGAAGGGGTGTTCAGCTCCCAAATGTTTGAAAACACTACCCTATAAGGAACTTTCTGCCAGAGGATCTCTATGCACTGTATGCTTATGGGTTAATCCTCATAACACTCTGTGGAGATGGATACCATTTGTACAGCTGGGGAAACTGAGTCACTAAGCTCACAGCCAAGTCTTTCAAAATCATCTCTTGATGCGGGGTATGCAGTTTGTCATCACCAGCACTGATTTTTTGACAAACTGAAAACCCCAACAATGAAAGACCCCAGGCTGTCCAAGCACCCCATCCACAGAGCCCCTCTGAAGCACCCACTCACCTCAAAAGCAACCACAGGCAACACGAGAGTCCCACAGCCGCTGGCCCCAGGCACTGCACCTCAGGGCCCCTCCCGTTCTCTCCCTGCCCTCCAAGCCCCAGGCCGCGCTTCTCCTCAGGCCCCGAGCAGGTGTCACGCCTGCTCCGCGCCTCCTCCCCCCTGCCCGCAGCACCGGGGCTGCTCGGGACAGCGCGTGGTCAACGTCGGGGCGGGGGGGAGGGGACACGCAGGCCCCCTCAGCCTCACAAAAAAAAAAAAAAAAAGCCCCGTTACTTCGGGAGGAGGAAAAACACAGGATTGTCATGCGCGCGCCCACCACGCCCCCCTGCCCGCAGCACCAGCCGTGCACCGGCAGGCACCGACCGACAGGCTGCTGTGCGTGCGTGTCACGGAGGGCATGTCCCCCGTCCCCCCTCCCCGCCTCCCCCACGACGGCGCCCGCCCGCCCGGCGGAGGGCGGTAGCTGGCCCCGCCGGGGCGCCCCGCCGCAGCCCACCTTCCGCACGCGCTTCTTCCGGATGCTCTCCACCGCGAACACCTGCTCCCCGATGGCCGACAGCTCCATGCAGCGGGCAGCCCACGGGGCACCGCGACGAGGAAGTGCTACCGCCGGCGGCGGCCCCCGCGCCCGCTACAAGGGACCCGGCTTTCGCAACGCGGCGGGAGGGAGGGAGGGAGCGAGCCCCAACGAGAGGGCGGCGAGGGGCTGCAGCTGCGGCGGTCGCCCACTGACGGCCGTTGCCCGTTGGCGGCCGTTGCCCGCTCGCGCTCCCCCTCACACGCCCCCTCGCGCGCGGCCGCGCCCCTCTCCCCCCGCCCCGCTTATAGAACCTGCGCAACGTTTTTCCCGGCGCGCGCGCGCGCGCGGGGGGGGCGGGGCCCGGCTCGCCCCCCTCCCCTCCCCTCCCCTCCCGCCCCGCCCCCCGCGCGCGCCTCGGCGGGAGCCCGTCCGAGCGGCCGCCGCGCGCCCGCCCTCACCGAGCGCTGTGGGGCAGCTCGGCCCGCCCCGGGGCTCCGGCCCGGCCCGTACGCTGCTCCCGCTGCCCCTCGGGCCGGAACAGGCCGCGGGGTGCCCCCCCCCCCCGGGCCGTTGGGTAGATCCCCTCCAGAGAGGGCCGTTGGGGTGCGGGGTGCCGGCGCGTCGCCGGAGGCGCCGTGGGGCGGCGTGGGGCAGGGGCGCCTGCGGGCCTGGCGGCCTGACCCCACAGCCTTATGCGCCCTCCCTCCGCCTGGGCCGCCTTGGCTCCGTGGAGCTCGGAGGGAGTCGGGTTCCGTTTGGCACCCGCGTTCTCCGACAGGGAAAGGGCCATAAACTTTCCAAGCCCACCCTGGTGCGACCAAGGCTGTAGCTCTGGCCGGAGCCATGAGTGACTGTTTCGCCCTGTTGGCTCGGGCACAAGTCCCACCTTCACAAGGGATGCAGCTTTGCCAGGGCCTGTCCAAGAGCGCTGAATGAACTCCTCCAGAACCTGGAAGCCACCAAAACTCTCCGCCATCTCCTGCTACCCGGAAAACATGCATTTCTTTGACTTGCAAGTCTCTAGCACCTGCAAAGTAGTAACGTTTACAAGTGTTTTCACAGAAATGATCCTCAGCAGTCACCTGTCCTTGATGGTGGATGAGAAACTGCCACAAGACAAAGTGTTCATGCGCTAGAAGCAGGGAGTATAGAGTGATGTAGAAGAAACCTGGAGTGTGACCTTCAGCAGTTCATCTCTCTGGGCATTCACTTCAACAAGTACATCTGCTATAAAGTGCTGAGGGGTTTTGTGGGTGTAATGCATACCTAGCTATTTAACATCTCCTTGAAATAGGCAGGTCCTAAGCCCACCTTTTCAAGGTGGCAAAGACTTATTTAGGTAAGACACAAGAAAATAGGAACATCAAGAGTAGATCAGCACTGAGATATCCAAGCTCATTTGCACATTGATTTGGTACACTGAAAAGTGTTTTTACTGGCAGAACACTACATTAAATGGTAGATTATTTTTTTAAGGTCTCCTAGGACATTTTTCATCAGAGCAGGGACATATTTCTACATCTTTAGCCATCTTTTCTCCACAGCTGTGCTCAACTACTTCCTTACTGCGACTACATTTCTATGGATGCTTTTTGTATACAAAATTTGAGAGGGGATTAAGCTGCCTATAAATGGCAAATATTAGAGAAAAATCTACAATGAGAGCAAGTTAATATATATTAGTCATTTAATTCTAAAGCTTTAATTTTCACACAACATATTTGATCTGTTTACTTGTGGATGAAGTAATTGGCAGAGTCCTTTTTCTTATTGCAGCCATTTAAGAACAACCTGCTCAAAGTTCATTGTCAAGAATTATAATTGTTGGGCTAACCATTAAATAGACCTAACAGATTATAACAAATTTTCAGCTCTGTAACAGCATTGTCATTGAATATTCAGGGTTTCTGTACTGTATTGCAAAAATAAATAAGCTTCCAGCATATTTTTAATCATTCTTTTCTTATATTATGTTTCCATGTTTTAGAGGGAACAGAGAAAAATATTTTGTATAAAGTTTACTCTGTATCTGAAGTTAAAAGCTTCAGGAAAAAAAAAAAGAGCAAAAGAAGGTTGGAACATTTCTCCCAATTGCAGCAACCTCTTTTTGATCCCTCTCCAGTGCTGGACTGGAAAATGTAAAAAACTGTATTCCATTGATCAAGTTGAAATAAAAGGAGAAAAATCAGAGCAAGTAAACTTAAAAAAAATCCATTATTGATAACCTGCTGCACTTTTTAGTATAGGAGATTTACAACCTGATATTTAATATGTGTTCTTTTGAAGTCAAAGGAAAAAAAATTTTTTTTTTTTTTGCAAAATTAAAACAATGCTTTATTAATGATTACAAAATGGATTCCCAAAACAAAAAAAGGGCATTTTGATCACAAGTTATAATTCTTTTCTTATAAATAAAGATATACAATAAGAATTCACATGCTTGATACCATCAGTGTAATTTCTGCATGATTATTCCCTTCTTTCTTCCTGCTTTTCCATTTCCTTTTCACACCTCCACAATTGACCGAAATTAAGTTAAAGCAATTATTTGAATCAGTTATGTCATAGCTCTTGAAAAATAGCACTCCTTTGCCTGTCTGATAAATTCTGGCCACAAGATGACATCAGCATGCAGCAAAGTTCCAGGCAGATTCCAAGACATGACAAAAATGTGTATTGCTTGTTTGCTGGGAGATGTTTCCAGCAGTGTAGAAGCTGATCCTGCAGTCCTCATTCATTCAAGTAGCTGTTATTCTCACATGCACTTAGTTATACTGACTTCAGTGAAATATATTTCTGTAATTAAGGGCTATTTCAAAGTGAATGCTCCTCTGCTTTTTAAAGTGCCTTTAAGTACTAAAACATGCTGTTTGTGGCTTACTTTATTTTTCAGAAAATGCTATTAAGTATCTAACAATAGTCTGATCAGTTCTGTGCCTCATAGAGGTCTTATTCAGACAAAAATGTTACTTTTTAAAGCTGTTACACCACAGTTACTCTTCATTCTAATAATGGTTATAATGTAATTTTAGTAGTTTTTTTCTGATTTGACAACCAGAAGCTGAACTCTTAATAGCAAAGAGTAAGAACATCTCTCTCCTTCCAACCCATCCAAGCTTTTGAACCACTAGTAAGTGAATGTAACAAAGCCACTTATAGGGACTAGAAATAATTAAGACAAACAATTTAAGCAATCAAAATTTTCAGATCTTCAAGCCTGTTTCAGCAGTACTTTAAAAGCCATTCTGTGATAAAAGACCTTTTCAAAAGTATTTCAAGAACTAGATTACAGAAATCTTTATGAGAGATATTCTTGTTATGACTAATTGTACAGTTGCACTAATATATAGCAGTGAAGTCAATGTGCAAAAAGCCAAAGTAAATATTGAACCTTCCTTAGTACAAATTCAGAGACCCAGATCCAGGAGCCTTTAATCAAAATTCCAATTAACTTCAAAGAGTTTTACTTGAGCAAAAATTGCAAGCAGAATGTAGTACGGAAAAATTACCATTTTAATTGGTACTAGTCTGATTAAATGATTCAGCTTGCCGTTCATACAGGCACTTACATTAATACTAAAAATTTATTAATGGTCATTTATATTCTACAAAGCCTAATCTTGCCAAACATTTTTTCCCAGAAGACTGCAGCAAAGATCAGCATAGCTTCAAAACAACCGAGCACCTCCCTGAAGAAATGCTGTCTGATGAAGCTTCAGGAAATGACCTTGCAGTAGAAACAAGATTTGGCAGCCTGGTATCGCGATGCTGCCATGATTCCATAATGTCACAGGAACTGGCAGCCGTGAAAAGCAGTACTGTTGATGCCATTTGCAATGTTTGACTTTATTGTTGAACTTGCCTATCTCTGTGCGGTGCTATATGTTTAACTATCAGTAGATGGCACTCTTCATGCTGCTCTGCACGTATAGGTCCATTTTATATGCAGATCATGGTTTTGGTACGCATCCTCAAAACACATTACAAAATAAAAGACAGTGATACACATCAAAGCATGTCAGCAAATGGACAAGGTCAGTGCTGCCCTGGCCTAGGGAACCAGCCCAGCCAGAGCCATTAGCTAGCTCAGCAAGTGGAGTTGGCTGTAAGCACAGCAAGGCCCAGATGGGATGTGCTGTCTTTCTGTGCAATAAAGCCCAAGGACACCAGAAAAACTACCCTCAGTGGCTGGACCATCTTGGCTGGTATTTTTAACACCACAGTTTTTGAAAGCCCATGGAAAGAATGCAGCTGCCGTCTGCAGCCAGTTTGGTGGCCCCTTGGCTTACCCAGAGCCCTTGCGGCAGGAGCCAGGGAATGATGTAATTAAAGCTGCACTTTTGCCACGCATTCCTCACCCTGGCTCTGACCCTGGCTGAGCACAGGGATTTCCCAACATCGGATGACCTGCTAGCCACAGCCCCAGTGCAAAGCAATGTTCTGCCGCCAGGGGTTACAGCAAAGAGAGCCACCTGTACACAAGACACACAAGCAAAACAAATGGGACACGAAAGTCCCATTGCCTTGGCCAAGGAAGGCTTGGAATCTAGTCCTAGAAGGTAGGCAGAAGACTGTTTGGCATAAGCCTAGCTCACCTCTGAGAGCACTGGTTGGTATCTGCTAAGAAGAAAAACACATTCTGTTGGTTCAATTTCATTTCACTTCCAGTATCAGGACAGCCCCTTAAGCCCTTTTTGCTGGCATGGGTTTTCTCCACCCATTACAAGGCATATATAACAATTTTCTACGTTAGCCTTTCATCCTGTTTTGATCAGAGCACCCAGAGTTTCTCTTCCCTTGTGCAGATCTGAGGTGCCTGGAGAACCACCTACATGTAAGCACTGAATCCAAAATTGGGATCTTCAAAGCACCACACAGCTGGCACTTGTCCCTTAGAGTCACCTCAGCTTGGTGGGCAACTCAGTTTTCCTCTGTATCTCGGCTCATGGCCAGGTGTGACTGGGAACCACTGGTTAGGGGTTTCTTTCCAGTCTTCCTTGAAGAGCTCAGCTGGGTCCCAGAACTGGATCAGTGCAGAATATAGCAGTTACCATTTTTCTTTGAAAATGTCACTGAAAGAGAACATGGTGTTTTGTTACCTGTTAAAGATAGCTCAACAGTTTCAGCACACAACCAGCAATACTAGTGGTCAAGGTTCAATCCCTCTTCTGTCTGCAGGATTGTGAAATCCCATGTTCTCAGAGACTATCCTCAGCACCAGGTTATTATCTGTCTCAGGAGTAAGGGGGGTACATATTCACCCATTGAAGATGCCTTGTTTGGTGCAAGACAAATTAGAAGTTGACTGAGCCAGGGAACAGGTAGCCATGTGACACATCTCAGCTTCACAGTTATTTGCCTGGACAAGAAGAGATCTGTGTCCCAGTCTCTGTTCCTAGAGTGTGTGTACATTTTATCCAGTCCCCAAGTCATGTGAAATACATAAATGGTTCCTCATGAAGGTGCTGAAATGCAAATCTCTACTTTCCAAGACAAACACTCGGCTAGAGAGCCATGCTGTTCTCTCTGGACCACTTTGAATGCTCAGTACTTCTGTGTAACAGCAAGACTAAAGTACACAGGTTTGGTACACAAAGAACACCATTTTGATAACTTTCTGGGAAGCTGTAGTAGGATTTTCTGTGCTCTGAAGCCTAGATCTGAAGTGTGGGTTGAGGAGGGAAAATAAGTTCTTTTAAAAATATATATTTTTGTGGTTTCAGCGAATTTTAATGAATTTTGCTGTTTTAAGGAAAGTCTGCCCCTATTTGGACAAATTATAAGTCTTCAAAAAGCCCTAGTGCCCACAAACTCTACAGAAATATCTTCAGCTGTTCAGCTGCTTAAAACTTGCAAAGAGTCTGCTTTCATGTATAAGGCTCTCGTGGCAGCAGGGGTCCCTGCCATTCGCCTGCATTCTGACACCTCCTGCTTACGGCACGTCCAGCCCTAAAATTACTCCTTTTCACATAGCACTATTTGCATGTAAAACTGTGTACGTCTCCAGTTCTTCCACTGTGAAGGGTGCAGAGTTGCAATGCTAAGTTTCTTCATGCCCGAAGCACCCAGAAAACTTTGGTTTTTTGGAAGGGTTAACTTGATTGGCATTTGTATTCAGATCACCTATTTTGGTGCCAGAGGCAGAGACCCAACCTTGAAGGCAGGATGCATCTGAGATGTGCCCTGGGATGCAGAAGCTAGGAAGTGCTCTTAGTCCATAGTACAGACATACCATGCCATGTCATGCCATGTCACAGCACACTACACCACACTATGCCACACCAGTGTCTCTCAGGTACCACAGTGATAAGGCTACAATCACGAGTGCAGTTACTATTTGATTGCTGTGGAGGATCATAGCTTAGGTGAAGTTCCTTGCTCCCTGGACTGGCTCTGAATTTTACATTAGACAATCATGGGGCAAAAAATGAAAATAACTGGGAGCAGAGCAGGTAATCAAATCTCTCAATCCCTGATGACTGCTCAGACTACTAGGCTGAAGGGGTTCCTCCTTCCTGAGTCTCCTTTGGTCCCACAAATCTTCCATCCCTGACTGGATGCTTCCAGCTTCCTGCTAGCCTATAATTTCCTGGGTAGAGTGAACTGAGGTGGTGAAAAGAACAGGTTTCAGTACTTCCAGGCTGAGAAGAATACTTAGCTCAGACCTCCTGCTTTCTGGGAGAGGGCTCTGACTGCACAGCTACCATGCTACACACGTGCCACACACTGTGTAGAGCCTTTGGAAGAGAGGCCTCTGCTCTGTCGGGTGTCTGACCCTGGAAGATGAAGGAGAAGGTAGATGGAGGAGAGGGAGAAATGCTCAGGCACTTTCCCCTAAGCTGCAGGGAGGGAGGGGAGCTCTGAAACTTTTTCTGCCTGCTGGCTCTGGGCAGCCTCCTGTCCCAGGTGATGCTTTCATTATTTGCCCTTTGGGTGCCTGACTCTGCTCCTTATATCAGCAGAGACCAGAAGCCTGAATGCAGTCCTTAGAGGCACCTCACTATCCGTCTTGTTCCCTGGGTCTGGAAAGGCAGTGGTTGCCACGAGTGCCAGAATTACACTTTATACGGAGCATTTGTTCTCTTTCTCTTAGATGATTTCCTATGGAAAAACCTGAGGACCAGCTGGTTTCTTCCTGAGGTAATGTCATTTTGGCTCTTTAGAGCCTTTGCTAATCCTCATGACCTGACCACTGTTCTCACTAATCTAAAGAAGCTCAACCTCTGCCTTTGGAAAAATGACAGTTTGCAGCTTGTCTCTCCAGAGAGTCCTGGTGGAGCACAGGGAGCAAGCCAGCAGGTACCAGGAGGAGGACGCAGGTTGCAGCACTGTGTGTTGTTTCAACTCTCTGCCCTGTCCCTTGGAAGCAGCATTTCCAGAGGGTGATGCAGAAGAAGGAGTTATGCTCTTCTCGGTATTGCTGTTGACTGTTGACTTGCCTTGTGTCTTAGAGCTTGGCAAAAAGCTGCTTTGTGATTTCATTTCCTTGTCCCTGCAACAGGAATAGTATTATCTGCTACCTAATGGCTGTGTCATAAGGATTGAATAAGTAATTTTTTAAAACATTGGGAGATGGATGAAAGGCATTAGAGAGGAGTGAAATGCTCTAATGAAGCCTTGGCAACCACCTTTGCCTGTTTTCCCTGCACATGCTGGTATGTGTGTCTCACATGCAGTGCTTCCTTGGGAAAGAGCTCGCTTGAAACATGCATCACTTAGAGGCAGAGTGGTAACAACCAGCTTCCCTGGCTGCCTCCCACCAAGGCCTAGATGTCAGGATAAATGCATAAGGTCAAAACCATTAAAGAACAAATCTCTAGGTCAGTAGCTCAAAGCAGTTCTTCACCATAGACCTCAACCCACGTAGGATCAGAGGCAGGAGGACAGAGGAGCCCTGCACACAAGCTGCAATTCCCATTGCACGGGGCATCCTGCTGCAGGGGGTATAACAGGTATAACTGAGTCCTGCAGGATCCCTTCTCTCTGCATCATGCTGGACCCAGAATAGCGGCTGTTCATTAGGTGGCACTATAGGCCCGTGATTTCACGGGCGAGTGCAATCTCTAGAGGGCTCCTCAAGATCTGGGCTGGGGTTTGGAGGCTCAGAGGCTTTATTGCCCTATTTGTGTATGTTTTCCTGGGGAAACATGCTGTCCTGACAGTTCTGGAATGACACGGAGCCGGTATTGCAAAAGCAAAGCAGCAGCAATCAAGGCTTCCTGTGTGGCCTCCCAGGCCTGAAGTCTCCAATAATTGCCCTGGAGGGACTGCATGGCTTATGGTAAAACCAGTGCAGATGACTTAGGCTCCACCTAAGGTGGAGCAGGCTCCACCTGCTCATGGTCCTTAGCTGTACAAAGGCAGTGCAAAGTGCAAAACCTCATGAAGTTCAACAAAGGCAAGTGCAGGGTCCTGCACCTGGGGAGGAATAACCCCATGCGCCAGTACAGGTTGGGGGTTGACCTGCTGGAAAGCAGCTCTGCTGAGAAGGACCTGGGAGTGCTGGTGGACACCAAGTTAAGCATGAGCCAGCAATGTGCCCTTGTGGCCAAGAAGGCCAATGGTATCCTGGGGTGCATCAGGAAGAGTGTTGCCAGCAGGTTGAGGGAGGTGATTCTCCCCCTCTACTCAGCCCTGGTGAGGCCACATCTGGAGTACTGCATCCAGTTCTGGGCTCCCCAGTACAAGAGGGATGTGGCACTACTGGAGCAAGCCCAGCGAAGGGCCACAAAGATGATTAGGGGACTGGAGCATCTCTCTTATGAGGAAAGGCTGAGAGAGCTGGGCCTGTTTAGCCTGGAGAAGAGAAGGCTGAGAGGAGATCTTTATCAACGTGTACAAGTATCTGAAGGGAGGGTGTCGAGAGGATGGGACCAGACTCTTTTCAGTGGTGCCGAGCGACAGGACACGAGGCAATGGGCACAAACTGAAACACAGACAGTTCCATCTGAACATGAGGAAAAACTTTTTCACTGCGAGGGTGACAGAGCACTGGAACAGGTTGCCCAGAGAGGTGGTGGAGTCTCCTTCTCTGGAGATATTCAAAAGCCGCCTGGACGCGATCCTGTGCAATGTGCTCCAGGTGACCCTGCTTGAGCAGGGGGGTTGGACTAGATGATCTCCAGAGGTCCCTTCCAACCTCAACCATTCTGTGATTCTGTGATTCTGTGATTCCCCTTTATCAGACTATCCACTCCCACCATCAGTACCTATGGTCAGGTGGAGCTGCAGCAGGCTACTTTGGGATGAGGCCTTTTGTTAAATGGAGCAGTGAAAGGCTGGCAAAACTAAGTCTCTGACATGTGGTGGTGCCTATATCAACTGTGGGAACGGGAACACGGCTGGGATTTGCCGGTGTGGGAAAAGAGATCACACCCTTGCTGGTGGATTAATGCTCCACTTCTGCTGGAGTTTTGTGTTAGGTGTACATATGTATTGACTGTTTTATGGTGACATCTATAATGCAATTGTCTATCTTTCCTCCTGTTTAAATTATTTAAATGTTTATTCTACAGCATACTCTTATGCATTGGCAGCCTTCCTGGCATGGACTTGCAGGTGTCATGACAAGTGACACTAAAGAATATTAAATCTTTTCAGGGGTTTTAATTGCCCCTTTGACCAAATCATATCAAGAACCATCCTTATACGAGATTTTGCAAGTTCACAGTGATTTATCTGTCAACCAGACTAAATGAACAGATTCCATCATAAACAAATTAACTACGCTGGAACTGCAGATACTTCCTACAAAAACTTTATGAAACGTAAACTAACCCTGTAAAATTTTGGGTGGGAAGCATAACTGCATACTGAGAAAAACAGGAACGTATGCTCCATTTTAAGCCCATTACAGAGAGCAATTACTTACACAGTCACGAGGACCCAAAGTTAATATCATTCTCTAGATAGTAACTGCTGTATCTAGTACTGCTCAGCACTGTGCATAAATAGAAGTCAGCAGAAATCTATCCAGACAAAAGCCAAGATTTTTTCTGTTGTCATTCAGGCACCCAGACGTGGTTCTTGACCTGTAAATGTCCCATCAGCCTGACCACATTCCAACACTGACACCTCCACCAGAGCTCCCTCTTCAGCCCTTTTCTCCCAGACACCTGCAGTTTTCTTTGAAAAAGGGATGTGGCAAGCGTTTCCCAGAGACGTGTTAGGATGCAGAGGGAAAAGCTGAGAGATGGATTCTATCTGTCAACTTGCAATGAAATACAGTGATACCTCCCCCCTCCCAAAAAAAAAAAAAGAAAACTTAATTTTTTAGCTTAAAAAAGTGTTTGGCTGAATCCTTAGACCAGCTGCTTCCTACATAAATAAGAGGCATGCATGGTGTACAGAAAAGAATATTTGACATTCCTAATCAATTAGATAAGGGGAAAAATAGTCCATTTTCCCATTCAAAATAAAATTATTGTGGTTACTTCGGATTTTAAGGACATTTATCTTTCAGTTTCAGACAGGAGAGCACTGAGTAGGCTGCAGGTTGCTGACCCGGGGCTGGGGATCAGCTAAGCTGCCAGCTGGGATGGAAGAGCCCGGGCCCAGCTCTAGCAGGGGTGCTGCAACAGGAGTAGCCGTGGCAGTTGCCAGTGAAGGCAGGTGTGCCTTAGTAGAGCTGCAAATATGTATGTTTGTGAGGACTGAGTCAGGCCTGGAATAACTGGCAGCACTAGGGGAAGAGAGTTAAAACGCTTCAACCGAATTATGCAAGGGAAGCACTCCCAGATCTTGCCCGCACTCTCCCTGGCGCTGAAAACTTGTACAAACATTTACCCAGAAAAATGCCAAGGAAATCAAGGTGAGGAAGTAGGTGGCTCGGGGGGTTTAGCAGAACAAAGGCACCTTCCCCTCCCCAGTTCAGCTCAGGACGTTGCAGTGGAAAAAGTGCAATCCCAGATGTGTTGGGTATCTTCTACTCAAAAGCACAGCAGGCTCCAGCCCCAGGGCCAAGGGCCCCCTGCTACAGCCCCACGGCAGAGGTGGGAGGCAGAGATGCAGTGGCGCGGTTCCGGGGCTGCCACCTCTGAGAGCATGTTGCTCCCTCTGGGTCGCCAGCAGTCTGTGAGGCCCCTCCGTGGGCCGTCTGAGAGAAGACATTTCCCAGCGCTGCGGGGGGACCTGGCTCTGGTGTCATCTGGTTTTGGGGGAAAGGAGCAGTCCCACAGCACTGCCCTTTCACAGAATCACAGAATGGTTGAGGTTGGAAGGGACCTCTGGAGATCATCTAGTCCAACCCCCCTGCTCAAGCAGGGTCACCTAGAGCACATTGCACAGGATCGCGTCCAGGCGGCTTTTGAATATCTCCAGAGAAGGAGACTCCACAACATCTCTGGGCAACCTGTTCCAGTGCGCTGTCACCCTCACAGGAAAGAAGTTTTTCCTCACATTCAGACGGAACTGTCTGTGTTTCAGTTTGTGCCCATTGCCTTGCGTCCTGTTGCTGGGCACCACTGAAAAGAGTCTGGCCCCATCCTCTCGACACCCTCCCTTCAGATACTTGTACACGTTGATAAGATCTCCTCTCAGCCTTCTCTTCTCCAGGCTAAACAGGCCCAGCTCTCTCAGCCTTTCCTCATAAGAGAGATGCTCCAGTCCCCTAATCATCTTTGTAGCCCTTCGCTGGGCTTGCTCCAGTAGTGCCACATCCCTCTTGTACTGGGGAGCCCAGAACTGGATGCAGTACTCCAGATGTGGCCTCACCAGGGCTGAGTAGAGGGGGAGAATCACCTCCCTTAACCTGCTGGCAACACTCTTCCTGATGCACCCCAGGATACCATTGGCCTTCTTGGCCACAAGGGCACATTGCTGGCTCATGCTTAACTTGGTGTCCACCAGCACTCCCAGGTCCTTCTCAGCAGAGCTGCTTTCCAGCAGGTCAACCCCCAACCTGTACTGGCGCATGGGGTTATTCCTCCCCAGGTGCAGGACCCTGCACTTGCCTTTGTTGAACTTCATGAGGTTCCTCTCTGCCCACCTCTCCAGCCTGTCCAGGTCTCTCTGAATGGCAGCACAGCCCTCTGGTGTATCAGCCACTCCTCCCAGTTTTGTATCATCAGCAAACTTGCTGAGGGTGCACTCTGTCCCTTCATCCAGGTCATTGATGAAGAAGTTGAACAAGACTGGACCCAGTACTGACCCCTGGGGGACACCGCTAGCTACAGGCCTCCAACTAGACTTTGCACCACTGATCACAACTCTCTGAGCTCTGCCATTCAGCCGGTTCTCAATCCACCTCACTGTCCACTCATCTAACCCACACTTCCTGAGCTTGTCTATGAGGATGTTATGGGAGACAGTGTCAAAAGCCTTGCTGAAGTCTAGGTAGACAACATCCACTGCTCTCCCCTCATCTACCCAGCCAGTCATTCCATCATAGAAGGCTATCAGATTGGTTAGGCATGATTTCCCCTTGGTGAAGCCATGCTGACTACTCCTGATCACCTTCTTGTCCTCCACATGCTTGGAGATGGCCTCCAGGATGAGCTGCTCCATCACCTTTCCAGGGATGGAGGTGAGGCTGACTGGCCTGTAGTTCCCTGGGTCCTCCTTCTTGCCCTTTTTGAAGACTGGGGTGACAATGGCTTTCTTCCAGTCTTCAGGCACCTCTCCTGTCCTCCATGACCTTTCAAAGATGATGGAGAGTGGCTTAGCAATGACATCCGCCAGCTCCCTCAGCACTCGTGGGTGCATCCCATCAGGGCCCATGGATTTGTGGGAGTCAAGTTTGCTTAAATGATCTCTAACCCACTCCTCCACCACCAAGGGAAAGTCTTCCTTCCTCCAGACTTTCTCTCTTGCCTCCAGGGTCTGGGGTTCTGAATATCGAAAAGAAGTGGTGATAGGGACATTATAAGGCCACGTATTGAAAGAGGTACATAAAAATATATCTCAGATAATATCTCCATTCACAGATGACAGCAGCAACAGATCAAAGTTAACCTTGTGTTAGCCTGGGTGCTCTGTCTTCTGCAGGAAAACTTATGACCCAAACAGAAGACTGGATTCAGGGTATCCTACTATATACAGCCCCAGACTACCCTAGCACTGTGCTATTGTATGAATGCTGTGATTTCATCAGTCCAGCACTTTGAATCTTGAATTTTAATATCGATGATCTAAGCTTCACTTGAACAATAATCTTTCTTTCATTGTAGTTTTGGCATCATCTGCAGGAGGTTTAGACTTCATTGGAGAGAGCTGGAACATACCAAATAAATGGGGTAGTGTCTTACTTCACCTCTTAAAAATGCTCACCGAACTTCTTCACTCAGACATCACTGAAGCAGTGATAGGTTCCCATTTTCTGTAATGCGGATCAGCCTGGCAGCGTCCAAATCGCAGACATGTGCATGCCTCTGTAACCGAAATGGGATCTTCATGAACTTTGCCATTCAGTTAAATGATTTCAAGAGCCCTTATAATGAACAAAGCAGCCACAAATCAGGTTCAAGTATGGGAGCAAATAGAGGTATTGCCAGGTAAGGAGGAACTTGTTCCAAACCAGATAACATATTTCCACCAGCCAAAGGGCAGGGCTGCCTGTGACAGGTTGCTATAGTAAGTGGTCATTTTGATGGCTACCTTGAAAATGACAGCCTGGTGAGTCGGTGTGACACTGATACAGCTTTCAGCAGGCTCGCACTTGAGCAGTCACATTGTCAGCCAAGCCCACCACCCATCAGACTTCATGCTTAAGTTGGGAGCACCATTAAAATGGTTTGAAGAGCACATTAGGAGAAGTATCGAGACAACCTGGGCTATCCTATTGTGCATATCTCCCTTGCCCTATCCTAGCTGTTCAGTGTTTTCCCAGGGACGTTCAAAGCTGAATATGTGGCTGTCCTTCGGGCTCATGCCAGAGTTATGGTCCATGCCTTCAAGCTGAATATATCGCACTCCTTAAGCCATCCAAATCATCCAATTGCATTGTTGTAGATGTCCTCTAACTGTATTGCTGAGTGCCGCCTGATGAACTTGTAGGGACGAGGCATTGACTTCACCTGATCTGGCAGGAAATGCTGCGATTGGTTTAATCAGCTAGCCAGACGACCTCCAGCACCTGCGCCCTTAGCAGTAGAGGCCAAGCAGCAAACATTTTGCTAGATAAAGCTTTCCACCACACTCTTGTTGATAGGTGGGACATCCATGGGCAGGGCCCTTCTCAGAGCCTCTGAGAGTTGTTCATGGTGGATGAACAGGACCTAGTGTCAAACATAGTCAAGCTGGTTGCTTCCACAAGGCATGAGGACATATATACAGTAACTTGGGCTGAATATTTGGTTTTGGCTCTCCCAGGTTTTTTTGTGTGTTATCAAGAGAAGGTGAATTGCCAAAGGTCTGGCATCTCACAAAAACAATTGCCCTGCCAGAGTCAGGGAAAACCCAAAGCTCAGAAGCAAGTTGTCAGCCCATGCTCCTCTTTTCTATATGTTTCAAAGTCTCTGAGGGACATATTCTTTGACATTGTTGGCGGATGATGAGGCATGCTCTGCATGCTGAACAAGCTGGATTTTGCTGAGATAGTGGTTCCTCTGATCAAATTTTAGCACTAACTGTAGTTGAATAAATCAAGACAAGAGCTGTGTTCCTGGACTTGCTGCTGCTTGTCATACACTGGTACATTGTTCTCCAGAGGTGGGATTCACTGTGCTTGCTGTATGCCAGCTGAAAATTAAGCATCTTAAATTGGGCTGACTAAAAAGTAAGCAGTCAAACACTAGCAGCCCTTGTCTCATTCTCCAGACAAAGGAGAGAGTTCAGCACTGCCACAGCGTGATTCATCCTGACCTGAAAAAAATTAAGTCAGGGAATTGAGTTGCTTTCTGGACATGCCCATCTATCTATTGAGGGAGCTGAGACAGCTGGGTGAGACTTCAGAGCCAGTGTTTAGGTGTCTGCTGTGAGATGAATCCCACCATTGGCCAAGAAGGTAAGCTTTCTCCCCAGGTGAGTGATTGGAGTTACATCCAAGGGTGGATGGTTTTGGGTACACATGGAGAGCAAAGCAACTGCATGGGATGTACAAATGCACAGCCTTCTTCAGGGCTGCATGCTGCATCACAACCCTCCTCCAATTTCCTCCCTAAAGACTTCCCACTAATCCACCTCCAAAACTTCTTTGGCATGAGTAACATCTGCTCAGAAAATGGCTTTCACTGTCAGAGATATTACCTTGAATACTGATGTGACTGACCACGCATATGTCCTTCACTAGGAAACACGTTCAGCTTCTGGGTGGGGGAAGGACAAACCAAAACAGTGACAACAAGATGCCACTTTCACAATGCATTTTTTACAGCCCAAGACACAATCATATCGCCCCGGGGCAGCACCTGACATCTGAGCTCAGACAGTGTAAGAAGGTGTAACCGCAGATCCGGCCTTTCTGCATTGCCTCAGGAATGTCAGTGCACAAAACAAATCCTTGAAACAAATTAGTCTGCTCAACTTTTGCTTCCAATTGACAATGTCATTGGCATCCAACTGACTATATTTAAATGTCTCTGTTGTGGAGCAATCCAAGTATGACAGTTTTTGTTTACTCTAACTTCTTTCCTGATACATTTTGCAGTGTCAGTGTGTGTCAGTGGACACGTACATCAAACGCCCACTCATATTTGCCATTTGGTACTCCACCGCAGAGTATTGCCCTCTTTTCTGGTGCTGGACACAAAGCTCACCATCTGTGTATGCCATTGACTGAGTATTGAGCTTTGTGGGCAAGCTTGGGGCTGCTCCTCTGGTATGACAGTGTTGGGAACAGAGCTGCGACATGACTGGCAGCATCTGAGAACAACTGGACCACAACAGCTCAAGGGTCCATGCTGGCCAACAGTCTGTGTCCTCACATTAGGAAAACAGAAATTTTGGGGAGCAGGTACACAGCTGAAGTAACGCCATTTGTTGCAAAAAAAGACCCCATTTCACTTAAAAAAGCAGGTCAAGTACTGCATTTTTCTTTCTTGCACCTGCTATTTAATCAGGAATCCCAATAATCTTCATACAAAGAGAGGTAGATCTGATGAAACCCTTGATTACTGTTGGTTGAAACTGCCAACAAACAAGAGGTGTGGTGTCTCAGATGCAAAATTTATCAGGAAAGAAGTTAGAATAAACAAAAACAGTTTTACTTGGATTCCTCCACAATAGAGACATTTAAATATAGTCAGCCGAACACCAATGACCTTGTCATTTGGAAGAAAAACCCCAATAAAAAGAAAGCTGAACACAAGCCAATGGGAACTGAAGACTGGAGAATGAAGGTGCAGGTAATAGGGTTTCCCCTTGTCCTAAATTGGAAGCCTGGCCGGAAAAGTCATGAGCAAAAAGTTGTTCATCCCATGCATGATGTATATTGTTTTGTTACTCTGATTTATTTAATCTGGCAATCAATCAACATATATCACGACTGCTCTGTTCTGGACTCTTATTTAGTTTTTTACTGCATGCCTACCTATAATTCTTGGTGTGGCATAACAGGGACTGACTGAGTGCCTGTTAGAGGAGAAAAACCTGCTTTGATCTCAAACCGCCACGGTAGATGACGCTTGAGTGAGCCTAGAGCTTGCGTGAAGCCCAGAGCATATTTGCGGCCATATGCTCATGAGAAGAAAAGCCTCCACCAGTGCTAGGATTGGCCTCACTGATGATCTTCCCATTTGTCTTCCTGGCCTCAAAGTCCTGTGACACATCCGGGCCGGCATGGTGAACTCCAGCTGTCTTGTAAAGATATTAGCCTGCCTATTAGAAATGCTGAAGAAACCCTTATTGCCCGCAGGAAAGCTGAGCACGAGGGGTATCGGGCAGCACTACCACGCGGGCGCTGGGTGGCAAGGGGAACACCTGGGCTCGTATGTGCCAAGCTGTCCTTGCTCCTCAGTGGAGCTGGGAATAGCTGCTTTACAGGGAGGGGAGCAGGAGCAGTGCTGAAGAAATGACATTCCCGTGCTGGGAGCCATCAGCCCAGACAGACCCCCACTCGGCGCAGGAGAAAAACAAAAAGGCCCACAAGGGCCTTGTTGCAAGAAGGAAGTATTATTTAACATGCATTGTGTTGGGAAACGAAAACAAGGGTCCTGGCCTTGGGCCAGGTCCATTAGCCTCTTTTTTTTTCTCTTTTCTTTTTTTTTTTTTCCTTTTCTTCGGGGCAATTGTTCTAGCGAAGTCCTTCTTGTTTTGTTTGGTGTTTTCGGCGTCGACAATGCTCACGGTAATTTCTCAGCCCGCTTCCTGTGTTTCGGCACACGGGCTGCCCGAGCACCAGGCCTGGCTTCCTGTGGCAGAGATGGCCGCCAGCGCTGCCAGCGCGGCCCGGCGCTGTCGGAGGCGCGTGGGTTACATCACCGGGGGCTTCTCAGCCGGCCTCGAGCCATGGCGGGCGCGGGAGGCAGGGCGCGAGCGGCGAGCGCCGTGAGTCAGTGCGCACATTTCTGCGCGGTGACTCACCGGCCCCCGTCGGGCGAGAAAAAAAAAATTCCAATCGCATTCTTTTGGGGAGGTAAACAAGGTCAGGCAGCACGGCGAGATCCTGTTTACCTGAGACAGGACGTATTGGCAGAGCCTGTTCTGGAAATGAGACGTGTTGATATGATTCAGGGCAGCGAACGGGGGGGAGCCGCTCCGGGGGGAGCTGCTGCAGGCTCTCCGCGTCCTGCAGCCCAAAATGGGGCCCTGGAGGGCCGCCTCCGGCCATCCCACTGCCATCGGCTCCCACGGAGGCACCGGCACCGTTTGCTCCTGGTTTTGATTTGGTGGAGCTGCTCCGCGCGGTGAGGTGGGGGCAAACCTGGATCCTGCCCACTGAGGTCCGGAGGGGTGTGCAGAGGCAGAGGAACCCTATCCGGATGCCCCCAGTGAGTCCCCGGCCCGATTCGTGCCAAGGCAGGGAGACTGCCAGGGGGTTCAAGTGCCATTCCGGGAATTTCGGATCTCCCTGGCCCCAGCGTGGGGATCTCCTGTGAAGGGGATCCCACAGGAGTCAGGGCAGGGGGCGAGGGCAACCCGGCGTCCCCAGAGTGCCAGGCCATGGTTTGGCCGGGGTTTGCTGTCGCTTGACGCTCGCGTCCAGCCCTCGACATGCCGCCAGTGCCGGCCGAGCCGACCCGCTGCCTCCCGCGTGCCCTTTTCCCCCAGGCGAACGGGCGCTCTCTCTCCCGGCCCTGCAGGAAGTGCTGGTGGCTGTATGGTTAATCAGCGCCAATTCCAGACGCTGACTGAGTGTTTTTTCCTGATAACAAGACGTGTGTGAATGTGTGTCGCTCGGGCGAATATCCTGTTCTTGCCGACGGGCCGGAGAAGCGGTGGGCCGCTGCGGGTGGGGTGGGGGGGGCGGTCAGCGTGCCGGGATTTTGCATTCCTGGCATTCCTGCCCGCAGCCAGGAGTGCTGCAAAACAGCTCGGCGGGGGGGCTGGGGCACCCCCATGCTGCCACCTGCAGACCCCCCCAGCAGCCGGCTCGGCTGTGCCCACGCATCACCTCCCTCGCGGCTGCCCCCATGGGAGGAGCCCCCAGGAAAGGAGCTGCTCCTTGTCACCTCAGGTGACTTCTCCATGCAAAAACTGAGGCTGGACGCCAGTACCAGGGGTCCGGCTCGCCCTGCTCGGAGATGTGAGAAAAACTTGCTCTCCTGAGCCCTCCGTTGCCCCTTTGCCCATGCAACTCCATCATTAAACCCTCTTCGGTGCCCTCCGAGGCCTCCAGCCCCTAGCTGGAGGCAGCTCGGCCCCTTCAGCAGCTCCTCTTTCACTGCAGGTCTTGGCCCTGTTACCGGCACCTGTCCCTCAGTTTGACTTTCCAGGCCATGCCCTGGGAGAGCCTTTTCCAGCGTGTCCAGGAAGAGTCCCCACACGCAGGCCTTGTGGCGGAGCATCATGATGTGAACTCACGGTGGGGTCGGGGGCGCCTACTGCAAGATGAAAGGCTCTTGGGTCTCGCCGAGTCTCCACATCCTGCCCTCAGCCACCCTGGCCAACCGAAAAAGCATGTTAATGCTCAGATCTTGCAGCTGGGGGGTTTCACAGGATGAGAAAGTCTTCCTTGCTTTCCTGCTGGGGAGCCACCAGGAACAGGAGAACAAGAGTAGAAGTGACCCTTATTTGTGGAGCTGAATTCAGCTCTCAGCAAACATATTTCTCCTACTCCTTCCTCTTTCTCTTCACTTTGTCTTTGAAGCCATAATCCCTGATTTTACAGTTCAATTGTGTTTCTCACCCGTGCCAGAAGAAGCAAAGGATGCTTGGCACACCCCCATGTCCCAAAACCAGGCAGAGGCGCACCCAGCTGCTGTCAGGATCAAGCAGGGTCACAGAGGAGCTTGACCCTGCACCTGCTGGAGACGGTCCTACCCACAGCACCGCCCCAGCAACCAAGGACGTAGGAAAGCTCTGCCACAGCCCTGCTTAAACCCCTGCTCAAACCCCTGCTCCAGGTGCTTTCCCCAGGTGGGAATAAAATGCAGAGCCCAGGGGAGCACCTGGCCCACAGCTGACTCAGCTGCTTGCAGCCCCTTTGTGTTTGCAGAGGTGAGCCAGGATTTGCTCCAGGATTGCAGAATCTGGATATTTTGAACATCACAGCAAGGACAGCTTTTTTTTCCCTTTCCTTTCTTTCTTTCTTTTTTTTTATCGACACAACAAAACAGAGCCAACACTGAGCATGGGCCAACGTTACGTCATGATCATTTTGTCTCACAGTCACATCAAGATTCCTGGAGTCTTGCTCAACAAGGTGCTTGGGAAAAGAAAGATTTCTTTCTATCTTTCTTTAAAATGTGCCCCTGTTCTGCATTTTCCAGCTTCTGGCTTTCTCCTTTCATAGCTTGCTGCGGTTTGGTAACTTTCTCAAAGAAACATGCACACATCATAGCCTTATGGATTTTTATAAAAGAACAAGAATGAGGCTCCCGAAGCTGATCACTGACTGTGCACATGTGTGTTCTTGGAGGGGAAGAGATGGGGTAGAAAGAGGACGATGCCTCTGGTCACATGCAAGCGACCAAGTTTTTGAGGAATTGAAAGCAGCATTATATCTGCAAGATTTCAAAAAAGTGTGCTTATTTCTGCATTTTAGGAAGCGGTCAGCGCAGCAATGTCCCCAGACACTGGGAAGGTTTGCAGGAAGCTCTCGAGGGAGTCCCGGCAAGAGTCCGCCTCGCAGCTGCCCGGGGGGATGCTGCTGTGGTGCAGCTAGGATCATGTCTCATGGCCTGGAGTGCAGGTGCCGCACCAGATCGCAGCAGGGGGCTGAGGAGGGGGATCGAGCCTCTGGAGCGACTTGTGGAAAGCTGTGATCAGGTGTGGGTTCAGTTCATGAAATAGGGACCCACAGCTGTGCACGTGCCTCAGGGATCTGAGCCTCCTCTGCAGCTCCCAGGGCCTCTGGCCTGGCAACATCAGGGTGAAAAGCTGGTGAGGCTTTTGGTTTGTTTGTAGGTTTTTTGTGTGCAAGTTGGGGAGACTTGCCACTAAGCCACTATGATTTTGGTAGCTGCTGCAAAGCTGTATTTCCGGCGTGGGAATCCTCCAGTGACACAGAGTCAAGGTGTCTGCAGGAAACCCCATAGAAGCTGCCTTTGCTCAGCTCAGGGTGTAGAGAGGCAGGTTCTCTCCGTCTCAGGAACTGCCTATGCGGAGAATGGTCACTGTGCATTTTATTCCCAGTGAAGATGGCCTTTTTACTTCACTGTGGAAGTGGACTAAGCCAAACTGCAGAAAGGTACACAGTGCGGGACCAGACAGGGAGGATTTGTGTGCTTTGAACTCAGCGCTCACTATTGTATAGTAGCTTCCCCCAGAGCCAGGCATGAGTGTCTTTCCTGTTTATGTCACTTTATTCCCAATGGCTTAAATTCTCCTTCTTTTCAAATAGTCTTTTATATGCTGAGGAGAGCCCTGGTGTTGGGGAAACGGGGGAAGATTTTGGACAACGTTGACTAATGCCTTATAAATACATATAATGTAAGGATCCTGGGTCTGTAGGAGAAATTGTATCAAGGTCTGATGCTCACTGGCAAAGCATGGCCCAGTCTGAGATTGCCAGGGAAGGGGCACGTGTGAGTCGTGCTCCACAGAGAAAAGGTCCAAAGCAACCTGCTTCGAGACACAAAGCTCCAGTTGTTCAAGGACTTCAGCCCTTCCCAGAGCTCCTGGGCCACTTAGGTCCCTGGAAATGGGAAAACCCTACCAGGGATCCATTGGACTTTTCTGGGATAACAGCCCAAATGATGAAACCTGTTATGTCATTGGAATGATCTGCTTCCTTTTATGATCAAAATCAAGTGCCCATACCACAGGTTTCCTCTTTCCTTAGAACTGGGCTTTCTCGATACCACAAATTCTTGGGATGCTAAAATTAAATGTCTGAAAGCACATGCATAGTGTTGCAACTCGTCTGTATAATGCATGAGTTGAGCAACAAACAATAGAGGTTGGAAACAGCCGGGACTGAGATTTCCTCTTTCAGTTGCAGAATGCAATTGCTGGTGCGTGCCTAAGCCAGATGGCAAAATGCTTGCCCCAACCAGGTTTCCTGGCAGGCAGAAGGGATCTTTGGATGAGGAAGGGGGATGAGGAAAAGAAAAAGCCCTCAAAAGGTAACTCCTGCCTTCCTTGCCTTAGTGTCATCCACCACTACTCTTTTACAAGCCCACTCTTTGCCTCTACAGCTGGTTCTTGCAGCTCCTCACAAACTTAATCAGGTTTCTTTTTAAACCCATGGGTGGGAACTATTGCCACCTCACATTGGTGATAGAGATCCGAGATGCAGAAGTCTGTGCCCAGAGCAGCCCTGATGCTGCCAAATCCTGGTGCTGTGAGCCCTCTTATTTGGTGCCTCATGTCCCAGGGAGCCAGGCCCTACCAACCCTGAGCAGCAGCAGAGCTTGTTGCTCACTGAAATTAAGGCACTGTGGTGACCACTTACACCCCACTGAGCCCACATCACATGGTACCAACCTCAGACAAGCACAGACATCCAGGTGCCATCAGGTTCCTGTCCCATTCAAGGTTTGGGGCCTGCCTGTCCTACCCATGTGGCTTGGTGCAAGGCCTGCCAGGGATACTGGTGGGTCCTGGACTTCAGGGGACCCATCAGCCCATTAAACACTGGTGGGGAGCTTGTGGTGGACTGGCTTTCCTAGGTGCTGTAGTCCCAGTTGGGCACTTCTAGTTCTGGTTGTGCATGCAGAGTTATCTACGCATCCATGTTTCCGCCTCTGAGTAGGAGCCAAATGGAAAAAAAAAACACATCTGAGATCTCCTCCAAACCCCTGTGCTTGCACCTTGTCCAACCAGCATGGCCAGCTCTGCCCTACTCAACAGCTGTGGCCCGAGAAAGGGACCCTGGGCTGGGCAGTGTAAGGCAGCTGCATGTCAAGTTTGTGATGCTTTGGCTTTGTGGCCAGGGGCATCCCAAATGCCAGGAATGCTTCCAGCAAAGATGCCTTTCTTCCCCCAGCTGTATTTACAGAGCAGGTGAAGCAGGGAGGTGGGCATGGCAGTAGTTGCCAGTTCCCACTGGTTGCTGTCTGAGTGCCTCTGCTTCCTGGATAGGTGCTCCACGCACACAGATTCTTTAAAGGTTTTTAATTCACAGCCATAAATATTAATGCTTTCCAGCTGGCAAAAATCCCCTGCTGCAGGCTGGCCTTCCTCTGGGACCCATGGTGTACACAGCCACTGCTCTTCCTCTCCCTGGCACTGGGATGTCTCTAAGCTCAAAGGGCTTCTCCTGCATCCGTCTGCTCAGCCCAGTGCTGACTCCAAAACGAAAGGAAGCTGCTTAACCCGAACCCCTTCAGTTACCTAGCCTCTTGCTTGGGAAAACCATGCAGGGTGAGCTTGCAATCCCATATCCTGCTTTCTCTCTGGTGGCAGGGCCTGGGTTAGGACAGGAAGAGAAGGGAACGGGCAGGTTCATCCCTGGGCCCCAGACTCAAATTTGCAGGGGGACACCTGGCTCTGCGTGTATATTCAGAGTGGGAAACTGGGACAGGGTTTCTCTCCCACACTGTAGCAGCATCTGGCTGCTCCTTCCTGGCCACAAGCTTTGAAACCATCTACAAAACCTAAGTAAATAAATAAGCACAACAATAGGTTGCAGCTTCCCCAGTGGAACTATCCATGGAAAAGGGAAAATATGTATCATGGGGGAAAGCTGTAAATCCTGTTCAGCTGCTCCTTTCTGTTTCATTTAATGCACTTGAAGGTGGCTGCACTGGGAAAATGCTTTACTCGATTAACAGGCTGTTTGCACCAGTTGAAGATGAGCCAGGAAATCGTCTTGTGCGCCAAGCTCAAATGGAAAGAACCAGACCCGATTTCAGCCCTTTCAGAAATGGCCACATCCTGGTTCAGCGGCGGCAGCCCCCAGTGAACAGGGCTCGGCTAATGAAGCTCACAGGGTGCTCTGACAAGCCCGGCCCCCCATCCCTGCCCAGGGAGCAGGTTGCACCACCGGCTCCCCGTCTCGCCCCAGCAGGCTCCGATCTCCTCCCTGGAGGGAGAAGCGCCTCATCTAGATTTGGGCTGCCTTCGGGGAGGGAGCTCTCTGCCCGCAAGCACGTGCTCAGAACGGCTCCTGCCCATCCTTTCCCAGGCTTGGGGCTCTGCCGTGAGCCTGGGGGACGGCAGGGCCCATGCACTGGCAGCGGCCAGGATATTCCCCGCTAGTGAGAGCTACGCTGCCGCTGCACAACGTCGGCCAGAGCTGCCTCAAACTTTCCAGTGCAGGCTATGCTCGGCTTGCAATGTTTTGCCTGTGGCTGTCAGGTTTATGGGACCCCAGGGAGTCCCCCCTTTTCCTCCCCTCCCCCTCCCAGCACAAGCTTTTTTGTTTTTCTTCTTGATTAGCGGAAAAATTCCTGAACCTGTCGGAGGGAAGGAAGGTCTCTTCTCTCTCTTTTTCTCTCCTCAGTCAATTAGCGAAATGCAAACAATTTCCATTGTCACAGGGAAACACTTTTTCCACATAAATAACAGCTCTGCTGGTGTTAAAGAGACAGGACCCTTCCCACAGCCCCCCACCCTGACGGGAGATGCCCCCCCAGCACCATGTTGGCATGGGATGGGGCTGGCAGCAGGCTCAGGTGCAGGCAGACGGGTGCTGCTCACCTGAGCCCAGGTGGGTGTGCGCTGGGCACCCTTCGCTGCCCCACGATGGAGCAGGCAACATCGCTCGGTCCCGTGGCCGCTTCCCACCCGGCGCGTCTGCTTTTCAGCACGTTTGCGCATCTGGCTTGTGTGGGCAACACCTCTGTTGGCCAGGTGATGGGAGGAGGTTGGGGCATCCTGCCAGGCACTTGGTGCTGCTGGCTAATTAGCATGGGCAGGGAATTGCCTGGACGCACGCAGGCAGCCTGAGGCCAGAAGAAATGCAGGCACCTTGTGTAGCATCTCCCTCTGGGAAATCCCTGCGAACATCAAGCCAGCATGTGTCGGGCTGTGTCAAACCTCTCTGCTCTCTGGCCCTTCGTTTAGCCACATGCTGAGGAGAGAAAGCAGAGACCTCGCTGCTGTTCTTATTAACAGGGCATCTAACGAAGTGTTTAACTGCCCACCCTAGCTGTGTGCAAGCGCTTGAGTAGGGAACAAGAGAGCCCGGCAGGTTTATCCCACACTTCTAAGAAAGTTCCATAAAAAACACAGCCCCAAACCTATCCAGCATCCTCTTTCTCCTCCTCATAGTGGGCCCTCCAGTCTGGCACTGGGGCTGCAGGGCCCTCCTGCCTTCTCCAGTTCTCTCTGCTGCCGGGGCTGCAGGTGCAGACCTCATGGCCGCTCTGGGGGAGCCCCCTCACACAATGGGCCCATCGCCGGACATGGGACCTCAACACCATCTTCCCTTCTGCCAGTGTCTCGTGCTCACCCCGTCGCCTGGCCATGGCTCCAGCTTTCTCCTGCGTGTCCTCTGAGGCCCAAATACTCAAAGAGGGGCAGCTGCCTCCCTGAAAATCATACTGAGGCTGAGCATTTCATAATAACCCATCTTTCCGGGAGCAACTAAAGCTTACCGTGCACACTGCAGGGTGCCTCCGCACAGCTGTGTGCATAATTCAGGCAGCCAAAGCACTCGGGTGGGTGCTTGGCATGATTCACACATGGCCCCAGTGGTTCACGCTGGGCTATCCATGTGCTGGAGCGAGGGCGGTGGGCAGCATGCCACTCAGGTATAACTTCATGGAGCAATGCTCTTGCGTGACTGTATGAGAAAATGATGGATGTGAAATCCCTTTGGCCTGTGGTTTCCTGGGCACCCTTTGCTGCAATCGGACATGCGTGTCTGAATGCTTTTCTCCTGGAGCACACTTTGGTTCATTAACCACAGTTTTTCCTGTGCTGACTTCATTTGATTTGGTCTCTGATATCACCGCTCGCAGCCACAGATGAGTGTGTGGCAGCAGGCTCTGTGCTGTGGGCTGGAAGAAGAGATGTCTTGGCAGAGCCCACGTGCTGGCCTCCATGGGGAAACCTCTCCTCCCATCTCTTGGCGTTGAGGTAGATGTGCTAGCACAAGCCAGGGGCCAGCGATACTTGACACCTTGTTTTCTGCTCTTCCCCTGACTCCGCACTAGAGATTTGCCCTGAAAAATTGTTTCTCTTAGTGCAGAAAATACCCTTGCAGGGCATTTGGAGGATTTGGGAACTTGGGTGTTTCCAAAGCTGAAGGGGCAAGACCTGCATTAGAGCCCAGCATCTCTGTGCAAGATAAGCTCTGCCTGTCACTGTTGGTCCTTTGCTGTTGCAGCACATTCAAAAAAATCACTGTGAAAATTTCAAAATATATTGACTGTCAAGCCACAAAACTCCCTGCTGCCAGGTTCCCCCCAAGTTCGGATGGGTGCTTAACTGCTTGCAAATGGCTTCTTTTACTGATTTAGTAGTTACAACTTTCTTGTTTCCTTTGAATCTGCTTTCCTCCAGGGCCCTGTCACTGTCTTTGGGGCAAAACCAAGGCAGTACACAGTGTCTGCAGAGTCCGGTTTGCTGTCTGCCTGGCTCGGGGAGAAAAAAAATGGTCGGTAAGCCCTGCCACAATTTTATATTTTAGTCTATTCCTTCTCCGAGCTACTCTGCTGAGAGCCCCGCAGACTCCAGCACCATGTTCAAGGCTGTGTCATTTAACCCGGTCTGCACTGCCTGCCTGGAGGCCAAAGCATGGCTCACTGCAGGTGTTGGGGTTCCCTCTGCTCCCCACCCTTTCCCTGCTTGCTTTTTGGGGCTAATCCCCTTTCCGTCCTTCCTTCAACCCCGAGATGAAAGCTGAAAATAGCCGAGGCTTCTTGGCTTCTTCAGATCTTTTAAGATGAGAAATTTCCAAGTCTTCAACATATTCACTTGGTCATGGGCAGATTGTGGCCCAGAGGGGAATGGCATCATTTGGTCACGGGCCATGTGAAGACAAGTGGTGAACAGCTGCACAGTCAGGCTCTGGACTTCTTTGAGAAGGTTTTTTTTTTTTAAGTTGGTTTTAAATTCCTCCTATTTTCCTCTTTCTTTGATTTCCACTTTTCCCTGGGCACAGCCCAGTTCTCCCCCAGCACCCACCCAGCACTCACTCAAGGGCAGGGAGATGGGGATGCCCTCGGACAGGCGCTGGGTGACACATCTGGATTGCCGCAGCCTGTGCCGCAGCCCATCCGGGCTCAGGATCCCTTGGGACAGCCACGGCTCCCAGCAAGCCCTCTCCCAGCTGCACCTGGAGCATGGGCAGGTGCTGCAGTGGGACAGGGTGGCTGCCATGGGGGGCACGGCTTATGTTAGCAAGATGCAAGCTGGGAGTGGGGAGGGCAATGCCTGCGTGGGCTTAGTGCCATGGTCTGGACTTGACACTTGGCTGGTCTGAAGAAAGCTTTTCCTTCAAGCCACAGCCAGGCATGGGGGTGACTTTAAGCCACTTTAAACCATTCTCTTTCTTGAACACCGATAAAATAAGCAAATAGTCAAAGGTTTTCCTGGACGCAGGGAGGAAACTGTTGCAAACTGATTTGTTATTTCATTTGGCCATGCAATGGCTTCAAGCGTTGCAAAACTTCAACACTAAAAAGCCTGGAGATTGGCTTTAAAACCTAAAGGTTTGGGTTTTGTGACGAATAATCCATTTAGCACACTTTTTGATTTGCCTGCCGCTTTTGGAAGCTCTGTTCCTGCAGAAGGACCAAATTCTGAAGTTTCTTTCTACTGCCTCAAAAGCTACATGCATTTTCTTTAACAAAAGATGAACTTCCTGTTGAATGACTTCTATCTTGAGGCTGGGCCTTTAGGTAAAACAGCAGTCACTGTTAACAGCAATTAAAACAGGGAGAGTTGCCAAGACCCCCTGGATCTTCAGAGATCACCTGTAGCACAGGGCGAGCCAAGCCGGCACCCCTGCGCAGAGTAAACCCTCTCCCACAGCGCGCTGAAGGTCTCTGGGGAGGTTCTCCCCATGCACATGGTTAAGGTGCAGGGTTTTATGTCCAATTGCCAAACTCGACTTTGTGGGGTGGATTTAAAATACCTGCTTGAGCCTTTAGAAGCGTTACGGGGTCCTGTCTTCCTACGCACTACCCTAACCTGTGTTGAATCCATGCCAAGATGTTGCAACCAAACACTGTTGAAGTCAGCGCTGGAGCAGCTGCTGTGAGCGAACGGAAGGCACTGGAGCAGTGTTAACTCAAGGTGTTCAGGCCCATAGTTTCTTTCAACACCTATTCATTTAGAATTGTTAAGGCAGAAATACACGTTTGCAGAGTTCAGATAGATTTGTACGCGTCCCTCTGGACTGCTGTGGTGGGGCTGCATGCTTGTGGAGGGCAGGGGAGGACCGAGGCGGCTGGTGGGATGCCAGCCCTTCCTCCACCCGCCCAGAAGGAGCGAAGTGGGCTGAATGAGCCGACACCTCCTGTGCCTTGCACTTCATTCGCACCCCTTTCTCCCCCAAAACTCCCTGCTGGCATGTCCTTAAAACCAAAGAAGTCTCATGCTAAAAATCTTTGTTCACACTAGATTATCCCAATCGCAATTTCTACACCAAGGAAATTACAGCAGGGATGCAACTATTATCCCCTCTGTAATTTTGCCAGTGCTTTCCCTCTCGTGTGCTGTGGAGGCAGCAGGTAAGGGTCACTCCTTCTCCAGCTCCCTTCGCCAGAGCAGAGTAAACTCCCTCACCCCAAAATGATGGATGCTGGAATAAGATACACTCCTTGGAGTCCCAGGCTTGTATGTCAAAGACAGCCTGGAGTATATCCAGACACCCAACTCCCCGGATTTGCCATCGCAGCATGAGTCCCCAGTTGGGTCTATGTTCCCCAAAGCTGAGCCATGGTCTTGGGGTGCTGTATGTGCTTCAGCAGGCTCTGGAAATTGAGGCATGGGCAGAGGCTGCGCTGGTCGGAGCAGGAGGCTCCAGCAGCTGCTCACATGCCATGGCAAACTCAGGGGCTGCTTTCGCCTGCGGTCATGTTTGCTGCCTGTGGCAGAAGGCAGCTGCCTTGCACCCGCAATACTTCCCTTGCTCTGAGGAAAGGGAAACACAAGGGCCATCGGTATCCTAGAGAGGAAAGGACTGATGTTGTCTAGACGATACGACTAAGGAGGGAATAGGCTGTTTACATGGCTTTGAAGAGCGTAAACACTGTGATTTGTTCTAAAAGTTCTTCAAAGCAGGGGAATCTGGAGATCAAACAGAGCGCAGGGAAAGTCTGGCTGGGCCTCCAAACACAGCAGCTAAGAAGAGGACCTTTCGATAAAGAAATCCCCACAGCCCAAGTCATTTAAAACTAGACTGTGAGGTGGGAAACATGTTGGAGGAAAGAGTTCAGCAGGGCTTGCCATAGGCAGGTGCGTGCGTGCATGTGCATGTGCACATACAGCAGACGAGCTGTAATCTCAGTTTAAGTGTCCTAAAAGTTAAAGTGGAGACCCCGAGAATCCCTATCTGGCTCATGGCGAGTTGTTTGTGCTTCTGCATTTCATTCAACACACAAAAGAAAGAGAAAATGTGGTTGAGAGATTTTTTTTTCCTTTTTTTACAACTTTAAATACAGTACTGAGTATAAATTAATCTTACATTTAAAAAAAAGCCAAAAAAATTAAAATAAAATAAAAACCTCACCATCTTTACAAACCAAAGAAACAGATTTTGGAACAGGAAAACAAAGTGTCTTAAGACGTGAGGGCTTAGAGTAGGAGGAATGGAGCAAGGTGCAGCCTTGGCAGTGGTTATCAAAAGTGCTCTAGGCTTGCAGGAGGCGAGGGCTGAGTCCATGGCAACTTGTAACAGCTCCCAGGTTGTGGCTTCACCTTCTTCCCCCAGCTCTTTCTGGCACTTCATTCTGCATCAGGAGCGTGTATGTCGGGGAGAACTGGGAGAAACAGCTGGAGGCAGGAGCAGCAGGCAGGAACTACAACTCTATCTCAGGGCAGGGAGCTTCTCCTTGTGTAACTAACTCTGCAGAGCCCAGGATGGCAGGATCTGAGACTGGGACTCCAAGGTGACACTGAAAATTCCCGTCATAAATAAAATTTCCACTAATGATGACTGACTATTGATTGTGCAGAAATGGCCCCTGCCAGCCAGAAGGGAATCCTTCTCCAGAGAGATTTTGCAGTGGCCTGGGAGGGACTCTGTGACTGACCACCCAGTCGCTCCTCAGAGGGCTCATTTCTGTCTCAGGTTGCTGCTGCGAACTGCAAGAATCATCCTCACTACTTTCTCTATACCTACACACAGCTACCCACATCTTGGACCAGCTTCCAAGCTCAGTGGGCTTGGATCATCTAACAGGTAAAATCAAGGAGCATGAAGGAATTTGAGAGAGACAATGTGAGGAAAAAGACGGGAGATCCAGGAATATTGACAGGGAGAGAGCAATGAGGGCATGGTGTGCAGGATGTCCATGAAGGGGTTAAAAAGCTCAGGGGAATGACATTATTCTGCTTTCAGGACCACAGAGCAGGCAAGGACAGCTCATTTAGATTAAGTCATGCTTCTAAGTTTGGCTCTTGTTGTGCTGCCACTTCGCCTCCTGCAAGGAAGTTGTGATGAGGGGTTGGTGGAGAGTGAGGGAAAAGGGCAACAAGACAGAGAGAGATCAGACTGTGCCTCTGTCTGTCCTGTCTCAGACCCCACAGGCACTGAGTAATATTGCAGAAAAGTGTGCTTTTCTTCTAGCTCACCCAAGCTGATGCATGCACATGCCACTGAGGTTTCTGCCACTGGGGAACGAAATCCATTTAAGAACATATATATATATTTCTATATATATATATATATATATATGTATGTATAAATACACACACACACACACACAAACACACACGCACATGTATATATATGTGTGTGTGTGTATATATATATATACACACACACACATATACAGGCGCACACATACAGAGCAAATTTAAAAAATAATCTGAGTCCGAGCCTGGAAAGGTGAATTCTCCACCAGTATGTGCAAAGATGGCTCCCCTTGTCAGGGGTCAGGGGTGTGGAGACGATTCTGCCAGCCGTCTGCTCTTTCCCCATAATCCAAACGCCTTCCAGTCAGCACCAGGAGCAGGAGGGGAAAAGGGGGGGGAATGCATTTGGCTTCTTTTTTTTTTTCTGTTCCCCGAGATGTTGTATATTCTAGTGGTTTTGGTTTTTCTTTTTAAAATAAAATATACACATGCACATTAAAAATATAGATCTGTCCAGGTAGGGCGATAAAAGTCCTTAGTGCATTTTCCGCCATTGGTTGCTGCTCGCAATCTGAGATATGCCTGTTTTGAAAAAAGTAGGTCCAGTGCAAGTGTTGATCTCAGCTGAGCCCTCCAGCCTTACTGGAAGCACAAGAAAAAGGAAGAATATTCCCCTTCCTCCCTCTGTTTTTCTCCTCCTCTCAGAAGAAATTGGACCCACTTTCCTTTTCACATTTTCCATCCTGTCCTCTGGAGTAGGGAAGGCATTGTCCTGTCCTCACCACATGTTGTGGTTGATGGGGTTTGTGGTTGTATTTGTATTTTGTTCTTTTCTTATATATATAAGTTGTTGGGTTTTTTGTTTTTTTTGTTTTTTTGTAAAACTTTAAAGTGATGTTAATAAATGAAAGAAGGGAGAGACTTTGGTGGGAGAAGGTCCATTGATGGAAAGGGAAGCACCATTTGCCGTCTGAATCAGACGTCGAGGCAGACAGACAAAGAGGAAAAGTTATCACTCCAAGGACCCCATGGGGGCAATACAGCAAATATATTAAATAAACCTGGAAGAGAAACAAAAACACACACAGCATTAGAATATATATTGCTCCTCCTCTGCAATTCTCTTCCTCTCTCTTTTTCTCCTCTGGAAATGTTTGTGTTCAAGTGCCAAATTAAAAGCCCATGAGGGCTTTTGACCTCTAATTTTTCTCCTGGACATCTTGAGCCAGAGCTGAGATTTGCATAGTTTTACATCATTTATACCCTAGGAACCTTGGGCTGGCCAGAGGGATCCTGGGACAATCAGAGCCCTTGTAGAGTTAAGCGTGGGAATAATACTCCCCCAAGATATTATCTGGCACCCCTCATCCATAGCTCCTGAAATGCAACACAGTGGAAGTTCGTCGTCTCCCTCTCATGAGGCAAGGGGAAGTGAAGTGATTGGCCCAGGCTCATTCAAGAGGCTGTGGCAGAGCTGCGACTGCTGAGTCAGAGGCCAGGGCTTTCACTATTAGCCTGTACTGCCTCTTTTTAAATTCAGCCCCCAGTTTCATGCCCAGGCTACTCTATCTTTTATGCACCTTTCCCTCTCCCATGAGGAACCAGGGCTTGATTCTCCTTTTGCTTGTACCAGTAAAATTCTTCTTCTGATGAGGGAATTGCTCCTGTTTACACAAGTCAGGGACAGAAGAATCAGACCCTGGACTGACAAAATCCAGATCTATTGCCAGAGATTGCAGTTCTCCTTTCCCCTTGTATGACCTTTCTTATGCACACAGACTTCCTGCTAGGAGAGAGATGAACCAAAATTGCTGCTGCTTCTGAGTCTTTCTGCCAACTCAACTAATGAAATGAAAGGAAAAGGGATCCCCAGAGCAACATTAATTCTCTGCTTTCAACGGAGAATCAATAGAGAAAGGAGAACAGGAGCTGCTCCACAAAAGAGATGAATAACACAGACCCTGAGGGGATTTAGGTGTAGAGAGAGGTCAGGCTCACTGTCTGGCTTCAAGAGATGCAGAGAAAAGGGAAGGCAGGACTGAAGAGCAAGGTAGGGTTGCAGCATGATCCTTCCACCTCTACAAAGAACCATAAATAGGATGCATATGTAGGTCCCAGACTAATCTTTCCCCCTCCTTTGACCCTGCTTTTGTCATGCTCAGGTCCTGCAGTAACCCCATGCTGAATGAGCAACCAGTGCTGTGGGAAATGCCTGAGGTGTCTAGGCAGAACCGTGTCCCAGGAGAACATCTCTCTCGGCTGGAAAAGCAGCTTGCTCTTACCTGCCTTGTGCTCTCTCTCCCCTGCCAGCACTTCTATGCTACGAGGATTTCTTTCAGCACTTTCTTATCGTTGACATGCTTGTACTTCTTATGTTTCCTCTTCTGTACTGGCAGCCGGCGTGCTCGTTGCCTCTGAGAGACAGCGGCTGTGGTGAACGACGATGACAAGCCTGCCAAAACAGAGGGGAGTGTGTCTGTATGGTGAGGGGCAGCCAGGTCAAGTTGAAATACCGTTCCCCACCCACTACCGACAAAGAGCTCTGCAAGAGAAGCACCACAAGGCCCTCGTCTTCCGTTCTTCATTTGCCACCCTCTGCTCTCCACAGTCTCTGCCCTGTCCTTTTTCCCAAGCTGTCCTCTCCCTTTGCCTCTCACCTTCCCCTCCTTCATTTCCCTTGGTATCAGCCCCTTGCTGGATGGCAGACACCCTGGGAAAGGTTCCTAGGCTGGTATAAATCAGCAAAGGCCCATGGGATTCACTGGAGCTAAGCAGATTTATACCAGTGGAGAGTTGGTTCCTCTCTCCCCAGCCTCTCTTCTCACACCTCTTTCCACTCTACTTATGCCAAGATTCTTACGTCTCTGTTCACGTTGCCCTGGCCGGCTGTTCCTGGGGGGCTGACGGGACACCGCTTCACACCGACACTGCACGTGGTCCTCCAAAGGCACAACGACTTTTTTAAATATTGGCTTCCTCTGGACAAATTCGATCTTGTTCACCTGTTTGGGAGAGGCAGGCATCCAAAAGATGAATAAAGCTGTAGCTCCCACTCTGTGAAAGTAATCAATCTCAGTATGCCTCTCTACTGGCTTTCTTCCTAAAGGGTCAGAAGGCAGTTTATAGAGCATGGTTCAAATTCAGAGGTGGTGTGCATTGGAGCAACTTCTGCACACACGAGCAGAGCAGACGTAAACCAGGCAAGTTTGGATGTGACTGGTTCTTTCCCCCATTCCTAACTTGCAGCTGCTTCTGGCATGGAGCAGGATAAGTGGTTGACCACATACAGAAACATGGCGTGAGTAGAATGGGATGTGCCATGATGGCAGAGACCTGGGGGCAATCAGAATTAATTGCCACAGGATCCTACAGAAAGGGCAAAAACAGAATAACTCAGGCCCTATGCAAGCAAATGCAGCTTTACCAAGTCCACTGAGGCCTGTCTGAATTTGTCTCAAGCTCTTTAATAACTTGCAGGGCTGAAGCTTTGAGCTGTGTGTTTCATGGGAAAGGCGGTGCTCTGGAAATTCCCTCGGACTCTCCATCAGTGCTGACTCAGAGGGAAAACTCGCTGCTCCACATCCCACCACAGGGCATGAGCTTTCTAGGGGGTTCTCCCACTCCAGGAATGGCCAGGCCTGACCCTGTTTGGCTTATCTAACAAGCCCACAGTCCCTGAAGTGCTCTGCAAGCTATAAATACTTGCTTTGCTGTGAGTCTGGAACTGAATTCCTCTAAACCAACTGCCCCCAGCAGCATCCCTTGGCCAGTGCTGAAGCAGCCAGGCTGTTTATCTTTCCTTGAAAGCCCACTCCACACGCTTCAGACCACACGCTGCTTGCTAGACAAACACTTCCAGCCAAACAATAGCGAGACCTCTATCCTCAAAGAAACCATTTCCAGGTCACTTTTTCTGGCTGGCCTTTGACCTCTCATTTGCTTTTTCCACAAAAACAACTCCTGTTCCTCCCCCACACACACCATTTTTCCCTCATTCAGCCTGGCTTTTCTGAGAAAGGAATTTCCTGATGAAACGGGCTGTTTGAATGCAACCTCTCCCTGCCAACCTCTGCCGTCTGCCTGGGGGATTCTCTTACAGCCCAGGCAGACGATTAGTACGGGGTGAGTATTATTTTTAAACACGCTGTCTGGGAGGAAACTGTGAGAAGATCACTATTAGCTGAGATGCAGGCAGGATCAGAGCAAGAGGTTAGCTGTCAGGTGTCTGCTTGCAGCCCGACCGGGTCAGGAGCTAAGAGCGGGGCTGAGAAAGAGGAGAAGCTGCTTCAATGTGTGTCTTGGGAAGGAGCTGAAGCAGCAGTTGGGGGATGGAGCACTGAAACTACAGGGCCTCCTCTTTTCGCATCAAAGACAGCTCCTGCAGTGAAAGTGTTATCCTGTTTTTTCTGCTCTGACATAGAAGACAAGGTTGCCTTGAGCCACAGGACTAGCGAGGGCCATGGCACTGGGCTGCAGCTGGGGATGGTGCCCCGTAGCTCTGCTGCAGTGACAGTCCCCAGCTGCTGGACAGCACTGGCCCTCTGAGCAGCTGGCACAGACCTCACCGCGGGTGAGAGGCTGCAGTGCTGCGTGGCTAATGCACAAGACGTGACTGCAGAGAGGTGTTAGGGAAAAGACAGCTGGGTGAGCCTTGCATGTGAGGTTTGCTGTGGTTTTCTTTTGGGGGGTTGGAGATGGAGGTGGGGCTGTGAGAGGAGGGAGCTGTGGAAAGGGTCTCCCTTACCTGGACATGTCGGACACGGATCTGCGTGGGGCGACACTGCACATTGCGGTTGTTACAACATCCGGAGCATCGCTGCACCTCCACACAGGGTGGCCACACTACAAAGTTGGCATTGGTGCTGTCCACCATGTTGCGGGAGATTTCAAAGACCACCGCCCGCGTCTTGCACTCTGCGAGGACAGCTGGCTCTGCTGCTGCCAGGGCATCTACAGAGGGCCAAGAGAAGGAGGGAGGATGAAACAGGCTTTGCAGCTGTTACCAACCTGCTGCAGTCACCTCCACTGGAAGACAAAGAGACTACACTGCTCTCCCACACAAACACATATGCTCTTTCCCCTGCTCCCAGCCATGCAGCTCCCTCTCTGGCCAGAATAATGTCCTATGGGAGAGCCCCCAGCAAAATGATTCTTCTCACTCCAGCCTCCTGTCTGAGGCAGGAGATGACACTTCTTTAGAGCAAATCAACACCCAAGGGATTTAAAGCATATCAGCTTGCAGAGCTCTGGACTCCCTCTCCTGCACTGCTGGGGAGTAAAACCCAGCTCTCACATGAGGCCCAGACCCTCCTTCCCATCTGTCTACACATCCATACACACAGCACATTTCAACCTCTACCCCAGCACATGTATTTCAGACCTACATCTGCATCACCCACAGCTGCTCAGGTTAGTGCCCCAACGACCACAAGGTGCAACATCCCAGACTCACCTAGGCTTCGTCTCCCTCGAGACAGGGCCACAGGGTTTTGACCGGGCTGAGTTGCATTCAGGTCCACGCCCGAGCTATCCTCCTCTGCAAAGGGAAAGACATGATCTATTAACACTGGGTAGAGGCGGGAGAAGGCAGCAGACATTTGTGCTCCACTAACCAGGCAAAGTGCAGAGATACAGGGTGAACCACAGCCCCAGTACATCATGCTAGGTGTAAATCCACAGCCAGATCACAGGCATGCTGGGGCATGGAAACTCTATGTTTGCAGTTCAAAGAAATTCAAACCAATGAGCCTATTGTGAAAGAGGGGTCTTAGCCAGGTCTAGCAGAGGAAAACTAGGTCACAAATGACATGGCCTTAGATAGGACTCTCTGGAGTAGGAGAAGGTTCAGATCAGTTGGCTCAGCCCAGGATATAACAAGGATGATACAAAGGCCAGGTGGGACAGGCAAGAAGTTTAGTATATGAATACTGAGGTGTCTTGTTGGGAGGGACTGAGAGAGCTCAGGTGTGGGAGGGTAGGGAGAAGGGTGACAATGGGTGGGAGGTGGAGTGCTTGGTTTCTGTCTCCCAAATCGCTATGCTTGCTCTGTGTTAGAGTCAGTTTTATGACAGAAGAACAGGAGAAAAAAGTTAAAATGATTTTTCGCCTATACTGCTGTAAGGTAAACTGCAGGATCTGGAGGTAGTTCAGTCAGCAATGGGAGAGGAAGACAGAAAGCATTTAGCCCAGCTCTGAGCAGTTCCCTCCCACTCCACTACTTTTTCCCATAGGAAGTGCTGAATAGAGAAATGCCCATAATCCCCATGGAGTACTCCAACATGCAGCCCCTCCTGAGCTCTGGACAATGGCCATGCTCAGGGATAGCTCCCACCCAGCCACAGCTCCTTCCTTCTCTGGCCTGCTTTAGCAGCTGAAGGAAGCAGAATGGACGTCAGCATCAAGAGAACAATTTTATTAAAGGGAATTTGGGGCCAGTAGAAGATCTCTGTTTATCCGAGATGTGTTGGAGCAAGTTCCCATCCCTATCATGTCCCATCCCTCTTCCTCAGTCCCACCTTAGTGAAGCCTTCTTATAAGGGGAAGCAGGGACTTAGCTCTCTGCTCAGCTCAGAGGCAACTGATGAAGGATTTGGGATGTGTGCATAGAGGCTGTATGTATGAAGCAGGAATCATCTATCTATGCAGTCAACATCCACATGAGATGGATAGACACACTTTAAAGTGGCTGGAGAGGTGTAGTTAATTCTCGGACACCATTCATCTTGTTACCAAAAGGCCGATTTCAGTGACAATCTCACCCTGAGGCAGAGACTCAAAATGTTGGATCATGCTCTCAAAGGGCCATGGTTCTCCATGGACTACAGAGCATGTCTGGATGACTGGCTTAGATGGGCACGTTTACTTTGCAGGTATCCACAGTTATGGGAGATGACTCCTACTCTCCACACCTCAGCTGTTGGGTCTAGGATGGTGTCTAAGATCAGAAGAGCAATATCTCAGCTCATCTACCCTCTGGGGCTGCCAAAATTCAGCTTCCTATGCAGTCAATGAAGGACAGCAATCATGACACCTACCCAGAGCACGGATGGCACAGGGAATAGACCTGGCTGCTTTGGGGCTAATTTGCTAATACACTAATTCCACACAGGGCAAGCAAATGGTGATGCCTCTCAGTCACTACCTGAGGCCAGAAGGGCGCCGTATGGGACAACAAACAGAAGGTTTCAAAGCATCTGCCTCTGTTTCCCTAGCCAGTCTTTCCTAACTAAGACCTGAAGTGAAACCAGTGGCCAACAAGAGAAGCCCTCTTTATTTCTTAATCATGAGGGTGGTCAGTAACTGGGATAGAGATATATCTGTTCCTTAGACATTGGGACATGACAGACTGCACACATCTTAGCCGCTCCTTCCCCACCCCTCCATCCTGTGTTGTCTGGAATTTTATCATGCGAGTGTGGGGGCTGCCTTTTGTGCAAAGGTTAAGTCAATGAGAAGAGAGAGAGGAAAAAAATAGCAACAACTGTTGACTAGAAACAAATCTCCTATTGAAAACCATGTCCCTCCCTCCCCAGGCTGTCCTTCTACACCCCAGGTCAGTGCTGCAGCTGTGGCCAAAGAGGGTCTGGGTGGGGGGACCAGCCTGCAACAAGCAAGCGTGTCTAATTTTGGAAGTTGCCCCATTGTGTGGCTCGCGGACAAGGAGGAGGGAACTGGGGAGGGCAGGGAGCGGCTGTGGTGGTGGTGGGGAGCCTCGTCGCCTCTTTCTAAGGCAAACAATAGCTGAACACAGCTGGTGCCCTCCCCCTCACTTTCCCCCCCCCCGCCCCTCCAGGGCCGTTTTGAAAGGCAGTGGGAATGCTTTTGAGACTGCGCCAGTGGTTGGACTGGCATAGGAAACAAAAGCAGGAAATTCTGTTCCCCCGTAGATAGTGTCTCGGCAAGGATTACAAAGCTCCAAACAGACAAAACACAAGAGAGAAGGCGAGCTGGGGGGGCCGGGGGACGACGGGCGGGAGCAGAGTTAGAATAGAATGGAATTTGCTCTGAAGAGACCGTTTATAAATAAATTCCTGGGCCAGCCCAGCCGCCGTGGCGCGTGCTCCAATTCCCACACGTGCTGACCCCTCCATGCTTCGCTGCTCCTGCTGCTCTCTGCACTCGGCCCTGGCCAAGTGACCCCAAGGCACTGGATCCCCCAGAGCTCTTATCTACGGCAGGAGGTGAAGCAATGCTACCTGCAGCCAACCTGACTTAGCCCGTGTCCTGTATCTCAGCCATGGACACGTGCTCTGCTGCTCCAGTCTTGGAGCCTCTGGGAACCTGTGGCCTTTCCTGCATGCTGAACCTGAGAACTCACTTGGCCCTTTTCTTCTCTATTACCCTATTTCCAGCTCCCATTTTGCCACCTCCTAAACTGATCCTTGGCCAACTCAAGCCCAGCTCCTTGTGCATCTCCCAGGGTGAAAAGCACTGACCCCAGTTCCATGGACTCACCTTGCCCAGCTCCTATTGCTTTTGTAAGCCAGCATCCCTCAATAGACCAGGCAGTTAGAAAGAAACCCAAAAAGGTATTTAGTTGCCTAACTCCCATATGTTTCAGGGGGGGGCTAAGTGTGTAAATACTCGGGTCTTGGCTCCTGAGTGGTTCCTGTATTTACAGTGAAGCCTGCCAGTAGTGTATTTACTGGAGAATGGAATACACCCTCCCACCTCCCGAAAGAGTTAAGAAAAAAAGAGGAGTGTTTGGTGAAGAGGAGATTTACCTACGGAGTCTATCCGCAGGGCATGCTGGAGGTCGCTGATGGAGCGCACTGAGCTGTCTCCCAAAATCTCATAAATGTCTTCAGGTATAGGGTCCCCCTGCCAGATGACAAAAAAAAAGAGGAGGGGGTAAACAAGTGTTAGAGAGGTGATCTGCAAATACTGCATCACAGAGCAGGCCAGGGCAGGGGGATGGAAGCAGCATGGGAGGAAGCATGACAGAACCACTGAAACACAGAGAAAGACATGTCCTTGTGAAAGCATGAGCCTGAAACCTGAACAAAAGTGAGAGAGCCCTCTCGCTCCCTCTTACAAAGTGATTGGCAGACTGAAAATGCACGAAAATGCACCAGCTATAGGGTTACACACTGCAGCCCTGAATCCTACGTAAATAGACAGCAAGGTTTCCTTCTCTGGTGCTGTATGACTTCTCCAGGTGGCTTCTCATTCCTGCTGCTGGCAGTACAGGCGTTTTAACAGACTTCCCTTACACTATCAGATAAAACCTGCCTAATATTTCCCTCTGTTATGAAACTCCCTCAAGGGCTTTGTCAGATATTGTGTGTGTGTGCGTGTGCGCGCGCGTGTGTTTTCAAACCACAGCAGCCCAATAATATACGTCATTTGCATACTGTTAAAAAAAAAACGGGGGAAAGGAAGGTTGACCTTCGCAGCTGACTCTGCTGCTTTGGCATGAGCCTGCGGTGAAATGACAAATGCTGCAGAGAGCATGTGAAAGGGTGTTTGGGGTGGTGGGCTGAGGAGCTGATCTGGATGAAAAAAAAGCATGGAGTTTGGATATCACTGGATGTCAGTGCCAAAAACCTTAAGTAACTAGGTTTAAACACACCAAATGATGGGCCAGATTCAGGGTGTGTGCAGGCAGGTGCAACACCATCAATCTCTTGGGAATCTTACTCTGATACCAGAACTGAATTGGTCCCAGTGACAGCACTTAACAAGACTACAAAGGAGTAGTGTGGGAAAGCAAGCACTGGTTAAAACACACTTCCGAAAGACTAGAAGAAGAGATGGAAGAAAGCACTGGCCAAAATGTTTGCTTAGCTTCTAGCTGTCTTCATTCAGGGTTACTCATGCGGAAAAGCTGCTCTTTCAGCTGGGTGCTGGATGCCATCTGAGCTGCAGCCCTACACCGTGCCCCTGTAACTGAGAGGAGAAATTTGCTTGTGTGTTTATGAAATGTAGGGATTTTCATGTGGGTTTTTATGGGCAGCTGGTGGCATGTGTGTGGTCCCTCTCGTTTACAGCTCTTCGTTTCCTGCCTGTGTTCAGGGCAGAACACTTCCCCTCTGCTTAAAGCAGAGAAAAAACACCAGGTAGGTGGCCTTAAAACATAGAGTGCTTTAGCCCCAAATCTGCAGCAACTTTTGTATGGGTGCTTGACACCAGTACCTTCCCACACATACCTGTCCCTTGGCTAACCAACCTTCGTCTCTACTAATGGGGTAGCAGGAGTGATGGTGTGCCCCCTCCTCAGTCCACACTCCAATACAATAACTTTAACTGGGAATTGTTGGCTGAAGGTTTCTGCAGCCCATGTTATGGGGCAGAAGCCTCCCGAGACAGATGCAGAGCAGACAACACTAGTATCCTAAACCTCCACAGCCAGATTCACCAGAGACCTTGAGTCAGAGCGCTCAACCTCTGCTTATGTAGGGCAACACAAGTAAAGACAGTCAAGGTATCCCATATCTAACCCACTTTGCCCTACGTCCCTGTCACTGTAACATCTCACAACAGACATGGACAAGAGCCTTCAGTGAAAAGCAGATTTTAGATCCCCAGCCATTACTTGCTCAGAGTCTCTGAGGCTGCCAGCAGGGAACCAGCTTCTGTGATGGAGGAACAGTGAGAAATAAGCTCAGATAATTAAGAGACCACTGAATAGCTGTGAAATGAAGATGCCTTCTGATGACTTCTCTACTGGGAGCTGGAGCGGGACCAATAGCCCAGTGCTGAAAGACTCTGCAGCACTTTTCTGCCTTGCACCACGCACAGCAGTTTCTGGAAAAAAGGTCATTTACAGTTCCAAGCACTTGCAACCACAGCTCTGCACTGGGCGATGAAATGAAGGCTTTTTAATGTTTGCACCTGTCAGCTAAATGCATTTGTGTATGAATGCTGCTCTGCATAGATGCCTCTGGTCCTTCCTGATACTTAATATGTGTAGGAAATGGAATTTTATTTTAAACCCTGGCACTTGGTAAGGGGAGGGAGTGGGCGGGTGTTACGAGACTCGGTGACTTTGGAGGCAAGCTGGGAGGTGTCACCTTGCTAACTGAGAAGGGGGAACAGATATGAATCAGGGATTGAAAACGCAGGCCCTAAGGAGCTGGATTGCTGGGGACTGGCTATAGGAATAAGCTCCACTCCCTGCTCACAGCAGAAGTGTTAGATGCCATTTTTTTCTTGTTGCAGATACTATCAGTATGGCTACGGTGTATCACCAGCCCACATAGCTCATAATCCTGCTACCCTCCTACCCAGGGTTTGTGAGGCAGCTCTGCCAGTGACAACTGCAAGCCTGTGAAACTCCTCACTTTCCTCTTGTGCTGCAGAATTGTGCCCAAGGCTGGCCCAAGAGCAGTATACCTGAGCTACATGGCTGGTCCTTGCTCCCCTTGTGGTCTGCGAGAGGGAACAGCCATGCCTGCGGCCCCCAAGAACAACCCTGCACCTGGGAGGCTCTGAAACTGGAGGACTGCATGCTCAAGCTTGGAGCACTTGCTGGGGAAGGGGCACAGGAAAGCTGAGATCCACCAACTGCCTCCCCCTGATCCCACAGGGTCAGAAGGTAGAGCAGAAATGCAGGAGGTGGGATCCCTGACGGACCAACCCAAGCAGCTGGCGCTTTTCCTGCTTAGCAACTCCTATGGGGTTATTTGTCTAACACAGGTTAACAATCTCCTTTTTAACTGCGCGGCAGATCAAAGAAGACTTTTGTCTCAATGGACTCCTGGCTGGCTGTCAAGTGCCCTGAGGCCTGGCCTCGTATTGCTGCAAGGCCACTGAATTCCTAGAAGAAAATAAGTTTGTTCTTCCCTCCCTCTCTCCGCCTCCCAGCGCCTGGCTCTGCCCCCAGCTGTGTGGGCACCCACCCACCCTGCCAGTCCCTGGACAGGTATGTCCTCTCCCCTTCTCCTGCTTCCTGGGGAGTCAGAGCCAAGGCATGCATTACAGCAGCCAGCAGAGCACCTGGGCAGGGACCCTGCCTGCCCGGCAGCTGCTCTGTGCTGCAGGTGTGAAGCTGGGGCCTCTTGGTGTGTCAGCTTTCCCTCCTTCCTCCCAGATGTCAGCATCTCTGGCTGGTACAAATCAGTGTACATGCAGAAATATCCAGCATGCAGCCCAGTGTTGTCCCAGGTCACGTCCTACCATTCCCTCTCTACACACGCACTCTCCCAGCATCAGCCTGATCCCTAACCCCGCTACCCATTTGTGTCTGGAGCCTTCCACCAAGGTACAATTTTGAGCACCAGGAAGGGATGGTGTAACTTTTGCGTTGAAGTGGGCAATCAAGCATGTATCCAGTCTATACAAGGTAGGAAGGGAAGCAAGAATGCTGCAGAGGCCAGTGGCCTTCCCTGGGATTAGGTGTATCACAAGTATGGCTGTACAGGTGGCTTGGCTTCCTTCCCAAGGCCTGATTCTCCAAGTCACTATGGGATGTTAGAATATCCCCTGGTGATCAGCCTTTGCCAAGGTGGTGTAGGGAATATGTCAGGCCATTCTCCAGGCCTCCTTCCAGCTATTCACAGGCAAGGGTTACAGAGTCTTACCAGGGAGAGCATTTCACTTGGTAGCACAACAGATACAGAGGAGAATGGAGCAAAGACTGAAACTGGGAGAAATGGGAGACCTTCAGGGCTCACAGAAACCAGCCAAGGACACTCCCAAGGCGAGGACTCCTCCAGTCCTCTTTCTTTGGATGGTGTGCCTACACGCCTATGTGTGATTGCACACAGAGGGACAGAGGGTAGCACCAATCTATCTGCTTTTCTGCCCAGGAAAGGGGGACTTTCCTGAGACTGACCATGGCAGGGAATCTTAGCAATAGGCTCTCAAGTGATCAGGCAGGCAAAAAAAAAATCAAACAGTGTTTTCTTTCTCCCTCTCAAGCTCACGTGAGGATCCTGAAGGGAGGTTCCACAGCATTCCCTGGCAGAGACCAAGACAGACAGAACCTGATGCTGGCCAACCTCACCCCAGAAGCACTTGCACCCTTGGCACAGGGTTTTAACCCTTCCAGCATAGATCCTGATATCCACCTGCCAGAGAATGGCATATCTGCCTCTCCCCTCACAGGGGAAAACCTTCCTCAAGAGAGTCTCTTCCACATGGGACATGGGACAATGGCTTACATTTTGCTTCCTTAAAAGCATCAAACTTCTGTTTGATCTTGCCAATGTTTCTACCTACCCTTTTCCCATTTCAAGGGGGACTTTATTGCTCCACCCTACTCCACAACACGCCCCCACACAGCTCCCCTGCAAGGGTTAGAGGTATTTCCCCCTGGGCCTGTTGGAAATAGCACAGGAACCACTGTCATTCTCTCCTGCTGCTTCACATCAGCTGATAGTGAGAGACAGGCACATACAACTTGCCCTGCTCCTTCCACGAGCTCACCCCAGACATGTCATCCATCCTGTAATAGCTGTCCTGGCTTCCATTTTTTGTTCCTGTCACAATCCCATGCTAGGAAGACTTAGGAAGAGTCCTGGGGCCTTATACCAGGAAGATGCAAACTAGAGCTGGGCCAAGGTTATAAATTAGCACCCAGCCGCACCCCATTCCTTGGGAATTCCAAAAAACCCTGCCAATAGGATTTTACCCAAGCAAAACCATGCCTGGCTTAGCCCATCTCTGTAAATGTTGCAAGGCAACTATTACAGCCCTCAGGTAAAATGCAAATAGGTTAGCATCCTTGCTTCCCAGCTGGCAAATACCTTCCCTCTGAGATGCACACTCCCTCCTGCTGGAAGAGCTCCAGGGCCCTCCAGCTCCAGATGGGTGTGATCGAAGAGGCAGAGGGACTAAGAAGACTCCATCTCACAGCTCAGATCTCTGCTGATTAGGTGGCAGCTAGTGTTTTGGGGGCACTTTCTCCAGCAGGTCTGAGAAGGAGATGCAAGCCCCATTCAGAGGATGCCTACTATTAAGCAGCTGGTAAGTGTAATATTGTACACCTTTGCTGCATAGGTGTAAAGCACTACCCTCAAAGCAGATTTGGGGATTGGCTGCAGGCAGGAGCATCTACTCAAGCAGAAACTTTCTTGGCTCTCTGGTCATAAAATGATAAATACCACTGTTCCTCCCCAGGAACCTGGGGCCAGAGGCAGAATTCCCAAACTCTAACCCTGCTAGACAGTCATAAAGCTGTGCAGTGTCTTCATGTGATTACAGGGAGGAATATCAGCCCCTGGGATTAGACACTTGCATCTTTACCCTTTCCTAGTGCCAACCACAGCTGATGTTTCAAGCTGCATGCGAGAGGGAGATCCGAGCCACCCACAGAAGAAATAACCATCCTCTGCCTAAAACAAACATAACCACTGGGCAGCCCACAGCTCTAACTGCTTCCCTTTGTGGCTTGGGCAAGGGCAAAATGGACCCATAAGGAGGTGATGTGATGCTTTGTACTCATCCCCTTCCTGGCCACCCACAAGAGGGATTGCCTAAAAATGAGGAAGGAAGAGAAAGAAATGATGCAAAGGGAGGGAGTTTTTGGTGGAAGGATATCTCCAGCCTCTGACAACCCCCAAGCTATAGATCCAACCCATGGTTTTGTCACGTTGGGTAGAATTGAGGTGGGAACTGGAGCTTTGTGGGTGAATGTTAGGGGCTTTCTGATTCCCTCAAATTTGCATGGGATCAAATGATGAAATATGACAGCAGAGGCCAAAGGATTTGGGGTCCCAGGGCTCCTTTTCCTAGTCAAGAATTCTGGGGAGAAAACAGCAGGAAAACCAGCTACAGCCTGTGGATGGAAAAGAGACTTTGATTTCCACGTGGGGAAACAGAGGGCTGGTATACATTCATTAGTCAAATCTAGCACCTGACCCCCATCCTGTGCCCTGCTTCCTCCTAAGCAGTCTGTGTGGGAGGGGTGCAGGGGGAGCAGGATGACACGTTTGCGTGACTGTGTCTAAGCTCAGTAGAGATACTCATCTCCAACCTCTTTCTATGGCCCCAGCTAGAAATATACCTTACTGAATAACTGTGCCACCCAAATGTTGGTATCTCTATCCTTCCTATCCTCTTCCTTGACCCTTTCAAAGCCTTTCCACCCCTTCTTCTTCAGCAGCACCCCATTTATATGACATTTGACTTCAAACTCTGTTTTTCTTGAGGTAGCAACCAGGCCTCAGTTCCTGTGTTGTGCACACCATGGCAACGCCAAAACGAAATGGTAGTGTGTGTATGGGACATGCTGCATGCACATTTGCAAGGTGCCTGCATGACTGGAGGGTGTGAAAGGCTCTGCAGAGCAGGTGATTTATGCAGTGCCTCCAGGGATGGCAATCTTTGCATGAAGCTACAAGCAAGCTATGAGGACGGTTTAGGAGGTCGGTAGGTTCCCAAGGGACTCCACAGCAGCAATGAGAGCCAGCAACCTTTTTCATACATTAAGCAAAGACAGCTTCAGCCAGGTCTCCACTTCCCTTATGCCTGACACTGATTCCAGCCATGGCCTGGAATGTATATATATATTTTTATGATGAAGCCAGGCAAAAAAATTTGCAACAGTTGTTCTTCTGCAGCCTGAAGATACAGCTTTTGTATCTCTCAGGGAAGGTGGAGTTCCTGCTCTCTTTAAATATCTATTTGCAGCAATAAAGAACAAGCCTCCCTCTCTTCTCATTTTCTCAACCCTGTCCGCGAGGGCTCCAGAGACAGCGGCCGCCTACGCACCCAGCTCCAGCTCCCCAGCTTCAAATACCTGTAGCTGCGGGCCAACTGCTTAGGCCACGTATGTCAGGCCGGGAGCTGCAGGCCGACAGCTATTACCCCGGCACCCATGGCAGGGGCCTGGCACCCCGGCCACCCGCCCGCCCGCCCGCCGCCCAGGTGCTGGCGGGCAGCCGGGGGCCACCCCTCCCACCCACCCAAAAGGGGCGCAGGGGTAGCACCTTGCAGCCTCGCCGCCCCGGGGGGCAAACCCGCCCCACCCGGGGGACGAGGTCTCCTCTGCGGGGGAGCCTGTCCCGAGGGCAGGCGCCCGCAGCCCCTCGCGGGGCGGCGGGCGGGAAAACGGCCCCAACGGCCGCCCTCCGCCCGCCCTCCGCCTCAGGGCCCGGCCAGCGGGGGCGCCGCCGGCCCCGCGCGCCGGGGCCGCTCCCGCCGCCCGGCCCCGCTCAGCCCGGCCCATCGCGCCGGGCTCCCGCTGGCCCTCGCCGGCGGCGCCGCTGCCGCGCCGCGCCGCGCCGCCTGTGGCGGCGGAGGGCGGAGGTGGGGGGGCAGCGCCGAGCCATGGGCGGCAGCGCGCCGCGCACGCAGAAGTGAAGCGCTGTCGGCGAGCCCTTCCCTCAGGAGCCGGGAGGCAGCGAGCCGCCTCGCCGCCCGCCTCTGCCCCCCGTCCGCCCGCGCCGGGCACGGCCCCCTCCCGCCCTGCCTCCCTCCCTCGGCGCGGGCCGGGCGGGCGGCGGCGGCGGCGGCGCCGCGCTCCCCCCGGGCCTCCCCGCGCCGCACCTGCCCCGCGCGCCGGCCCCCGGCGGGCGGAAACTCACCTCCAGGCGGGCCAGGGGCAGGTAGAGGATGAACGCGAAGACCACGCCGAAATTCATGCCGACTTCGAGCCCCGCCGGTTGCAGGCACATTGAAGGAGAGCCGCGGGAGGGAAGCGCTTTCCTCCTGACAGCCCCGCGGCAGCCCGGCCTCAGGCACCCAGGGCGCCGCGCTCGCCCATTACCCCCTCCAAGTTGCGCGCTCTCCTCCGGGGTTGCGGATGGCAGAGTTGCTCTTGGGGAAGGAGGGGGGAATAGAAGTAATTCTTGATGGCTTGTCCGTCTCTCTGCTATCTCATAAGCCAGCGGGAAGGCTGGAGGAACGATAAAAAGAAGAAATGCAGTCCCTCAAAATTATATGCATCCAGAGTCTGTATGCCTCTTGCCTCAAGAAATGTTTCAGTATTTCCTTTATTAGGTGGTCCACATGCTATTTTTCCTCTTGATTTTCTTCTTTTAAATGTATATTAAATCTTTTACAAACAGGTAACAGCGACTCAATGTTCTTAGGAAAAAAATGCACGAAATCAAACAAAAAAGGCTTCCAAAGTTTTGTATGAAATCCAAAAATAAAATCTTCTTCCTTAATGTTTCCTTTTTAAAATGCTCCTTTTCTTCCTCACGTCTTTTTGTTTATGGAGAAAAGTTGGTACTGTAAATTGAATATCTTCCCCTTACATTAAATTCTGGCTTTGGTGCCTTTTCTTGCAAAACGTTGGCAGTTTGGTTGGATGTGAGGTTTGCTTTGGTTTTGGAGACAGGTGAGAGCAAACGTTTTTGCTCTGGACTCTGTGTGTATGTGTGTGTGTGCTGAGTCTTGACAAGTCTCAGAGCTGAGCTGCTGCTGCTGCTGCCTCCCGTGCTCTGTTGCAACAGGAAAAGAAGAAAAAAAAAAAGAAAAGGTAAAATTTAATGGGAGGAGAGAGAGCTGATGGGTCTTTATTTTAGTCTGCAAGCTGAAAGAGAGACTAGACTGGCACTTTGGGCTGTTCCTTTTTTAAAGGAGATGGGTGGAGCATAACTTGCCATCCTCCTCTTGGCTGGGTATCAAGGCAAAAATCTAGTAAGGGAGTACCGAGTCTCTGCTGACAAAATAAAAGTGTATTAATTAAAATGATTAATTAATTAAAAATGACTAATGCTATAATATCCCATATGATGTTGCTTTAATATTACATGAAGTGTGGGGAGATAAATTCCTTCCTCCTGAGCAAAAGATAAGAGAGGAGTTCCCAGTACAGTAGTTAGTTAGTTATTTTTTTGGCCCCGTCTGGAGCCTGTTTTTCTAAGCTCAACATGTGCTCTTCCCTGCCCTACTGCAACACTTGCTCCGAGGAGAGAGATGGCTTTAATATCTTACATCTCTTTGCGAGCAGAAAAAAAGCCAGAGAAATTTAAAGGTTGCTACAAGACAATCCGGTGCTGCTTGTGACGCTGCGAGATATTTTGCTGCACGATTATCTCCGTAATGTAATAAACATCTGAAGGGAAATTAAGCCAGCAGTTATTTGCTGGGGGTGAGGGGGATGGTCAGGGAAAGGCTGCTAACAGGTGAGTTCAAGAAAGAGTCACATCCTATTGAAAAAACACGCGTACGCACGCCCTCTCATGTGCATGCGAGTGATGCCTCGCTGCAGCTGCACACTTGCAAGGCACCTGTGACGGGGTTTCTGCACCAGCCTGTGTAGTCTCCTGTACACCAGCACATTCCTGCACTGTCATGCACTGCAGTCTTTCGCTCTGAATCCCAACCATCTTCCCTGCTTTTCTATGCTGCGCACACACTTCTCTATTCCAACCGCTTGCATGCACAGCTACGTGTGAACGCTCTCACTCACACGTCCCTGGGTGTCCATGTGTTCTCCTTCACTCTCCTCCTCTCTCTTCCTTTCTCACATGCACACACCCACCTGCACACCAGCGGCCTCATCTCACAGCATCACACATGCTCGCTTAGACTATCTGGGTGCTCATGAGTCTCATGCATCGGCCCTCTCCTAAACACACAGTCTAGCACCAGCGTTCGCATATGCACCATACAAAGTGTCCAGGCATGAGGAGGAGCTGCCAGAACAGAGCAGCAGGCAGCCCACTAAATGTCCTTTTTGTAGTAGGGATCTGACAGCACTTCCAAGCTTAGCTAGTTACACCTCCTGGACCTGACTCTTGTCTCATGTATGCAGATGCTGGTCACAAAGCACACGGACACAAGCAGAAAGGGGAGCTCTCCATAGCCCTCTATCTCACAACAGCAACGTCTTCTGCTCCTCCCATCAAGGAGATGGGTAACTCAAGCGCAAAATGACAGGCCCTACATAAGGTAGTGGGGCAAGATGCTTTTGGGTACAGGGTATCACCAGCGCTTCACCCTGGCCCAGAAGAAGAGAGGTGCAGATTTCCCTGCTGGTGGAGAGTTTGTCAGAGCCATGCTGGCTCCAGAGCCCTGGCCCTCTGAGGTGCACAAGTAGAGTGGTAAGGAGTATCCTGGGAGTCCCTCAAAACAATCCTGAAGTGGCTCCATCTCAGTTTTGGAGCTCCAGTGGGAGGAAGTGGTAATGCCATGCATACCTTTGCTCTGTTTCCCCCGCCCCAAAGTACCAGAGACCTTAGCAGGACTTCACCTTAGATGCTCCAGCTGTGCTAGTCCTGTCCTACCCCAAATACCTCCAGATGCTCTTAGAATTCCCCTCATTCTCCATCCTGACCTGCCAGCAGTGTATCAGCCATTTCATGTGACAACAACGCTACTCCGATCCTTCAGCAGGGTGGAGCTACTACGCTAACGTCTAACTGGGTGCTGAAATTCCTTCTGAAATCCCTAGGAGGCTCTAAAAAAAGGATTTAAAAGGGCCTAGGTCCATCTCATCTTGCTCCAGATGGCACCTGCCAAAGGAAAAAAGTTGCTCTGGTCTCCTCTGCAGTCAGTGGGAAGAAAGCTGACAATTCGGGACGGCCAAACCCGCTTCTGGAAGTCCTTCCTTCTCTCCATTAAGTTTAGAGGGAGCTGGAAGCAGCTAGGTCCCTAATGCACATGACCCATTAAACGTTTAAAGTTCAGAAGGAGTAAATGAAGGCTTAGGTGCCCTTCAAGGATCTCTGCCCTAGAATAAATTGGCATAGCTCCACCACCTCCATGCCACCGTGTTCAGGCTGTGGAGGGGGTCCCTCACACCATAGTGGCTGCCTTGCCAGGACAGAACATCCTGCGTGTGGGAGGGTTGATTAAACTCCTCAGCAGGGAGATATATCATCAGAGAGGAGAAGGACTCAGCATTAAGCTAGCCGGGAGTGCTGCAAATTTGTTGCTTGGTAGTGACAAAAGCTGCTGCAGGATCTGCTTTTTGGGGACTATGTATTTTCTTAATATCCGGCTGCATTACATGTGAGCTGGGATAGAAATAGTGTTATTTATTTTCATATGGATGATGCTCAGCAATTTTTAGAAGCTCAACATCAGAAGCAAAAAGCTAATTCCCATTGAATCTCTAGATGACAAGGAAGAGGATGTTTGGAATTTGACTTATCATCTACCTATGACCCCACCTGGAAATAGAGCAAAATAATATTTAAGCCGCTCAGGCTTCAGTGGCTTTTCCCTGTTCTTTCTGTTTTTAAGACATGGACAGATTTTTCTCTAGTGAGGTATTTATATCCAGGCTGTGCCAGTCTCACTCCACTGAGTTCACTGGCATTGAGCTCAATAGAATTGCACTCACTTAAAATTACTATGCCCTGAGCCTGTCGGGTGTTCCTTTTATTCTCTTGCTTTTGTGAAATTAGCTTGTCATTTATCCTGCGAATTCCCAGCTCTAAGGCAGACAACTCTATCTTCCCCTCACATGGCCTACGGGGTGGGTGCAGAGCCCCACTTCCGAGGTCTGCTGGGGTATCAGTGTCATAGATGTCACAGGACAAGAGTTTGAGGTATGTGTTGCCATTGCATTATGGTGGGGGAGATATTTCAAGGCTATGTGAGGTGGCTTGATCATAAAAACGATTGGTCCAGTCGCAACTGTGTGACAGATGACAACAGCCCCTCAGAAAAACCGCAGGAAAACCCAGCAATTTCGTAAGAGCCTGTAACAGCGTTTCATATTAAAACCCTTTCACCACCACTATAGCTTTCTAACAAGTGAACAGTTGAACTCATCTCCTCAATTATATCCTTATTACTAGGGAGTGGGGCAACATGTGTCCCAGCACAATACACAATTCCTTGCTGCAAGACCTCTCCCCTCATCTTAAATGTTGGTAGAGCAAATGATCTACTAGCCACCCTCCACAAAGCCATGTTTGCCAGGGGTGATACCTTTTCGCCTTTTTTTTTTTTTTTTGGAAATTGTGAAACAGCAGGAAGAAAAACTTACAATGGAAAGCAAGACTCAGTCTGAACAGCAGAGATGTCTCAGCCTCTCCATGATGAATCCTAGTTTGAAAACCAATCAATGGAAAGAAATTAGGAGGTGTTGACAGCCAACTTGTAGTCAGCCCGCCCACTCAAGGTATCTAACTTAGGTGTTCCGACTGCTCTGGTATCTAAGTTCAGGAGAACGATGAGCAATCCCTACGCCCACTCTGTGGTGCTGCCACAACCGTCAATGGAAGGGAGCAGTTGTCATGCTGACATTAAGCACGCAGAGTAAGTTTGATGCTTAGTCTATACTGGGAGGCCCTTTCTGCGAGTGCATCCATTTTATACCATGGGGCCTGTTTACATTGGTTTTATCCCAACCGAAGTGATCAGAACTGAGTCAACATACATGCTTAGACCTGCATTTACACCATATGGCCCAAAGACTTCCACAGGAGTCGCACTGACTTCCTGACGACTCCGTTTAGTCTAAAGGAGAAAGAAAGGAGGAACAGGGAAGAGAACGAAGGAAGGAGACAGAGACAGGCAGGGAGTGTTGTGTTTATATGCGGTGCTGGAGAAAGGCAGAGCTTCAGGCATCCAGGGCCTGCAAAATTCACTGTCTTGCCCCTGGAGCTGGCAGGGTAAATGCTTTCTAGGGATGAGTAAATCCCTCATGGAGGAACTGACTCCGGAGGGGGGAAAAGGAGAAGGTGTCACCTGGCGAGCAGGCGTTGGATGCAACCTGCCAAGCCACCCCCAGGAGTCCTCCCACCACCTGTCTCTCCCCGGCGGAGGGATTCCCCCTGCCCTTCACCACGTCTCTCATTTCACCCAAGCCTGGCGGAAATTTGGCAAAGGTGGGAAGGTGGGGAAGGGTGCACAGATGCATTCAAAGGGCAGAGCACAGACCTTGATGACACAGGAGAGGAAAAGTGCTTGTGCAGGGCATGGCTTGTTGCCCTACACAGGAGGGCAAGGTCACTCTGTGTCATCTCTGTGGATGTGTAAATTGAGCAGGATTCGAAGAGAGAGGGCAAAGCAGGGGGGACTGATATACCAGGGCTTTCATGCACGTTCCTGTGCCGGGTGGGGGAGAAGGCAACGCAGCCTTCGCTGCTCACGCTACCATATATTTCTCCCTCAACCCCCTCCCACCCCAGTTTAGAGTAGAAGGGAACAATTTCCGTATTCTGGCAACCACCCATTATATCTATGGATCTGCTCCCCACTCCATTCCCCCGTCTTTCCTGTTTTGATGAAAGGAAAAAATGTTCTGCTTTCCTTCTTTATTTTTCCAGACTGGTGAATAGCACTGGAAAGGAATTTGTCTCCCTCCCCCCTTCCCCTCTCCCAGTATAATAAATATATATGTATGCATGTGCAGCTGAATACACCACACGTCAAAGGTCATCTATTGTTTTCGAATAGGCCTATACTATTTTTGTTTCCAAATTGAGTGGGTGGGGAGCATTCCCCCTCTCAAGCGACACCACACCAAACACTGCTTCCCGTGCCCTCAGCCTCTGCCACTCACCGTATCCCCATCCTTCGCCCCTGAGTTCGCAGCGAGCAGCAACAGCAGCAGCAGCAAGAAGGAAGCTTGCTGATCTAAAGTAAAAATAGCCCCAGCAGTTACTCAGCTCAGAACGTAACATGACTCATGATGTGAAATGAAGATGAGGGTCGAAAACCAAAAGCGAGCGGCTCTTCCTCCCCTCACTTGCTAGCGTTGCTCATGTTGCAGAGCAAAACCTGCTCTCAGTGGTGCTCGCTGGGGGTCAGGGCGCAGGCCCAGCCGGAGGTGGAAAGTCCTGTTTGCCCTGGCACGCTCACTGCCTGTTACCCCCGAGATCTGGTCCTCCCTTCTGCACCAGTTTGGTTGTGCTGACACCGGTGGCAGGTGGATTTGGTCACACTGTACCCGAACCTCAGCTCCTGAAAGCCACAGGCTCGGAGCAAAACTGTGATCCCATTAATGCAGTGGGAAGAAACACCTTTTGGCACCCTTGTGCCATGGTAGCCATGAGCCGGCCTGGCTTGGTTCCTGGCAGCATGAACATAGACCGAGATCCCGGTTTCTCTGCAGCTTACGTGCCCCGAGCCAGTGCAGGGGTGAGGAGCGGGTGGATGCCTGCAGCCTGCCCGGTCCCCGGGCAGGGTGCTCCCCACACAGTGTTGGGGATACCCTGCACCCTGGGGTGCATGAGCAGCTCCTCTGATAGAGCAGGAGGCTGGCTGTCGCTATCTGCCAGCATGTGTAATGAAGGAGGGAGTTTAAAAATAGACTTTGAGCTGCAATGCCGGAAAGGCAGCGAGACATATAGAGCGGGTGTGTATTTATCCTACACGCCCTGTGCCTGACACCCCGCTTGCATGGGGACTGGCCCCAAAGCAAAGGCGCCGCTCGCTGATCACTGGCACAGCCTTTGAGCTGGTCCTTAGCACCCCTTTTACTGTGGATGGTGGTAGGGGACGCCCAAGCTTTGCTTTGTGGGTCCCAGGGCTGCCCCTTCGGCCATCCTGAGATGCCCACCAAGCAGCGCAGTCCAGGCAGGACACCCACCCCTCACATGTGCCTGACCGGCCTAATGTGCAGCTCCTCCACCCACCCCCGTAAACCCAGACAAAGTGGCATCTCTCAGGACAAAGCCTTTCAATAGATCCCCTGCCCTCTGCCCTCTCCTGAACAATGAGAAATCAAGGAATATTGTCTGAGCTGAATAAAAAGGATCTAAATATAGTGTCTGATGTGTTCTTGGTTTCCTGCTCATGACCCCTCCTCCTGCCCTGCGTCCCTCTTCGTTGCTCACTAGCCTTGTGCACAGAAAGCTTTCTGGTGGGGTGAGATCACCAGCACGACCCCGTCTCCTCAGGTCTCCCCAGTGATGAGACATGGGGAATTCCAAGTAGTTTGACTCTAGCCTCTATTTTCATAATAGAGGGATGGAGAGAGCACACAGTTTTTGCCTCACCGGCTTATGTATGCATGGATGAGAGTGAAACTGGAGGTCAAGAGAGTGGGACCTTTCTCTCCCACTTCTGTCTGTTTGTGTCCTGGCCCTACCGTGCTCTGAAAAGTCTGTCCACACATTTCAGCCTGCTCGCAGCACCCTCAGCTATTGCCACCCTTGGCTCCAGACACAGCTCTGCCATGAAAAATGCCTCCCCGCTTGCAACCAGCCCCTGCAACCACTCCCTGTCTGTAGGACCCTCACATACAACACCGCCTTCCCACTCCCCCAGAGCAGGTCAGCCAAGAAGAAAGCAGCTCAGAAAAAGCAAATAGAGGCAGACAAAAAAAAAAACCAACACAACCAAAAAAAAAAGCAAGAGAGGGAGGGAGAGGGGGGGTGTTAGCCAGCAATGTACTCCTGATGTTTAAACAAGGGACTCCCTTGGGTTCATGCCTGATAAGGCTGGGTGTCAGGGGAATCTATTCATTTGTTTTCCTCTTTAAACAAAAAGGCCTTCCCATAACCACAGTGAGGAGGGAGCCAACACCTCTTGACAAACAGACTTGTCTTAAGTGCACATGCAGGAAGCCTTTCTATCTTGTTCCTGGAGGGGAATAAAACCTAGATTGTGAGTATTGGCAATACTGCTTAGTGTCAGTGGAAAGGGGAGTGTGGGCCAGCAGTATTTTCTGCAAGGCAATGGATACTCAGAGCTAACTGGAACCTGTCAACACAGCCCTGGACTCTCTGGAGGTGCAGAGGTCCATTCTGATAGTGGCATCCAGTTAGACAGGCTGGAGGTCTTCCTCAAAAGCAAGGAAACCTTCTCCAGCCCTCCTTCTGCTTTGAGCAGTGTTTCCCAAGACCCTTCTCCGACCCTCCCCGGGTTTGTGGCTGCATCGGTGAGCAGGCGGAGCAGGGCTTTGAAGCCAGCCAGGCCCTCCCACGCTTCGCTCTCTTTCCCTGGCTGCGAAATCTGACGGGGGGGAATTGCGAGTCTCTTTTCTTTATTTCCCTTTTGCCAAGAAACTGGGGGCAGGCTCTTTGGAATGACGCTTTCACGTGCCAAGGACAGCACGCCAAGCATGACAGCTACTGATGGGACAGGAGGGGGGAAGGAGCAACTCAGGATGCTCACAAGGAGCAGAGGAGGAAGAAAGCAGCAGCAGCCACGGCCAGTATCACATGAATGGGTAGAGAAGCTGCATGGGGCTGGGGCAGGGGGGAATGGCCCCCTTCCCCTCCCTCTCGGCCAATGGAAATGGCAGGTGGGTCTCAAGAAGTGAAGGGAAGAACAAGGAGCGGCTTGCTGGCAGATAGCGAGTTTAATGCCCATTCCCTGCTAGGAACGACTGGTAACGCCAGAGAGTGGGGAATGGAAAAGTTCAGGTCTGTTTCACATGCAGCTGCTGCCAGAAAGCATCAGGCTAATGGACACAGCAGGGTGGGGAGGGAAAAATCAGCATTGAGGCCACTGGAGATGAGGCCTCCTACCATGGACTGGGTGGCTGCCGTTGCCAGGAAGCAGCAAGAGCAGGACTGCTTTACAGGAGAGGACACACCAGGAGCCAAGGGTGACCCTAGCCCAGGCGGTGATCCCTCTGATCTCCTAGTCCCTGAGCAGGGGCAGAGACAGGACCAGAGATGAAGGTACCTACAGTATGGGTCTGGAGTCCAGCTAGAAAGACCAGCCGGCAAGTCAGGAGAGCAGGAGACAGGAGCGGGCATGGGTGCCCCTGCAACACAGCTCAGGTTAGATGGAGCTCCTGAGCCATGAGCAGAGGATGTGTGAATGCAAGTCCCAGGTGAGGCTGGTTGGGACAGTTAAAGCCCATTAACGCACTCAGCATCCTGACAACCATCAGGGCGTATTCCCACACGTTACAGGGGTCTGGGCTTGAAGGCCTACTGCTCATGAAGTGCCCTGGCTGCAGCTGGTTGGGTGACTTACAGCTGCGGCAGGGACATGGAGCTGGGGCAGGATGGCAGCGCGAGAGCCAGGGCAAGTTACAGTGTGGGGACAGGGCACAGGGAACTGGGAGTCGGGTTGGGATCATACTGCAAACCACAGTATAGCTCAGGCCAGAAGCAAGTGCCTGGCCTGAGCTGAAATGGAGCCCCTGGGCCCATGGGCAGAGGGTCCCGGGGGTGGCCAGCTGGGGCCGTTATGGCTCACCACTGCACTCGGGGCCCTGACAACCATTAGCCACCCTGGGGCAGGACATTCCCAGCTCTTCAGGGCGTGGGGCCCATAAATCTGTCCCTGCTGAGGCTCACCATCTGGGCAGGATACTGATTACCTAAGCCAGCCAGAGGGAAAAGTGGCTCGAAAGCCAAGACACACCTGAGCAACACGTAGTCAAGCTGAATGATCCTTGCCAGGCCTCATCCTTCCTTCACTCTCTCACCCTTTCTCTCTAGAATGACAGTGCAACAAACTGCCTCCATCTCTGCAAACTATGCCAAGAAACTTTTATTTTTAAATTCACAAACAATGACCTAGCAGCTGCTCCAAGGCTTTTTTTTTTTTCTTGGTAACAGAGTGGAAATTATATATATATTTAATTAGCTCATCGGAGCTAAATTTCCCTTCCCACCATTCTTCATTAAAGGCAGATGCAAAATGACCCCCGACTCTGATCTCTGTTGAAGGGGGTGTGACCCCTCTCCATCAGACAGAAGTTTCCAGAAAGCCAGTTTCTCCCATCCTGCCTCTTTGCTTTGTCTGATTGTTGGTAAGTGGAGCCAAGGGTTTAAAATGCCATTTCAGCTGGCTCTCCATTATCTTGGGCAGAGGGAGGGCTGAGATACCTCTGAGAATAGAAAAACACAGATAAAGGAGGAGAACGTGGTATAGATATACCCTCACGTCTCCACCAGGCCCTTGGATCCAGCCTGGCTGGGGCTGCTAACCTAATCTGGGTCCAAAATGACTCCATATACAACCTCAGGGGACTCTTTGCACCACAGCCCAGAGCAGGGTTGGCTCAACCAGCCCTGAAGGAGTCCCACTGCATTAGTCACCCCTGTTCCCTGCTGTGGTAGCTGGAGCTGGGCTGGACCTGGGAGAAATGCAGCCATGGCCTGGCATCCACAGCACAAAACCTTCCCCCAGGTAGTCTGACCCCAGTCACACAGAGGTGACTTTACCTGTTGGGTCCAGAGCCCCCAGGTGCCTGGCCATCTGCTACCAAATGAAAATACAGCTGCTGGCTCCACTGAACACAATGGACAATCACTCTCAAAATATACTTTATCTGAGCAAATCATATGCTTCATATATATAATATACACACACACACACACACACACACACATATATATACACACACATATGTATGTGTATATATATACTTAATATATATTTATATCAGCTGTTTCATGGTCTGTTAAAAAAAAAAAGATTTTTTTTTTCCAAAATACTAGCCCTCTCAAGTTCTCTCTGGACTTGAAACCCAGTCCAACTAGTGGATCTTTACCTTCTGCATCCAAAGACTAGAGCTTCCCCGTGCATTGGTTCAATGCCCTCCCCCAGGGCAACTCTCCTGACCTCACCCAGAACGAATGTGGTCCTTGAACTTCCTGCAGTCTTGCACTGCCCAGATGGGGGCTGCGTGGACCGCAGGGGCTGCTTGCCTCACTGTGGGTGCTGCAAACACTGGCAGAGGACCGTCATCTCTGCATTAGGATTTTCTAACACAGTGCATGCATTCATAGGCCTGAGGCAAGGCAAGGGGATACAGTCTCCTGTTCACACCTTTGATTAAAATGTGACTAAAATGTGTAAACCATTTTGTTTTCTTCTTCTTTTCCTTGTGTCAATTCGATAAAGGTACTACTTTTCTTCCCCTGCTCCATCAGGGTTTGAGGAAAGATGCTGGACTGATAGCCCTAGTTCCTAAGGTCCAGAGGTTATAAAGGAGCAGACATCCTTTTTTTCCCCCCTAATCTGCCAAGACATTTGGGAGGGCAGCAGGAGATGATTCCTCACATTTATGGGCAGGAACAGCCGCAGTTCCAGGGTTTGAGAAAGGACTCATGCTCCAAGGTCCAATCAGACCTTGTCCTTTCCACTGAAGCAGCTAACAAGGGATACTTGAAACATGAATTTTGGTCACTTTGCTCTCTCTCAAAGGATTACAATCTTTCTGCCATCCTGCTTCTCATCCTTCTTCCCCCCAGTTTATTTAAGGCCTGGGCCTGGATGCTCCTGACATGCTCATCCGCCATAACAGCTTGGGCTTGACTTCGAGCCATTGATCTAGGTGGTTGACTCTTGCTTTGAGCAATGTTCTGCAGGATTTTTGGACTGATGGTCACTGGATGCATATGCTGTGAGTCAGAAACCTCTGGGACACCCCAGCCTCTAGAGCATGAGCTTTTCAGTCAATCTGCTTTAACATGGGTCCAAGCCAGAACATGTCGGACTGACTGTTTTTAGCCTGGCCATTGTTGGTGAGTGTGGGCTTCCCTGCATCGCTCTGGCTCTGTGTATGCCTCTGAGTTTGGGAATTATTTGATTACTGTGTTAATCTCCCCAAGTGTCTGGGAGCCACAATAGAAGGTCAAGTCAGACGTAAAGGCCCGGCTCCTGCTGGTGCTCTGGAGTGAGTGCGAATAGGTCAGACTTATCTCAAGAAAACATAGCTCCAGGAATGGCGTGACCCCTGTTGTCAACCTGTCTGGCCTCCCTTTCTCATTCCCCCCCTGCTTACTGCCAGCAGGAGCCTCTGTGATGCACAAAGCCCTCCCCAGGGACCATTGCTCCTTCCTTCCTTCTCCCTGTTCCTCCTTCCACCTTTGAAGGTCTCACATGCTCCCAGCACAGCACCTGGGGCCGAGAGCGAGCTGAGCTCGCAGAGGGGCCTCAGCAAAAGTCCTCTCCCATCCTCCCCGCTGCAGTGTGTGGCTGGCTGGCCTCAGACCTGTGGTGTAGCCCCTTGGAAGCTTTTGAGGAGGAGGGGTGGACAAGCAACGCGGTTCTTCTCGGGAACAGATGTATTTACATTGCCGTCTGTGATTGAGGGTGTGGTTTCAAAGCTGGCTTAACTCTCTTGGAAAAAAGCATCTGGAGAAAATGGCTCTCCTGCCTTCTCCCCTCTTACTTTGACTATGCATACCCTCTTTTCTTTTCTTTTCTTTTCTTTTCTTTTCTTTTCTTTTCTTTACTTTACTTTACTTTACTTTACTTTTCTTTTTTCTTTTCGCTGGGATAGTTTTCAGCCAGATCATCTCCAACCTGCCACCTGCCTGCTCACACTGCCATAGGAAGCCATGGAAACACAGAACCAGGATGGAGGGACCATCGCATTTGGTGGCAGCAGAAACTTAGACCATTGGGAACCAGTCCTGAGCCCACCCACTCCAGGTACCTCCCTCTCTTCATGCTGGAGAGTAGGGGCATGTTTTTGCATCTATGTTTTTACATCTATGACATCTATGTCTCTGCATCCATGCAAGGCATGCTCCACACCTCTCCAGAAAGCCACACAAATATGTGGGGGAAGATTTTTGCCACATAATTGCTTGTGTGTAGGAATGGATGCAGCACAAATGAGTCAGCGGTTCTGTACGTACCCACACATGTACGCACATACGTGCCTGTGGGATCATCTGGGTTTCTTGTATGGGGACATCCACGGAGGTGTCTGTGTGCCACAGCACAGATTTGCCTTTTCCTTGTCTGGGCTGAGTTTGATGAGTCCTCTTTCTTCCATCCTGGAGCTGGGAGTCAGACCCACACAAGCCACTCTGTTCTTGTGTACCTTGACTGGAGGAAAAGAGGCTGGAAGAAACAGTAGGACTGCAACAACCTGCAGTCTTCTCCACTCCCCACTCCCAGCCTATTTCTTGACACAATTCTTATATAGGACAAATTTCTGTTGCAATCATCTGTTAGGTTAATGAAACTCTGAATCAACCCCCCTTTTCTCCCTTCCTGCATGGAAAGCATCCCAGCAGGCTAAGCAAATCCTGGGTATCTGTTATCTGCTGTGAGGGAGGCACCTTCCCAAGGGCACGTGTGGGAACACAGGCTATAGTGGCCTGCAGGGAGAGGGCTGATTGATAGGGAACCTCTGTAAATGTGTGTGCACAGACACTCACACACACACACCTACATTCTCACCCAGGACATTAGGAAGAGGGGGAGGGAGAGATGGGATTTCTCTTACCCAGTATACAGCAACAACCCTGCAAGGCACAAGGAGATAACAGCCAGGGCAGTGACTTGTAAATGGGTCAGAGCTTTCAGACATTACCTGGGAAGGTATTCCCAGGCCTCATATTCTGTGCGGCCCAAACTGCCTGGTCCGCTGGTGCTCTGGAGGGTGACCACTCTCTGTGTTTCTCCAAAGAAACCACCGAATTTGGAGAGAGGCTCCTCCCTTCCTTTGAGAGCATTTCTATGCAGGAATGGAGCTAATGTGCAGCAATCCTGATTGCAGTTTTATCTGAGAGTGGTGAACACCTTTTAAACCTGCCAATGCTGGACTAATCAGTGTATTTTCTAACATGGTGCTTTTCATCATTCGAGGTTGGCCCTGAGGTCCTTACATGTTCTGCTTTTAGAGCTGATGGAAATTACTGATCTAAGACTTCAGTATATTAATACTGTGTATTTGGTTTCCTGACACTACTTTTGAATCAAAGGATTGCAGCTTAGCTGGCAATGGGGTTAGAAGAGACTTTCCCTTTGCCTTTTATGTTCAAGTTAGCATGCTGAAGGAGCAGAGTTAGTAATGGGCACCTTTATCACATCCCAGATCTGAAAAGATGCTGGCCTTGTTTCTGCAGAGGCACTGAATTTATTAGGAAACAGTGAAAATGGAATATTCTCTAGTGCTGTTCTAGTTTTGGGCAGGGATGTAGCAATGGGTTCTGTATCATAAAGACCTATGATTTTTGCCTAGAGATGGAGCTGGGTAGAAATGCTAGACTTGGACTGATCTTTCTGTAAAAATAGAGGCAAGCTGGAAGGGGCTGGGGGGTAGGGAAGCTGAGTATGAGTTATTCAGAATGGATCTATTAGTCCTGTCTGGAACTAGCACTAATAACAACAATAGTAATATTCATCATCATCACAGCATTCAGATGTCAGTTTCCATCTAGCAATTTCTGTACGCGCGCTGACTCATTTATTTTTCCTTGGTGAGACAGGGAGGAATTGTTAGCCCATTGCAGATGTGGGGAACCAGACATCACAAGCCATCCAGAGAATTGGTGGTAGGATTTAGTTGATAAGTTTGTTCCAGTCTTCTGGTTCCACGTTCAGAAGACTCTGCATGACAGGTGTCCACAAAAAGAAGACAACTCTGTCATGGTTGCAGTAATTTGCTGCTTGTTAAGCAATCCAGGAAAGGCACCAAGGACTTGGTGAATCACAGTAAGTGCCTCTCTGAAACTGTTGAGATGATTTTTCCCTAGCAAGGCTCTTAGAGTGCACGAGCACATGGGAAGGTATTTACCATCACTGTAGGCTCCTGAAGTCATGCTATGGACTTCAATTTTCAGTGCTGAGGCTCTGGCACTTTTTGGTGGGACTAAATCGGCTAAGAAGCATATCTAAGCATGGAGCCATCCATATTGGCACTGTCAGGTGAAGTGTAAGCCACCGAGTGCAATGAAAGGCAGGCTCATGGTTGAAGTTGTTTTCCCAGGGCAGCCTCCCCTGCTCCCAGCTGTGCTTGTGCTGGGCAGGACCCTCTTTGCAGCGATGGGACCGTTGCGTCTGCAGCTCCATGTCATTGCTGGCATTCTTGCCTGAATTCAATAGCAGCCATTGTCCTGGGTAAAGGTCACCAAAGCCAGGCACGCAGACAGCAGTGAGCATGGAGGCTGCTGCTGGAACAACTGAGCACGGGGAAGGGAAGTGGGGCCAGAGGGCAGAGGTGGCTGAGATGATGGAAAGGGCAAGGCCATCAGAGAAGGTCTGGGTTGCCTCCTGCTTAGGGGAGGCTTGGGGACCTACAGATTGCAGTGAAAAATCAAATGATTTCCACAGGCTGAGTTTGCATTTCGTGTGAGCAGGACTCAGCGCAGCACCCGGACCCTTGCTGGGAAATGTCTAGCACCAGAGAGTTCAAGGCCTTCCTAGGGAATCTGCTTTTCCCATAACTGGCTGTGCTTTTCCTTTCTTCTTGTCTTCAGTGCAGCATTTGCAAGACTTTAATGTCTTTAGCACCACACCTACAGCAGACATCACCTAGTCTCTTCTTACACTTTTCAGTCCCCAGACAAGTGCTGTGATTTAGTATGTCTCATCTTGTGCTGTGTGACACAGTGAAGTAATGTCCTCTGCACAGGATCTGATCGCCTTTATAGTCCCAGTGGGGTGCTGTGTCTGCAACCCTGGGAACTTTTATGCCCATCCAGCTAGAACTTTTTTCTCCAGCCTGTTAAGGTTGGGTCACTGTGCTTCTTAATCAAGCTTCACAAAAAAGTAGCACTGCAGCCATTCTGGCAGTCATTTCCTTTCCCCTCATCCCCCCTCTCTGGAAAACACACTGGAATTTCAGTAACAAATATTCCTCCAATTTCACGATCAGGTGTCTGGGCTGTACGTTCCACACTGGTTTCTGTTATATGGCTTCTGCCAGCCCAGGGTGGGTGTCTTCTTCCACCAGTCTCTGCCTGTGAGTATATCCGTGAAACCGCTCACAAAGGAAAGTAATTGCCAGCATTTTTTCCTAATCTATTCATAGTTCTGTAGGGCTTTAGTCAATGCTCTGGAAGCATATGCCATTGGGTGATCATCTTGCATTTGAACAGCTGCTAATCTCTGCAAATTTGCATCCACTGAGGTTTTAGCCTCTTTGTTAATCTCAGGGCATTTGATTTTGGGGTTTCTATAACAAGTATTTTTTAATTTTCAAAAGCAGTTCTCTTCTCATTATCTGAGGGATCACCCTGGGACAATCATTCTTGAGGGGGAATAGAATGGAGATAAATTAGAGATGCATTTAATTTTAATTCATTTAACATGCCCAGGATGAGCTGGAAGGTGGGCAGGGCAGCCAGGGAGAAAGAAAAGTGAGTGGATCAGTTTGCCCCCAGGTACCTGTTGTGAGAGGCCTGGCTCATTACATTATGAAACATCCTCATTTAGGAAAGATCACAGGCCTTGGTTTTGCCCTAGACCCTGTGGAACCTTTCTGTGCCCCTGGATATGTCTGCAAATCTCCAGAAGGCTCATCTAGTTCAGGATCCTTCTCCCTGAGCTATCGCCTCCCAGCCTTCTCCCTGTCCTTCTTCTGCAACCGGGGGACAAGAGGGGAGAAGGCAGAGCTGCCTTTCCACACCCTCTGCCTGCAAAGCAAGGTCCACCTAAACAAGCTGCCAACCGGAGACCACTGTGAGGGGAGACTGTGCTGTGCTGTTCACACTGAGCCAGTAAAGCTGCCAGAGTCCAACTTCTGTTGAACCTGTTTGAACCTGCCCTTGGATTCTGCCAGGCTTCTTTACATTGGCACCAGCTCCTTTTCAATGAAAAAATAAGGGGACTTTCCCAGGCATCCTACTTTAGTGGTACCAAAATGAGACAGCTCTGAGAACGGACTGTTCTGAGCTACAAATATCCTTCGCCTTCTCCAGGCTTGACTCTGCAAGAAGCTTTGGTGTCTGCTGCTATTTGGGTGAAAGTTCCTTTCTTTGGCAGATATCTTCTCCAGAATCCAGGTATGACTGCTGGCCAATGTTTTTGCAAATCAGCACATCATCAGCAAGCATTTCTAAGTTCTCAAGAACTTCAAAGGTTAGAGACATGCTGCTATGAAAGACCTCAGTTACTGAGAGAGTGCTCCTGAGCTTACAGCCTCCAACATGAAGGAAGAGAAGGGAGATATTTGCACTGTCTTTGTCTTTTGGCTCTACCAAAGCTTTTGTCTCCATTCCCATGCTGAGCAGACCCTTTTATTTTGATTGTCTTATGTGCATTTCATCAGAGGGGTGTCTGTGTTACCTAAAATCCCCAAAGTGCTATCAGAAAGGGACTAAGCAGCAAAATCAAATAATTTCTTTAATAAATTCAGATGCCAAGCTGGATCCTGTTGCCAAAATGGAGGTGCTTAGAACCATCCGAGATGCCCTGGGATATCTGAGACATGTAATTTTGAGGCCAGCAGATCTGCCACAGGACTTATTGGAGACCCACACTCTTCTGGATTGGCAGCTGTAGGCCAGGCAGGATACTCTACTGCATCTAAAATGAAACTGGACACCAGTATTTGGGCAACTGCATCAAACCACAGCTGAGTGAATTATGTGTGCATCCCCAGCTAAAATGAAACTACCTCAGGATGAATAAAAATCCAAGAGCTGAATAAACACAGCATTAGCAAGCCTTGCGAGCACCCTGTCTTCTCTGCCAAATCAAATCCAGTCTTTGCACTAGCAATGAATCGAGCTGCTTGTCAGTTCTGCAACAAAATAATTTCATCCCTGCTCAGGCTGGCCATCTGTTCACTCTTCGGATTCACATGATTTTATTCTGTAGCTCTGTAACCTGATGATCAATAGCTTCACCATTTCTGGCAGCTGCTATGCTGCATAAAATCTTTCCCAAGTGCTCCTCTTACATGGATGGATGGAAGGAGCCTTGAAATTGCACAATCGTGGTGACCAGCAGTTTCTTCCTGCTGCACCAGGATGGAGCGTGGGTCTCCAGTGTCTCTGTCTGTCTGTCCCACATGGATCAGCACAGACTATTGCAGCTTTTCTGCCTGCCCTTTAAGACCTCACTGCTTTAGGGGCACCTAAACACTTGTGGTCACCTCCTCCCATCCTCAGCCATCAGGCTCAACTTGCTTTTGTGCTGCCGGAGATTTAATTGACTTTGATCACTGTGTAAGCATGCTGCAACTCAGCAATGGTGATAAGAGCCTGAGCTTTATTTCTCGGCCTCAGTTACATGACACTGATCAAGGTTGTGACAAGTTATATCATTATCGTGTGGCTGGGGCCACCATGAATTGCCTGTGTTGGTTACTCAGCATGTGCTAGGATTTGCACAAAAGCATGATACCCCAGAGCAGAGCAAATGGATTTCACTTCCCAGTCAGAGGAAGTGTGTGTGTGTGTGGGGGGGGTGTGGAATCAGTGTGTCCTGTGAATTTGGGGAGAGGCACAAAACCCAAAGAAGAGGAGAATGCTGGGCTGGGTGCTCAGGTAAGGATTGAGGTGCACTCAGTGTCTGCACATAGGCATGATGGGGATGGTGACTTAAGAGCAACAGGGCAGGGAGTGCCATGGTCGGGACACCCTATCATGCCCCTGCATGGCAGGAGATAGGGGAGGAGAGTGGTGAGGAGGTAAGGCCCTCTAAGGAACAACAGAGCATTGAACCTGCCATATCTCTCTGGAGCAAGGGAAACGGAAAGGTGATAAGAGCCCTCTCGGATGAGGAATTCCGTCTCACTTTTCCCTTTCTGTTTGCTTTTCATCAGAGATAACGTGAGTCTCAGGCAGCTCACCTGGACGCCACACTGCCAGCATGAGAAAGAACAGCTACAACTGCCTCCTCATCCCTGCATCAGCCCTGCCAACTCCCCCCACGCATGCTCCCACACATGCTGTGCTCTCTGGCCAGACATAGCTGCGGTGGGCTCCTACAGAAACAGCCTGGTGACAGCCCTGTCTCCTCTCCCTGCTGCTGACCTGTGTCCTCACATCCCCTTGTTCCCTGCATGATGTCCAGACACTTTACGTGAGGAGCTGTAACATGAAGAGCAATTCGGAAAAGAGAAACAAGATTATGGGCACTAAAGCCAAGACTGATAAAGATGGCAGAATATTTGGATCACATTTCATTGCTGCCCTTACCTGGAAGGGAGCGGGGAACATCTGAATGCCTGCCTGTTCTGTCTCAGGCCTGGGTTACACAGTAGGTCAGGAAAATCAATCTCTCCTGGCCCTCAAAATCCTTGCATCCTCCAGACGAATGGCATGGTGATGGTCTTCCAGCTACTGACCCCCCCCCCCCTCCTGACCCCTTCAGATCTCACAGCCCACCAGCTGGGACACTGTGAGGCTGTCACACCTTTCTGTAACAGTGATGATCTGTACTTACACCCATGGTACCAAATACAGACAGAAGTGCCAGCTGCAGAGCCGAGTTCAAGAATACAGTGAGCAATGCAGGCCACCCATGACAACCCTGGTGCATACACAGCCAAAAGAGAGCAACAGGACTGATACTGCTGACTATGGTTAACTGGAGGGCCCTAGCAAAGACTCCTTCAGGCTTTGCCTAATGAGACCACATTCTTAATTCCCAAAGGCCCTGAGTCTATCTCCTACCTGAACCATCTCCAGAAGAAGAGGCTAACTTCCAGACTCCCTTTCCTAAAACCAAGGAAGACTATTGTGACTACTTAGTCTGATTCCCTTCCCCTCTGCCCTGCATGACACAGTCCAGAAAATCTTGCCTGCCAGTTCCTTCCCTCAGCCTATATATCTTGGCTGTGATGACTCCAGCAACAGATCCTAGCATTGTGACACAATGACACAGTGACACAGTGAGGTGCAAGCACGTTACAGGCTCTGTGGCCAACCTGAGCCAGCTCTCTGGGAGATGGGAAGAAGACAGAAATGTTGCAATCAGTTAGACCCATTGAGGCACAACCTGTTGCCAATATTCTCAAGAAAGGTTCAGCTACACAATGCTTGGGAATCCCAGAGCATGACTGGGCTTGCTGGTTGCCTCCTCAGCAGATGCGACTGATGAATAGAGGGTATTAGTCTGGCTGGAGACTTGGGTTGTGGTGGTGCCCCAGTTTCACACCTTGCTAGTGCTGTCTACATCCACCTACCAACACAGGAGAGATCAGCCATTTTGCTCTGGCAGTTCAAGAGGAACAACAGGGAGATTTGAGGTGAACGCACACATCCAGGCCAGGATTTACCCATGATTTCTTGGTGTAAGAAGCAAATGAGGTAAAAAAAAACAAAAACACAAGGAGAAAATGATAGATGATGGAACAACACAGCCAAAGCATGGAGCTGGTATTTTATCCTTAGCTGGAACAGGGCACAAACCCTTGGAGTGGAAGAGGGATTCTTGCTCTGGCCAAAGCAGGCTCTGGATGTCACCGAAATCGGCATGACCCTTTGGAGGTACAAAAGACCAAAGCTGGAATACAGTCCTTATAGGAAGAGATTCTTGTTTGCCTTCAAGTGAGACAACTCAAAGATTTCTCTGTCCCCTGGAGTGCCCAATCTGTGTCACTCAGCTATAGGCAGAGCCCAGACCCCCAGACCCGTATGGTGGAGAGGTTGGCATATGCATGCCAGGATGCCCTTAGATGGGCTGGTGCTGCCTTGTCCCTTAGCCATCCTGTGCTCTGATTCATTCATATTTCTTGTTGTCCTGGCCAAAGGGAGCACTGAGAAGGTGGCAGGAAGAGAGGATGACTCAGGCCCAAAGCCCAGGTGGCTGTCCTAGCTGAGGGACACCTGAAGGCTTCCGGACTGGCAGGAAAGTGGTAGGAAGGGCAAATGTTCCCAGAGGAGCAGTGCGGAATAACCGCAGAATAACAAGGGTTTCCCTGCCTCATTGTGTGCCTCCGCATCTGGGAATCTCATCAAGCCCACGCTGTAGAGTGAGCTCATAGGCAGGGTGGGAAGACAAACTCACAGGCTTTGTCCACCCTAAAATTGCCTCCAGCCATTGCTTTGGATCCCTATCGTGCTGCTGACTCCAGTAACTGAGCTAGCCTGATGCAGTTACTACCACTGCATCACCCTGGCCCAGTTGTGGGGGGATGAGAAGTCAGGATGGTCCTCAGCAAGCACACTCTGCCTCTGCAAGCATTCCCAGTGCTCTGTTGCACCCACCATCAAAATCACCTCCCTGCTACTGCCACAGCACACCTCCATGCCAACGCCCCCAGAGACAAGTGCTCAGAGGAAAGGCAGAGAGAGAGCGCTTGGTGGGGGCGCAGAAGGAGGGCATGAAGGGAGAAGTAGGTATGGATGAGGGGATAGGAGATGGTCATCAAGAAAGGGGAAGCTGGAGCAAGCCAGGGAAAGCTGGGAATGGGATTCAGAGAAGTAGGTGAGATGGAGGTGGAACTGCTATGTAATGGATTAATTAATACTGTATGTGACCTAGCAATTGAGATAGATTGTACAGCAAGATTAGAGGTCATGGAAAGTGTATTGCAAGCCCTGCATTGCTTTTATTCACTGGAGACTGTTGGAAAAACAAGCAGGAAGGCAGCACAATGGGTCCCCCAGTTACGGACATCTCGGCACACATTTGAAAGACAATGGAGAAAACGATTAACTCCAAGAGTCCTCTATCCTGTCTCCAGTAAGATGCATGCCTTGTTTTGCCTGGCAAGGAGCTAGGGATCAAAGGGACAATGCCAATTAAAAAAAAATCTCTTAGAAATTTCTTCAGGGGAAAAAGGGGGTGGGGAGAGGGGAAGAATGACGCAGCCACCAGGATTAAAGCACAGCCTGAGTAAGTTGGGCCTTCATCAGATGTGGGGAATGTTAACTTGAAGAGGAAAGCAGGTTTGCACATGGCCTGGTGTAGTGTTGTAAGATCCGTTGGCCCTAAATAAGGGGTGCTTTGCTTCAAGGATGTGGTCTGGTTACTGGTTCTCATGCTTCCTGGAGGGGACAGACCCCCAGCAGTGCTAAAGATCAACCAGGCCCACAGAGGTGTCTTGCCTAGTCACCAAGGGCTGAAGTCCATGTCTTGGTCAGCAAAAGGGCTAAGTCCAGACAGGATGACTAGAAATCCAAGTGCTACGGAGGAGAGGGCACTCAGAGAGAGCAAGGACCATGGGAGTAGCTCGTTTAGGACAACGAGATCATACAGCAATGAGGGGACTGCTGGAAAGGGAAAGATGGGGCAGCTGATGAGCTATATCTAACTCATCTCTTACCCCACATACTGTCACTGTTACTCCATGCTACTGAGCCAAGGGTATGGCTGGCTGGGCGCAAGCCCACGCTCCCCATAAGGACTCTGTCTGCTGTCAGGCTCTGAAGACAGCCACGACAAAAAGCTGCTCTGATGCCATGACTTCCAAGAAGTGCTGAACTCCTGCAAAGCCACAGCCAGCTGGCAGCTCTGGGGAGCTGTGTCTGATCTGGGCCCCTGGAGATGGGAGGGTGGCAAGAGGGGATCAGGACCTGCAGCATCTTGTCCTGCTGTGGCACTTGGTCTCTAGCCTAAGCAGGGGCTGGCAAGCACTGAAAGGAGAAGGTCAGGAGCATCTTTGCTTGAGGCCTCCTCTTGGAGTCCACAGGTCTCTCCAGGAGGGAAACTGGCAGCCTGCCGCATATCCTAAGTAGATTATCTGATTAAATTGCTCTTCCATTGGTATCCCTCTTTCTTCTAAGAGATGGTGTCTTCCTTTCCTAGGGACCAGGAAAGCTGTACATCCCTCCTCTTGTTCTCAGACTGCCACATCCCCACTCGTGACCACAACCCCCCTTTTTTGGATACCCATCAGCAGTTCACAAGGCTTTACTGAGTATTTTAAAGTTCAGACATTTGTCAGTAGGGAGGGAAGAGGGACCCTGAGGGGTTTTACCACCTACCCTGCATGAGATGACCTAAGTCCTTCGGCTTCAAGCAGTGGCCTGTCTGCAAGACAGAGGCAGGCCAAGAAGTGTGAACATGGCACCTTGGGACTTCTGATCCCCATGCAGGCAGGGCTTCCCTGTACCTCCCTGGAAAAGCACTGCCAGGGTTTGCAGCTGACTTGAGCAATGGTTAACTCCCACTCAGAGAGGTAGTGGAAATGAATGGGCTAATGCTCATAAGGTCCCTTGAAAATGAGAAAGGCCAAATATGATATCCACACTAACCCCTTGCTTCTCCTGCAGCTGCAACACTGGCCTGTTTGCTCTGACAGCACTCTGCTCTTCAAACGTCCCCAAGCCTATCACATCGGCCCTGCAGCCTCTCCTGGGTAAGCAGTCTTGCCCCTCTGCTGCTATGATGCTCCCTGCTCAGTCCTTACCCACGTTTCCTGTTTGCATAGGCTTTCAATCACTGATTCTCATTTCAAAATGAAAAAGGAGGGCTGAGGGGAAGCAAACACTACAGGCAGAGGGAGGTTAGGAGAAACAGAGGAGGTGGGAAGAAATGTAGAGCAACCCCTTCTGGGAACACCTGCTGTAAGCAACTCCCTCACCACTGCTCTCCATGGAGAGCCAGGGAGATATCGTCACATCTTGGCTCTGGAGGAGAAGGGATATCCTTAACATCACTTCTTAAGGTATTTTGGCCTAGCATCCTGTCCCTCTTCCTCTCCCTGAGTTCCTGTCCTCTGGAATGAGTGGTGACCTCAGCTCTCTCAATGAGTTTTTGGATGCACAGATACAAGACCTCCCATGGTCCCTTCTAGGCCAGTGGGCTACTTGGTTCATTTCCTAAGTCTAGAAATAACCTGTTATTTCAGTAGATCCTTCCCATTCCTGAAGTTAGCCTCCCTAAGGGTACTATGCTTTCTGCTTTGACTCATATACCCCCTTCCTTTCCCTCCCCAAGCCAGGAAGAGTCTCAGCCCCTAATACAACAGGGGGTTGTTGGGATGCTATCACATTGCAAAGAACTGGAGCAGTTCCCAGCTGAACAGGTCCTCCCTGGAGGAACACAGTCCTTTACACAGCAGGGAGATTGTGCCATCCTTATCTTTCAGCACTCCTTCATGTACCCCAGCTTTCCTTGTCCACTGCTCTCTGTCCCCCTAGCTTGATATCAGGGGCACTCCTGTCCTTAGAGGTAGTCTGACCATCTGCTCTCTCTATCCAGTATGGTTTTTGGAAAAAAAAAAACCTTTACTTGACCCCAAGAATGTGCCTGCTCTAATCTCCATTCAGCACAGGCCATTGCCCATCTCCCCTTTCTCTTCGTGACCTTCCACATTTCAGTTTCCAGCCCTGCGCCTGAGCATGACAGCCTCCACAACTGGTCAACAGCAAAATTTGCCTCCAGCCCTGGCTCCAAGAAATGCCAGCCCCTGGGTGCTGCTCTTGTTCCTCAGTTGTATCTTGGCCTTGCTCCCATCCCTGGTGATTCCCAACCCTCCTTTCCTTGGCAGCCTCACCCCTACTCCACTACATCTCCCAGTAAATGCTACTCAGTAAGAACAGCCACAGTGCTGGATCCAGTTTCCAGAGCATTTATCTCATGCCAGGCTTCATCTCTCAGTATCCAAAACACATCCTCAATCCTCTTGTATTCTGATTAAACATCTTTACCCAGCTCTTCCAAGGAGCCAGGCAACAGACGAGGCAAGAGTCTACAAAGCAAATGAAAACTTTTGTGTCATGGTCTTATCCACGAGTCCTTCATGGATGCTGACAAAGTCAACTGTGCAACACTGAATAAGATATGGGCTTTATGTGCTATAGAGAAGAGCAAACCAAGGTATGTAGGGTCTGAATGTGTTGCTAATGGCTGATATGTGTCAGTGATTGATAGACACAGAACCCCAATTTTCTTCTTCCTGAGCCCCCAGTTTCCAAGCTGGGTCAGTGACAAGCGCTCAGTTTCCTGCAAGCCAGCCTCCACCTGTGGCATCCTACCCTTAACTGGAAGCCCTGGGTTGTGTGGACCACCTGCAAACATTTTCTCCTGCTCTCCTGGGCCAGCAGAGCCCTGTGGCCTTGACGCGGGACATGCTGCCTGCTGGGGCAGAGCCTGGCTCCTGGATTGACGGATGGCAAGCAAATACGGTCCATTGAGGAAGAGCAGGTGCAGATAAATTTGGAGTTTAAGAAGCCGGAAGAGGATTCACAGCCTAGTGGAAACCAGCTGCTGATGCTGGAGTAGCTTGAGGGAGAGAGAGCACTAGCAAAGTGAAGGGCAGGGCTGCAGGAGCTGAAAGAAGGATTAAACAGGGAGCAACAGGAGGGGGTGAAGTCAGTGAAGAGCATCCGGAGTTGATACTGAGGTAAGGTAAATCCTCATATAGTAGTTCCTGCTCTGCTCTGGGAACAGACAAACAAGGCCTTCCTTCCTCTCAGCTTCCTCCTCATCAGGAACACTCCTTTTCGGGAGAAGAGGACAGCCAAGCCGCTCCTCCCATGTTGCTCTCCGCATCTGATGGTGGTGACTCACCTGGCCCTTACTAGGCTCCTTGTTTTCACATCTCCCTGCCAAGTGCCATGATGGAGCGCAGCATGGGGAGCAGAGGCAGAGTGGCAGGGAGAGAAAGGGCTGGTCTGGCTGTGCAGCTTGGGACCCACGTGGGGGAATATGCAGCATTACCCCAGGGTGGCACAGAAAGGCCGGGCAGTGTCTGGTGCTGGTTTGGTCAAAGATTGCAAAGTACCTGCTTGCATCCCAGCATGGTAAAGTTACGGCTGCTATTTTAGGCTGGAAAAGGGCAGAAAAATAGACCCAAAATCTCAGTGCAAAGCCACAATGTGCATTTTACCAGGTGCCAGCTCCAGTGCTGGTGAGCCTGAGATACAGTGCTCTGTGGACTGGTGGCTGTGGACAGGGACTGCTTGTGACTCTGCAGGGTGCAGGCTCATGCGCTCCTCCTGGCCCTGGGTGAGAACAGCAGCCAGGCTCTCTGGCCTTTTTGCTCAAAGTTTCCTTTTGTGCCTGCAGGACAGAAGGCCCGTTGTGTGCGCGAGACACAACGACAGCCTCCCTGGCATTTTGGGGTGAAGGGGGGAGAGCTGTGAGATGGTAGTGAGACCCGCGCCCACGCCACTGCAGCATGCTGCTGTATTCCCACGGCCATCCTCGGTCTGCCGCAAGAGCTGAAGCTCTTGTTGCATTGGGGGCCGGGTTAAATGAAATCTCCCAGGGCCTTCCTCCCCAGGGCATCTCCATCACCAAGACCAGACCAAAAGCATTTGTGTTAGCCCATCGCTTCCTCATTTCCCTACCCTGGGCTCCTCTGCGGTCTCCTTTCACTGCTGGGGGCATGATAGGTCTAGCAGCGATTTTGCAGCTTCATTGACCTCTAGAGAAATCCTGATTTATTTCATCAAAGCCAAGTTTTGGCATCCACGAAGGCAGCATTTTGCCCTGCTGGGAGTTCCCAAGAGCTCTGCCCATTGGCCTTGGGGTGGAGGGAGGTCTGGAAGGAGATATAGTTTGCAGAACTGGAGGGAGGTGTGCTGTAGGCTAGGACTGACATGACTTGTTGGAGCTGTCTGCGGTGTAAGCGCGTGCACAAGCCCTTCTGAATCTCCTTCTTTGTTTCCCGTGGTCACGTCAGTGGCTCTTCATTCTCTCCAGGAGATGATTCTGCTTCCGTTGCTGCAATTTCCTGTGTTTCTCTCTCTCCCTCATGCCTGTAGAGCTAGGCAACATCAGCACAAAAACAGGATTTGAGCTGCTTGAGAATCACCCTGATAACAATGACTGAGGAGACAGTAGTTTGTCTGGGATCTTCCCCTGAGTCAGACCTAGCCGGGGCCCCCAGCTGGCTTCTGCCAGCCTCTGGCACCCTTGTGCCTAGACGGCCCTGGGACCATTTGCACAAGGTGGGAATTTCAGGCAGGAGAATAAGCAGCTAGAAGAGGGAACTCCTAGAGCCTGCTGACAGGTCCATCCATCCCCACACCTTGGCCACAATGGCAAGCAAAACCAGTCCAGACACTATCCCCATGACAGCCCCCATCTGCTCCTGAAGTCAACAGAGCAGCAGGGACCAAGCCACGTCCTTCCTTTCAAATCCAGCTCCATTTCTTAGGGGAAAGAGCATTTTCAGGGGGCAGCTGAAAGCAATTGCAATCCAGCTTCATCCATGGACAGAGCTCAAGGCAGCTCTGGTTTGCAGGCAGGACTCAGGAGCTTGGGCACTCTCTTGTGCTAATGTGTCTAAGGAACACCTCGCACCCTGCTGGGGCAGAGGTGGTCTGCAGGTAGGCATGACCAGAGAAAATGTTCCTTAGCTGTCCCTCACTGGCTGGTATTTTCTCTGAGAGGGATACAAATTCCTGTAAACATGCTCCCATACTGTCCTGCCTGGACATGCACATCTGTCCCTCAGCCCTGGCATGCCCGAGGGAGAGCTGGAATTGCTTAGCATCCCGGATGGAGATTTGAGATTTGGGGAACACTCAGACCATGGACAGATATCTTCACCTAGACCAAGATCTGCTCCTGGAAGAGCTCCTGGTCCCCAACTGCTCACCACCACACCCTTCCTAGAAGCTCCTATCCTTCCAGAATGCTGATGGAGCCATGGATAAAAGCATTGCTTGGTTTTCTTCACGCAAAACTAGCCAGTGAAGCTCATGCAAAGAAAGAAGGGGCCTAGCAAGCCTGGCTGATTTTGCCTGAAGCAAATTAGGAAGCACATGCACAAACTGATCTGCTGGCAGATCTAGAGGCAGTGACAAGCACTGGGAAAGCTGTAGAGAGGGAGCACAGCCGGATCCCAAAGATGTGTCTATAGCCTTGCTCTGGCTTGTTTAACAAGCTAGGTTCATGCACATGCGTGTGTCTGCAGCCCATCCCCCTTGCAGGTGCTTTCTCACCTCTAACCAAGTGCTCCCTTCTCACATGGCAGAGAACTGCAGTTTGGGGGCTGGAAAGCTAACGCCTGTTAAGACTGTAGTGCTTATCTATACACAGCCACGATCCCTCATGCAGGAACTAAAGGAGATCCAGCTTCAAACAGTCCTAGGTGAGATCAAAATCAACTGGACAGGGACCCTAGCCAGCAAAAACTGACTTTGGAAAACAAAAAACATCTGAGCTCTGTCTCTACTGGCTTTATGGTCTGGAAACCACTTTGCCTCACTTTAATGGTGAGCATCATGGTGTCTGTTTCCTCCTGGAGCTTCACCAGGGCAGCACGTGCCTCGGTGGTAGAACAACACAAGAGAGTCGCCCTGCATGATGCTTGGAGACAGAGAACCTCAAAGAAGTTCTGCTGCAACCCCCAGCAGATGCTGGCCTTGCAGACAAAAGCTGGGAGTGGGAAGCTGAGTCCAGCCTGATGTCTACAACTCTTTCCCTTCACTGTGGGCTGTGAAAGGCCCCATCCCCATTATACTTGATAAAGCAACCTGCAGTAGTCCCTCCAGCCTTAGACCTGACCTTGCTGCTCTGAGCAGAGAGGATCGCTGCACTTCGCAGAGGCTCTGGGGTGTCCAGCAGATGCCCAGGACCTGGAACAACCCACAGGAGCAAAGCCAACCATAGGTATGAGGCTGTCCTGTGAGGACAACAGGGTTATAGTCCCAAATTTATCAACGGTGCTGCTTATCCATGATTTCATGGTGAGAGTGGAAGAGCTGAACTCTGAACTTTGGCCAGCATAGGAGGTCTCTAAACAACAGAGACAGGAAATAGCTACAGTGAGCTAATAAATAAATGGTGCAACTGTAGCTCTGCCTTACATGGTCTTCATGGGGAATTTCCTTTGTTTTTTAGATTGGCTATTTATACCTTGGAGTGTAAAAATGATGTCAATGAAGTCTCCGCTGTTCACCACAAAGAAAACCAGCCCCAAGAATTTTTGCAGGGCTGAGACATCCTTGAACAACTAGCTCTCAGAGACTGTTTACAAGGCTGGAAAAGTCAGCAGGAAACCCAAGCTGCTGTGCGATTCCTGAGGAGTCCCCTCCATTTCCATATACTCCTTTGGAAGTCTGTTGCCTGTTGGTCAGGCGGGCAGTTTTCCCAAACTCTTCTAGGATATGGATCTGCCCCTGTAAAAGTCTGTCTTATCTCTGACAATCCCCCAGAACATCTCTGACTCTCCCAGTCTGTGTTTTTTCCCCTTTTTTCTTCCCCCCTCCTTTTTCTCTTCTCCCCTCTCTGTCCCTTAGCAACTGTCAAGGGAATCAGCTCCAGTGTTGGAGGTCCTCAAATGCAGACCTGTGTGACCGAACACCCTGGTGGTGTTCCCCCAACCTGCCCAGCAGGGACAGGGGAAGCAGGCCATGGGGTTTGCTGCTGCCCTTGGAAAGCTGAGGAGGTGTTTTGGAGAGCTGAGGTCCTAGCTATATGTTGTGCATCATGAACAAAAGAGCTGTTTCCACCACACATGTGTGGGAAATCAAAGGTTAAGCCCAAAAGAAAAAGGTCCATCAGTTCAAGCTGAGTTTGTTTAGCCAGGGCTCTGGCCCAAGGATGCAGGAAAGGGTCCCATGTGTTTCTCAGCTTGTGCTCAGCCCGCACTAGGGTGGGACAGGAAGGTTTGGGTTCTCTTGTGCGGGTTGGGTAGTGGTGGTGGCTTACAGCTTCAACTGGAAAAGTCATTTGCCTGTTGGGCTTCACAGGCTGTCCTGCCTGCTCTTACCTCTCCTCTGTGGTGGAGCTGCCTCACCATCCGGATGCATGCTGTGGGCTGCCCGCAGGATCCTCCTGCCAGCTCTGCCTCTCCAGGTGGGCTGGTGTCACTCCACGTCTTGATCATGTCTTGCCTCATCTGCATGTTTATTTTCTCCTGATTATCAGCTTAACAAACAAGCATTTGTTTAACACCAATTAAGCCAATGTTTCACTATGTGACAAGGCATTTACTGTCATGAAGGGTGTGAGGGAGTGAAGAAAGTATTCAAGGAGGAAGGAGAGAGGGAGAAAAGGGGGATTAAAAGAGCCCATCACACCCCGGGTCATTTTCTTCTTTTCCTGCCCTCCTTCTCTGCTGTGAGGATGCCTGTCTGCAAACCCCCAGAGTGGAGCAACGCAGCCCAGCCAGGCCTGCGGCAAGTCCAGGTCTGGTGGGAAGAGCTGGGCAGGAGAAGGAAAATATAACAGAAAGTGGAGAGAGAAGTGAGTGGCCGGTGCCTGGTGGTGGAGGGGGGCAGAAATGTCTGAGCTTAGCGGGAGGGGAGTGGGTGGGAGGAATATCCGCATGGTCCATTTGGCCTGTAGGTACGGCCGGCCGCACTCCTTTCTTGTCACCATGGTTACCCTGCGCAATTAGGAGCTGCAATGATGAGCCCACATCAGCGCTCAGCAGCCAGCGAAACTGCTGCTGCCTGCCCTGGCACCGCAGGCAGGGGCAGCCGGCAGCGGGCGGGAAGGGAAAAGCCAGCTCAAGTTCAAGGGTTGCTGGTGTACTTGAGACAAGAAAAGCTCTTGCTGGTGACACATACATCAGGTGTTTAGAGACGATAACAAAACCTGCCTGAGGTCATCAATATTTAATTAGCAATGGGCTTTGTTAAACATTAATCCCGGGGCCAGGAGGGAGGGGAAAAGCACTGAAGTGAAGAAAGAGGTTTAACTCTTTGCAGAGAAACATGAAGGAGAGGGGAAGCCGCCTGTAAGGAGAGGGACTCTCTGCGATCGGACCCTGTTGAACCCTGTCATTTGATGGGCAGGGCTGGGGGAAAAGCTTTGGGGTACACACACCTCTCGGGGCTCAGTGGGAAAGGGGCATTTTACCATGTGGAAATGAAATAGGTTAAAATCAGACACTCAGCGTTCCTGTACCCAAACAGCCCCAGGGCAGCTGAGCAAAACGCTGTCATGCCGGCCTCTGGGTAGGGAGGGGGTTCGCTTGTCTGGTTTCCGCACCCGAGCCCCCCTGGCCGCGGCCATGCTGGCTGGCGGTGGGGGCACCACCGTGCTTTCTCTCTGGCAGCTGAGTCATGGCCCCGCTACCTTTGCAGGTTCGCACCTGGGCGGTGGAGCGAGCGCCGCGGAGGCAGGCGCCTGCAGCCCCCGCTTCGCCTGCCGTCTGCCCTGTTTCCGCCGGTGGCTGCGTCCCTGGTGCCCTGATCCGGCACCCCTGCCCCGGGACGACACGTCTCGTCCTCAGCCCCGGCTGAGAGCTTGGCTCTCCGGCGCAAGGAGGAAGAGGGAGGGTTGGGGGCCTTAGCTAGGGTTTCCCTTTAGGAGGACGGCTCGGGCTGATGAAGAAGGGATGCCGATGGCTCGGGGCAGGGGAGGGGAGGGGATGCATGCATTTTTACCCCCCATGTGACAAGCACGCCTGACACCCCAGCACACTCTGGGGACCCTGGTGCTGCCTGCTCCGGCTGGCTCTGGGGCGCCGCATGGGGGAGGTGTGGGGGGGTCCCTGATCCCCAGCTTTGCAAGAAGCAATGCGCACATGGGAGAGGGGGAAAGAGACATCTCTCTGAGGGAAGTGGACTGCTTTGGGACAGCAGCCTTCGGGCCCTCCTGTCCCCTCCTAGCCCCAGCAGGCTCCTCATGGGAGCAGCAAAGGAAGGAACAAGGGCGCCCAGGATGGGGTCATGATTAATGAGGCTGAATCATCTCGCTTGCGCTGTGTACAGCTGCAAGGGGGAAACCACAGACCCCGAAACAGGGACCCAGCAGCCAGCAGCACAGGGCAAAGGGCAGCCACAACGCTTCGCCGTGGAGCAGGGTGGGACCCGAGGCTCCGCTAGTGCCTCTGCTCCCCCCCCTGCAGGAGCTGAGGATGCTGGGCAAGACCCGTCCATCCCTACGGTAGCTGGAGGATGCTGAAGCAGGATCACCCCTACCCCCAGCATTTACCCAAGCTGCCCCAAACCACCTTGGCTGTGCACATACACTGCCAGGCTGCACCAGAGCCCGCTGCATTTCCAGCTGCAGCATCCTCAGGCAAAGAGAGACCTTTTTTTTTTTCTTCCCATTGTTGTCAACCCCTGAGCAGGGAAAATATCCTTGACCTGCTCCTCGCTCCACCAAGGCATCCCCTTCTGCTCCCTGCCACCTCCCTCCTACAAAATCCCCTCTTGGCTGCCCCAGACCTGACACCTGTAATTACTCCTGGAGATCACAGGGACCTGCTGAAAGAGCGAGTGTGAGAGAGGTGAGGGGGGACATGAAAAGCAGCCACGGCCCTTGCCTGCAGCCAGGTCAACCGCTGCCCCAGCAGCCCCCTGCGGCACCAGGGACACCTGAGGAAGGGTGTGCAAGGCAGAAGGGAGAGGAAACTCGCTCAGGAGATGAGCCGTTCAGGATGACCGGCCACGGGGTCGCCTGTCCTCCTCTATCCCCCTATGTAGAGAGGGCCGGACATCTGCCTGGAGGTCATGTTCCTTCCCTCCCAGGTGTTCTTCTAGCCCAGGCTTTTCTTGCTCTAGGAAAGGTGGCTCTGGAAATAAGGCTCAGGGCTCTCCTCATGAGCTTTCCTCCTCCACAGCTCTGTTTCTCCATCAAACAGCAGCGATGAGGCCTGGCACTGGGAAAACCTTGAAGTCTTTGAAGCATTGCACCCCACATTGCACCCCTTCATCTGCATGCTCTCCTGCAGCAGGTGGGGACGAGTTTTGAACTGGGTAAGGGGCCTGGCTGCTGGGAGAAGGCAACAAGGGTGTTCCTTGGAGGAGGAGGTTGGGATGGGAGAGTGAGACCTGGGCTCTGCACCCAGGCAAGAGTATGCCTCCAGCCAGCACTAGCAGGGGGACACTGCGGGAAATGAAGCTCCACTTATCCCCCAGCAGCTCCCACTGAATGGCCAGCGTCCTCCCCGGGGCTCAGCTCCATGTCCCTGCAGGGAAAGCCCTCTCAGAGATGAGGAAGGAGAAGTGGGGACGCTGCGCCCAGCTGGGCATCATGGCCAAGGTGTCCTGCTCATCGCTTGCCAGTGGCCAGGGCTGCCATGGAGACGTTCGCCCTCCTTTCTGGTGGGCCACCCTGTGCTGGGCACTGGGGACTGCTGGCCTTTGATGGTGCTCAGCACCACCTTGCTGGGGCTGCTGCAGGGCACCCTTCCCACATCCACGGCCATGGCGGCAGTCTCCTGCCCTCCGTCTCCTCCCCACTCTCCTTGCATGCCATGGAGCTGTGCTCGGGGACTGCGGGAACAGGCGGGAGGAATTCCTGGCTGGGCTTCAGAGGAGACACCTGCACAGGCAGCGGCGGCTGCTGTATGCACACATCGGGGCCACGCTGGATTCCAGCGCCCCACAGCACCCACGGGAAAAGGGCCAAGCTGGGCCTGCACCGGGGTGAGCGGCCAAGGATGGGGCTCCCCCAGCATCCCTCTCCAAGTGCTTCTTGGTGGCTGGTGCACCTGTTTTTCCAAACTTGTGATGCTAGACCTGTGCCAGAGGCAGGTCTTGAAGGACAGGGGGACCTTGGGGCTGCTGTGGGCCCAGCTATAAATACTCATCCCCCAAAGCATCCCGGCAGCAAAAGGGCCTTTGGGAAAGGGGCTGCACAGATTTCCAAAGCGCCCTGTTTGGGCAGCAGCACGGCAAGGGCTTGTTGCTGGGATGGGATTTGAAGCAGCAGGCAGCCACAGCAGGTATGTCACCTCCCTTCTCTTATCCCAGCTCTTCGCCAGGGTCAGGCACTGATGAAGAGGAGGGAGGTGTGGGACAGGTTTAGAAGATTTTCAACCTGTTGCAAAGGGTGGGAGAGAAGAAGAAACTGCTGAGGTGCGCCTTCCTGTCTGCCCTTCACCACGAGCCCGGGGTATTAGTGCTTTCTCATCCCCCATAGCAGTGACAGCCGCGTGCCTGGCCTGCACCCCCCCATGGGAATGGTCAGTCGTGGTGTGGGCATTGCTGAAGTCCCCGTGGTGTCAGAGTGGGAGAGGAGATAAAGCCGAAATGAGGAAGGAGCTGCAGTCCAGGTGCCAAGCGGATGTTGCACAACCAGCCGTGAGAAGAAAGTCTTGAGTTGTAACGTCACTGGCTCAGGGCTCCCAGGAGGAGAACAGGAGGATGTGAGCTCTGCTTGGGCCCTGGAGGCAGGTGTTTGGAGCTGTGCTCTTTTCTGTCTCCGAGGATTTTTACATGGCCTCGGGCAAGTGAGTCACCAAGGCTGGTGTCCCCCAAAGCCTCCCAAAAGGTTGTGCCTGCAGCGGGAGCCTGACTGTGGCTGATCATCACCCAGGCTGACTGGGCTGGTGTTTTGTCTGTGCAGCTTCTGCGCCCCAGGCAAAAAGATGTCTGGGAACCAGATTGGACTCCAAATGATGAAAGTGCAGAGGACTTCAGAGAAATGTGGCATTCTCCACTTTGCACCTCCTCAGACCCATCCGGAAAAGCGATGCGGCCAGGACTGCCGTGATCGTGACAGGAGAGAGATTTGGGGTGGCCCTCTGGACTGCTCAGCTGAAAGCTCAGAGCATGACTGGTCAGGGCCAAGGTGTTTCGCCCAAGACGAACAGCCCGGCGCTGCTAGTTCATCTTTTTATCTTGTCCTCCCTCGAGAGCAGGCTGGCGTCACTGGATTTCTTGCCCTTCCCCATGAGCAAACCCACTTCCCCTCGCCCACGAGGTCTGCGGAGAAACACGAAGAGGGAAAGAAGTGAGGAAATCCCCCACTTCGGGGCTGAGGCAACACCACCACCACCATCCCCCCCCCCCCCCCGCCCCCAAACCTTAGAAAGCCTCGGCGGGGGGGAGGGCCCTGCTGTCGGCAGCTGCAGCTGGAGCCAGGAGGCGCCCGGCGAGCTGTGGGAAACGTCCAAGCAGGCACCACTGCCACCAAGTTAGGAGGATCCTGACTGTAATAATAATAATAATAATAATAAAAACTTGCTCCCTGGGAGAAATGGCCGGAGCAAGGGAGGTGAGATGGGGAAGAGCGGGGGGAGCTCACGGGGGAAGAGCGGAGGCGGCCGGCCCCCGGGAGAACTGCTGCAGCCCCAGCTCCTTGCAGCGGTAGGGCCCGGCTTGGCGAAGGGCGAAAGGGGCTGAAAAAGCCATTAGCAAAAGAAGCAGCTTCTCTGGACACCGTTTTACTAAGTTCGGTTTGGAAATGAGCAGCATAATTTATTGCCCACACATGTTTCTCTGGCTTTGATGAAGGATGTCCCATGCAGGAGGCTGAAGTTGTGGCTGGAGGGCACCTTTTAGCAGAGCCCCCGCCAGCTGTAGTCCAGTGGGCTGGGACCGGCCTCTGCAACCAAAGACCGTCACAAACCTGGCTCAGGCCAACTGCTGTCTGGACCGAGCAAGGAAACCTGTCTGGCTCTAGCAAATGAAGGCAACAGACGTCCTCAGAGAGGAGCTGGGTCCCAGGAGCTCCCGCCAAGCTGAGCAGAGTCGCACGGGCTTTCCCTAACGGGGCCGAGGTCCTCAGGGCTTGTGTCTCAGCACAGGAGGGGCGCAGAGTTAAGGAAGAGGCTGCGACCGTGGCCAGGGTGGGAGCGCAGGGCACGCCAGGGAGGCAGATGCAGGGATTTTGTCTGTGAGGAGCGAGGAAATGTCCTGGAGCTGTTTGATCTCATTGTATGTAGGGAAGTGGGACTGGGCGTCCAGTCTTCTGTAACTAAACAAAGATTATAAATACCTCCCATAATCAACATTGCCGAACAGATGCAGCCCTGCAAGGCCCCAGATACTGGCTAATTCCCAAAGGGGAAAAAATGAACTTTGGTTTTAGTTCAAATATAGAATATAGTCTAGATAAGAACAGTGCATAAGGCAGAAATGTCCTGCGATGCGTATTTGGAAAATGCGAGGGGAATTTCTCTCTCCTGAATTTGGCAGGAGGATTCACTTTCGGGGGGGGGGGGGGGGGGGAGAAACTTCTCTCACCAAGATCCTCGGCTGTCCATCCTACCAGACGTGTGCAGCAGGAACTGGCCTTTCTGTTTGGTTTTAAATTCAGTCTCTATCACTGCTGGTGTCAAGAAGGAAATTTGAAAAAAAAAAACAAAAAAAACCCCTTTAAAGTGACAGCTGGATGTGAAACAATGCCTGACAGCCTGAAGCAGCCCCTGAGAGGTACCTTGGTGCCACCAGCGTGGTAGTGGCCACCCTCATGGACCACCATGCCTTGCAGGCATGAGACACCCAGACCCCCCCCCAGCCCAAGTACTACCCTGCCCCAGTGCAAGCAGAGAATTAAAAAAATATATTTTTTTTCTCTCCTCTGCATGTGAAGAGCCTTGCTTTTGGATCTAGTGCCAAGCTGGCCACGAAAAGTGTTGGGGCCACCCTCAGGGCCAGGGCCTGGTGGGGGACCAACCCGGCACAGCCATCACCTGGGGCGGGGTGGGGGGGGAGGCGGCTGCGTGGGGCCTTGACGCCTCGCCAAAACCAGCTCACGCCATGGCAACCCCAATGCGCAGACCATCCTCGTGCCCCCGCGGCCCTGCGCTGGCGTTTTGGGGAAGTCGGGAGGCAGCAGGGGATATATTTAGTTCTCCCCGCTTTGCCGAACGGCTGCTGCAAAAACACATGATTCCCCAGCACCGAGCTGGGGCGGGGAGGGGGGAGGCAAAAGGACTTCCCCAAAAGTCACGTGGACTCCCGTAAACCCGGCGCCTTGCCGGGGAGCAAGGTGGGATGCCGCTGTGGCGGAGGCAGGCTGCGGTGCTCCGTGGGGAGCTGAGCTGCCAGCGGCAGGGGGATGTGGTGGGGGGCATGATGGGGCCGGGCTGGGAAGGGATGATGCCGGAAAGCGGGGCGCTCCCAAAGGCGGCCCTGGCTGACGCCAAGCCCTGCAGCCGTGCCAACGGAGAGGTGGCCGTCAAAGGCACCAAGAAGTGAGCGAAAATACTGGCATGTGAGATCCCACGGGGTGACCTAGCCAGACCCAAAAATGCCTTGCTGTGCCACCTTCCTGCTCCCGAATGACAAGCCCGCTGGCAAGCAGTTACCTCCTGTCTGTAGCCCATGAGGCGAGCGCTGGAGCTGGCCCACCCTGGTGCAACCACGACTGTTGGTGTCCCATCCTATTTTTGAGCCTCGCAAAACCCTATTTGCATGGTGATAAAATGTGGAAATGATCAGTGGGGAGGAGGAGACATCAGAAATGACTGTGCCAGAGGGATTTTCCCCCCCCAAAATACACTTGAAAATACACTTGAGGTCAAAAGCGGAGATGCTCACAGATGGTGGGGACGGCTCCAGGGCCAGCGAGCGCCCTGGAGGGTGAGAGGGGCATAAGGAGGGCGCAAGTGGGCTGGCAGAGCCAGCGAGGCTGCAGTCGCCGAGAGGCAGCTGCCTCCTACCCCCGGCCTCACGCACGGAGGACCTGGCCTCTCACTGCTGTTTCCACCCCGTGGGTCGCTGAGGAACTTCTAAGGGTTGGTGAGAAGCCAGACGGCTGTCAGGTACAAAACCGGAGGGGCTTGCACTTTTTGCAGGAAAATGCTTAGGGGGCCTGCAAATCAAAACAACCACCGTGCTTGAAAAGGCCTGGTCTCGCTGCTCTGCTAGCATCGGGACGGAGCAGCAGCAGCTTCCAACCTGCCCGAGCCACCCTACAAACTGCAACATGTGCAGGGAGACCTTCTGGATTCGCCGCGCACCGCAGAAAGCAGCCGCATGCTGCGTGAACCCGAGTCGCGCCTCCCCCGGGGCACATTAATAAGCTCCTCTGCCATGTTGAGCATACTTGAAGCTCCCCGCCTGTCACTCAGATCAAAGGCAGGGGCCGGGGCGCGAGGCGGTGGTGTCAGCTGGGCCACTTGTGAAGCTAATTGCAAGAGCAAAGACTTCCAACTTGAACCCGCTCTTTCCCCCTAAGGCATCCCCAACCCGCTTCTAATGTCTTCGCTCAAACTTTGCAGCTGTGTCTCGTTTCATCTCTGGCGAGGGAAAGAGGCAGCATCGGAGCCAGATGTGCCCCAGGAAGGCTATAAAAGCCGCCCCCCTGGGAGCCCGGGGTCTCAACCCCTGCGCTGCAGGCAGCTGGGGAGTGCAGGGTTCAAGGCCGCAGACTCCAGACACCAGGGATGCAAGGGAAGAAACCCAGCTCTGGCTTCCCAGACACAGTGCTTCTGGAGGAGCTGGGTGGATTTTGGCTGCCCCGTTAGCACCAGCTGGGACAAGGCACGTTCCCACATTGCCCGATGCTATTTCAGCCAAGTGGGGGGTCAGGGCCGTGCCTGTCCCTATGGCTCTCAGCAGAGAGGAGCAACAGCTCACAGGCAAAGGGGAGAGCCAGGGGACGGAGGTCGGAAAAATCATAAAACCCAGTCGGGTTTCTGCCCTGCTTGCCAGCAACCTGGGCTCTAGGGTGGAGAAACCATTTTTTGTCTCCCTGGCTGAAAGTGTAGTGTGGACCCGATGCGGCAGCACTGACTGCTGCTGGTTGCTGCCCCCCAAGCACATGAGGGAGGAAGGCTTCGGGAAGAGGGCAGCCGGGCAGACACGCACATGGTTCCCGACTTCAGTCCAGAGACCTCCAGCTTTCTCACCTTGCCTCCACTGCTTTGTGCTCCCAGATGCAAGTCTGCCTACAGGAAGCTTTGGGTCCAAACCCAATGCCCAGAGTACCAGGAGGCGTCTGACCATTTCCAGAAGCCCACGAAGAGGCAGAGAAGGCTTAAGTAGCCCTGCGTACACAGCAACCTAAATGCAGTGTACATAGAGCTTTCCAAAAAGGTTGGTGAGATCCCAGCTTGCTTCTCAGTGGTGCAGGGACAGGCACAGGGCTCCCTGCAACATTTTCCAGCTGGCACTAAATGAGGGACAGGGACAGGATTTGGGGCAGCCCCAATTCCCTGCAGGCCAGCTCTGCAGGGAGCAAGTACACCCTCAACCAGTGTCACAGGACTTCGCTCCCAAGGTGAGGACAGCCAACCCAAAGGCTGTCCCGCAGGAAGCTTGGGGTGCTGCTGGCAAAGCAAGCAGCAGCCAGGGCCTCCAGCCCAGCCCCACGGGCCTGGCCCCTGGGGAAAAGTGTCCTGCACACCCTCCGTCACTGCCATCCACAGAGGGAGGAGCGCCACCTCCTGACTCTGGGCATCTTCTTGTCCCCAGGATTTCAGGATCAAAAAATGATTAAAAACCACTGTTGCTTTCCCCCTCCCCCATCCAGAGTTTTATCAGCAAACAGCTCACAACTTCAAAAACAAGCAAATCAAAGTCTGGCATTAGGTCTCAAGCCCTTCCTGTTAGCCATGCACTGAACATCTGCAACAGGGATAGTATTTCTTCAGAATTGCTTCTTTTTAATTAGGTGCTAATTTGACTCAAAATTCCCTCCACTGTCATTACCACTTTGAAAAAAATTCACCAGCTCTCCAGGTACCCCTGGAGCTCCTGCCACTAAGTGGGATTTTGTAAATGAGAAGACTTGAAAGGTTTTTGTCAAGGCAGAATTAACAATGCATAACTTGCTACAGATTTTCACACCTGACACCTCACCATTTATCCTAATAATCCCAGGACCCTCTCACATCCCTTACTGATATGATCAAAGCAGCAGCCACAGACTAGGGCTGGTCTAGAGCTAGGTACTTTTTAAGCTAGCTAGGATCTGTGTTTTAAAATGGTCAACTCGCGGCCAAGCAAAAAGACCATCTAAAGACTATCTACTAGGCAGGAAAACCTCAGTCTTCAGAGCCGCTCATAAAGCCTCAGCCTCAAGCCGGATAAAAGTTTGATGTTACACTTTCCTACACTGAGGGATTACTGATTTACAGCTCTCTCCGCTACCTGCCAATTTGAAAGAAATTAAAAAAAAAAAAAGTGGTTGAGACCTCTCTTGTTACACTTGGCTGAAATCAGCCAACAGGTTCATGTGTTAAATGAGGCTGACAGGGAGCCAGCCAGATTGTGCAGTCATCTAGTCTGGTTTCTAGGGAAACAAGGTAAATGTTTTTCCTCCTTTTGGCTACCTTTTAAATCTTGAAAAGGCTTTATGCATTGCCATACAAAATATTCTACACCTTCCTCTATTTCAATTAAAGCAAATAGTATCAAATTAGGTTCATCTCAGAACAGCTCTGTGCATCAACTCATTCAGCATGTTAATCTGGAAGGTTATTGCCCTCATCAGTGTCTTGTCTCCAACTATGGTCAGTAAAGGATACACTAACAAGAGTTATCTAAAATTACATGAGCCTTCAGTTAGGCTATGCCCTGAAACATGAGTGATCTCACTATTGTGGCTGCAGGCACACAAGCACTCGGGACTTCCACTGTCTTTCTTGGTGTAACACCACAGTTCCCACAGATAAAGTACGCTGCAGTTAGGACTTGTGCTATACGCACATAATTGATCTTGTACACAAGTGCTGTCTCCTCTGTCCTTCACCAGGAGATTCAGCTGGGAACATAAGCCAAACTGTCTCCTCAGGACCAGAGGGAATGTTTTCAGCTATCCAGAAATGCAACACCAACACTCTCCCTCCTCCTCCTTAAAATGCACTTAGACAGTTGGATTAACAAGAAAATGCCACCTTTCCCCTCCTTCCAGACAATTATACAAGACCTGGAGGCAGGGCCTTTCAGCCAAGCTAGGGAAAGGATTCAGAGAAAATACAGATACACTAGGTGGCAATTTGTCCTATTATCTGCTGCCTTCTACTGCTTTCATGAACAGCCAGGGACAAAGCGCATCTGAGAACTATGTAACATGCAGGATATTCTTCCTGCCATTTGGAGGCTAGTGAATTTCCACTGCAACAGCTAGGATCAGTCACCTACCCCAGGCAGGTACACAAAATTCAGTTATGTTTAAACAATCTGAAGTGGTTTCATTCATTAATTTCAAGATCAGTTTGATTCAAAGGAGCTCTCTGAACACCTGGCAGATGATTAAGATGCAGAACACCTTAGTAATTGCAAATACCACAATTAGTACCCCTGCTGCTTTACTATTTCAGTGCATCAAATAAGAGAGCCTTGTTCTGGCTGAAAATTTTTGGTTTCTGAAAACAGTAATGACAACTTCTTTCTCATTAGAGGAACCCTATTATGAGTTGGGTGCTCATTAATTTGAGCTTTGTTTGCTTTTTTGGTTTGGCTGGTCCCACCCACAGGACCTGCAGCAAGAGTACCAGACTTCACAAAACTAGCTATAAAACAAGAGACAAAGTTTAATTCTCTAAAAGTCTTTATTTTTTTTGTTCTGAGAGCACACAGGCTACAGAACACAAGACAGTTCCACACATTAAGCTGTCTCCTCTTTTGCAATACGATCTTTCTTGAGTGGTCCCTGGAGGAAAAAAAGAAAAAAAAGAAGAAATTAACAGCAGTCCACCTATCCAACACAGAAGACCCCATCACCTCCTATTATGGTGCTGTAATTCCCCCACTGCCAATTTGCTTCAAAAAAATTAAGTCAAAAAGTGTCCTCAATGATACAGCCTGCTGGAAATTCCAAATCCCATCCTCCCAGCTAAAGCTTTCAGTAGAAAACTGAACTTGGTGCAGCCACATTGCACCAAATTAATGATTTAAAATTTAATAGCGAAGAAATGTTGGTGCCACCTAGTGGGAAAACCTCAGATGCATCCACCAAGCAGCTGAACAGCACGCTGAGCTTCTGTAAGGGCCCAATACTGAGCAAGGACACAGGGGACTAGCAATCTGCTTCCTCAGCAAGTGGCAAACTGAGAATGGCACCCAGAGCCTGCAGCTCACAGGCTTGCCAGCACCATTGCCTGGAGCTGTTTTTGGAAGGCAACACGGAGCCACCCCTTGCAGGTGTCAGACACCGTGCTCAGTGCTTGCTGTGTGCCTGTCACTAGACAGTTTGTGCCCAAACAGGGCCACATCCCTCAAGAATTAAGGGCAGTCACACGGGAAATGAGACCACAGCCGCTGTCTGTGGTCATAAATAGTCAAGTTGACAAGATGAACCATCTTGAACAAAGCTACACACTTTTATGGATGTTTAGGCCTTGCAGCAGCCCAAAGGTCAAGCTATAAATTGCCATTAGCCAGAAGACAACACAGAGATATGCAACACTGAAAAATTTGTTAACTCCATAAAAATCACATCCTTACCATGAAAGCCTTCTTCTCTTCAGCTGTCTGGAAGCGGCCATGACCAAATTTGGAGGTTGTGTCAATGAACTTCAAGTCAATCTTCTCCAGGGCCCGACGCTTGGTCTGCACAAGCAGGGACTACAAGAGACACCAGGTGAGTATGCAGCAGCACCCTTTCAACCTACCTGATCACAGCAATGCTGGCTACTTTCCATCATCACCTCCATGGAAAAAACTTCTTCCTAAATTATTCTGACCCTAAGCTCCTGCCATTACTATGTAAGGAACATCTGCCGATAAGCCAGCTGGCACCTTTGGTCTTTAAGGCTAAAGACTGGTCAACCCACACCAGTATCAACAGAGGCAAGCTCAAGTCTGCCTGCCAGTGTTCTGATGATCCACAAGAATTCTTAACCCTGAAGTTTTTCTTTCATTGCAAACAGGCCTGGACTAAAATAGCAGGGAAAGGTACTCAATACTACTCCTGAGGTCACGAATATTAGGTGGTTTTGTGTACATGTGTCCAGCAGTCTTCCTTTAGGCTCTCCTCTCTAGCTGGCTATATGAATCCCCATAACAGCAAGCCAAGACATCTGTTATGACAGGCAGTGCAGCCAACAGCAGTTGTTCCAACCCACCTCACAGCAGCCTTCACTACTCACCTTGCGCAAGGTTAGGACCCTCTTCTTGGTCCCAACGACACAGCCTTTCAACATGATAAAGTCATTGGTCACCTCGCCATAGTGGACAAAGCCTCCCTGAGTAAGAAGCCAACAGTTAGTTCTGATTTCTCTGCTCTGCGTAAAGTGATCACATGCTTGCCCACAGCTTGACATCTTATACTGCTTCCAGGTCTCAGCCATTCCTACATCCACTGAAATTCTGTTTCCAGTATGACATTTTACTGATCAAGTTTCTTGCTACAGCAGTTTACTTGATGCTGTAAGGCTTCTGCAGAGAACAGCAGCAATATTAAGAAGCTGAGAGAACAGCAAGAACTGCTCTCCCTGCTGAATTATCCTTATTTACATGAGCATCATTTCTAGGTTTATAGCATCCCTTTATATTGATGCCAAGTATTAAACAAGCAAAAGTTACACAACTCAACACTGAGAATGACTCAGCGACACCACCTCCTACAGTAGCTTTTTCCCTCAAGAGTTCTTCATCTAATCATTTTGCATCCGTCCTATTTGCATCATAACATTGCAATTTAAAACCAGACTGTCCTTATAGCTGCAACAACTCACCAGAGGGTTAATGCTCTTGTCAGACAAGTCATAATCAGTTGATGCATTGTTTTTGATCAGTTTTCCATCCTTGATTTGGTAACCCTGGCCAATCTTGTAGATCTAAAATGACAAAAATTCTACTCAGCAAACAGTAGGAGAAAGGGCCCAAAATCCACCAACATGGAAATGACTCTACATCAAGTTGTACAAGAGTGTCTGTTGTACTTGAAACCATATGATCATACAGAAATCTTAAGGTTGTCCAACATAAAGCTAACAGAAAGCTGGCAGGTCAGAGAAGCATCTATTAGGACATGAATCAGAGCTCTTCCAGGTAGACATGCTAGGCCATTTATTTCCACACCATGCAAAAACATACAACTCCTCTTTCTGCTTCTTGATCTGCAAAATGCCAGCCAGCCTCCTCTGCCAATACAAGCAGTTATAGCTGTACTGCAAGACAACGACACTGGTTACAGCACTCAAAATTACATTCAATCAGAGCTAAGCTACCATGGCAAAACTCTCCAATCTGTTCCTCGTCATGCAGTAACCCTGGTGAGCCTTAGTTTTTTCACAGCAGTTCAGAGGCACAAGATGCACACACCTTCTTATTGATTTCAGTTCGATGGTGATACCCCTTCTGACCAGCTCGAGCCACAGAGAAAGCCACACGAGCAGGATGCCATGCACCAATACAGGCCACTTTGCGCAGGCCCCTGTGAGTCTTGCGGGGCAGCTTTTTGGTGTGCCAACGGCTGGTAACACCTGAAGCAAGGAAACAAAGCAGTGTTGCTAATTGTTCAACTAGGGCACAGATACCCTTTCCAAGTGGCTGTCCCTGGGCAAAAGATAAGCTAAAGACTCAGCATACCAGAAATTAACTGTATTTCTTGGTGAAGCACCTCTCCAGAGGCACCCACGTCCCTCCCCTGGCTGTCCCTGGGTTGCGTTCTCAGAAGGAAGGCAGCATGGAACGACTCCTCACAGATGTCGGACGCTGTGCCCAGCGCTTATTCCATGGTTTCATCACAGAACAGGGACAGCAGTGTTGAATACCCCCTCAGCTCTTGGCCCAAGTACTCGTAAAAACACAGACTGTGGGATTTCATCAAAATCTGTGTCCTGATCACAAAGAGAATATCGATAGTGTGTTTACCTTTATACCCCTTGCCCTTGGTGACTCCAATGACATCTATCATCTCATCCTGTCCAAAGACAGTTGATACAGGCACCTGCTGTTCCAGCTTCTCCCGGGCCCAATCCACTTTCTCAGCAACACTGCCACCATTCACCTGGATCTCCATCAGGTGAGACTTCTTCTGTCTCAGTGGGAGCAAACGCATCTAGAAAACAGAAAGGATGGAATTTAGCTACTGTTCTTCCAAGATGGACATAGTATTTGCTATCCCAGTAACTTTCCAAGTCCTGGCCTAATCAGTTTTTTCTAAACATATTTGTTTTCCAAGATAACAACCTCAAAGTACTGAAGTAAAAGACCCTACACTGAGGGCAAAGGCTGTGTCAAAGCTTAAATGACAAGCCAGAATAACTGGAAGCTGCAAACCACCCATGGGAACACAGAATTAACAACTGCCTACAACCCCACAGCCACCAGACATGATCCATCGAAGAAGGGCAGGAGGCAAAGCCTACTATGCTGAAGGACACTTTAGGCAAGGTCACATTTACAGTTACCTTTACTATATTTAGCACACAGGGACTGAGACAAGTACCAACAGCAGCTGCAATACTACACCTGCTGCCTAGAATGGGAAGCTAATTCTAATAAAAAGAACAATGTCATAGCTGTATATCTTATTACGCTTACAGCCAACCCAGAGATTTAACTGCATTTCCCAGGAAAGTTTGGCAGTGAACTGTGATGGCTAGGGAGAAACTACCACACTACTCAGCAGTACACCTCCTTGAGCTGATCAACAGAAGCCACTGAAAGGCTTTTTTAGTGCCTGCAGCCCCTACAGAACACTTTGCAGCCTGAAATTAAGGTGAACACACCCTAGAATTAAGTACTTAGTCTATTTTCATTTGTAGCTGTAATCCAGAGAGCTCAGGTCTACCTGTCAGCATAGGCCTAAGTCTGAGAAGTCCCCATTTTGGTTCAGACTCTTCTGTACACTGCTTCAGAAGACTGCTAATGGTTGCTTTTGAGGCTACTGTAAGCTTCTACCTACTCTTTGCACAGAATGAAGAGTATTAGTATTTATATGCTTCACAGTTGGCATCAAACTCACAAGACAGAAATCTGACTGTGGAAACAGAGCAAGCTTTATGCTCGCACTCTTAGGTGTTCCCACAGTACACGTGAGTCCTGCAGACACTTACCTGAGTGTGAGCCATGACTCTAATAACCTGGCAGTATTTCTTCATGCTATTGAAATCTTTCTCCAACTGCTTTTTGCCCTCCTCATCTTGCCATTTCTTGCAGTATTTGGTGAAGGCCTTCTTCTTGGACTTGTGCCTTCAGAAGCAGAGCAGAGACAAGGTTTGGCTAAGCCCTTCATCGATCCCCTGGGGAAGTGGGGATGAGCGGAAGGAGCTGCCACCTTAGCAGGTTTCGGCTCATTGCCAGCTTCTAAGGAATCTTTTCCACTGGCAAGCGGAGCCTGGAGCTCATCAGACAGAGGCAGGGTTGCCAGAGCTGAGCGGAGCTGCCATGAATTCCAAAGCGCATTAGTATTCACAGTATGGAAGACAAAAGACTGTAGAGAAAGTCTGAACAGAAAAACAACCCTTTAAAGCAATTTTCATATGATTGTTATCCACTTCACAATACTGTGATTTTTCCCCCTTGTAAGCCTGAGCTACGCCTGACAGTAAGATCATTACTAGGACACCCATGAGACCTTTACTGCACTCCTCTGACCTCTTTTCAGCCTGTAGAGTTCATAAACAGGCTCTAGACACACTGGAGCCATACTTAGGCAAATGTGCATATTTTGAATCAGAACAACAGTGCCTGGAAGAGTAATCAGAAGTAACATTAGTCTTCCCCTTTCCTGAGAAAACAAGACTACAGTCAGGATTCGACACTCAACAACAAGCGCCAGGGGCGATTTCCTTATGTCTGCCTGTCGAAAGATCATCACATGTAGCCTGCTAGGGAGATCTTAGGCAAACGCCAACACTGTCACCCTCATGTCAAGGAGGGCATTAACCAACATTATGTTGTCACCCTCCCAGAGTAACCAGCTCTAACCTATCACATTATCAGGCTAGTTCATCTAGGCCAAACAGCAATTGCTGAAAAGATGCTTCAGAAAGTTGTACTAGCATAACCTACAACCCAGCAAAGCAGCAAACCATAGAGTGAGATTAAGGCAACAAGCAAAAGCCCCTCTCTTACCAGTTCTTGTAGAAGCGACGCTTACACTCATCACTGATGTGCTCAGCAAAGATGGTCTTGAAGCTGCGGAGACCACGGGGAGTCTGCACATAGCCCACGATGCCTACAATGACCATGGGAGGAGTCTCTACTATAGTGACTGCCTCTACCACTTCTTTCTTGTTCACCTCTGGATGAAGACAGAAATACAGCATACCAATTGATATTAGTATCAGCTATCAAACATCTCCCCATCCTCCACACCCCCAAATGTAAAGGCTGAATGAGCCACGTTCTCTTCACAAAGCCCAGGAAGATGCATGGTAAAAAGGCCAATGAATACAAGTGATAATTAAATGCCTTACAGAAATTTGGTAGGCAAAATGGATGGTAGCTAGTAACAGAACTACATTCAGGACTCGACAATCAGCAAAAAACGCCAAAGGCGATTTACTTATGTCCGCCCATCGAGAAGAGGTCATCATAAGTAGCTTGTTACGGTACAGCTAAACCAAACCATCAGCTCAATCAAACCATCAAGCTCCTTTGCAAGTCAGCATGCATCTCAAACAGGATCATTAACAAGAAAAAAAAACAAGCACTGCTAGACAAAGTCTTGGTGCTAGAACATCATTCACATTGAAGTGGGAGGCGCTTGGGTGTTTTACACCCTTCTTCCCACTCAAAAAGGGCTTGGAACTGGGTGAAGACAAGCAAGGACTAAAATTCAAAGATACCTATAAACAGGTCATTTTTCACCATTTGTAAAAAAAACCATAATCCTCCTATTAAAAGGAACATAAATACATACTGGATCCAGGTCTGTCAACTTCACGGACAATGTGGGTCATGCCAGCTTTGTATCCCAAGAAGGCAGTGAGATGGACAGGCTTGCTGGGGTCATCCTTAGGAAAGCTCTTCACCTTGCCCCGGTGCCTACTACTGCGCTTGCGGGGCAGGAAGCCCAGAGACCCATGCCTGGGAGCTGAGAACTTGCGGTGAGACTAGGGAGAGAAAATAAGCTTTTAATGCATGTTTCAGAGACCCACTTCTCCCCATTCCAGGGCCAATTGCCAATTTTCTTCTTGCATTAAAGAAACACTACATAGAGACACTTTGCATTCTAGAAATTCTTTTTAATGTCAGCTATTTAGGTTGTTAAATCCATTACAATCACAATATTGCCATCCACATGCCTTAACTCCTGGACTTCTTTAACAATTTCTTATATTTAGCCCTATTTTAAGAAACCAAGTGCCACTACCAATGGAATCATGCAAGCTGTTAACACGGCCACAGCATGCCATCCAAATTTCAATGCACCCCAGAAGCTGAGAAATGGAGAAGCATGGATAATTTTATATTTTAATAAATAACCATTATAAAAATACTTATTACAAAAAACTATTCCAACTAGAAAAGCTGCAATAAAACAGCATTTTAACATCCACCCTGAGCCAGTTGCTTCAGGCTGGAATGTAGTTGTTTCAAAGATGTTTTCTTTAACCAACCCTGCAGTCTCACTCAATCTGAGTGAAGCTGGATACTATTCTGAGAACTCTCAGCCCAAAGAGCTACCCAGCCAACCCCATCTCTAAATAGCAGAAAAGAATTATACAGTTAAACAAAAAGCAAACAGTCAATAACCAGGAAGACTGAGTAGTACTTTTTCCCAAAAAAGGCTACATAAGCCACATCAAGCAATAAATAATTTACCACTCCCAAAACACTGTTTTTAAGATTAATTTCAAAACTTGTGCTAGGGCCCAGCCAAATCGAATTTTGACACCTATATTAAGACTGAAGGCTCTCAGCACAATACCTTTACATTTTATGTATATATATAATGTACACATACAGTAGAGGGACTACTTTACATATTATGTTACACATAACATAACCAAGTAGGGAATCTGATCCTTTAAGTAAAACCTGGGGAATTCTATTACTACAGGGAGACTCTACTGCGTTTGCAGCCCTGCCACGGCCTCGCTGTAGTACCAAGAACAAACAAGAGGGCAAAGCCCCACTCTTAACACAAGGAGTCAGCGCCTCCGACCTGGGAACACACCGGGGCCAGGCTACCGGGACGAGCAGACCTCACTGCCAGCGGCTCTTCCGGAAAAATTCTCCTTTTTTGAAATAAAAGGGCACCAGGCACCGCCACGGACGAAGCCGACCTCAGGCGGCGCCCCCGGCCGCCCCGCGCCCTCCTCTCCCCCTGGCAAAGCCTCACCCGCCGCCGGCCGAGCGCCGAAATGAGCCCCGCGCCGCCTCCCGCAGGGCCCCCGCGCGGCGGGAGCAGGGCCGGGCGGCCGCCGGGGCCGGGATGGCAGCGATACGCGAGGGATGGCGAGGGCCACGCGGCCGCCCCCCCCCCCCGCGGCACCCACCATTTTGTCTCCGCGCTGGGCCGGAAGGGCCGCAGGAGGCTGCGCGCGCCCTATTTATAGACTTCTCGCCCCCATGAGGCATTGCGCAGGCGCTCCCCCCCCCCACTCTCGCGAGCGTGCGAGATGAGACGCATGGGGTGGCTACGGGTAGTGAGTGTGGTCAAAGTTCTGGGGACAGCGTTCTGCTAAGCTGGGGCGCGGGGGAGGGCAGAGCCCCCGCCTGCGGCCCTGCCGCGCCTGGCGGGGGAAATCCGCTTTTCTCCTGCTGGGGAGAGAATTAGTCAGGCCAGAGCTGCGTTCCCTTTCTTTGGCAGGCTGCACCTTTTCCCATGCCCGGGCCGAGCCCACCATCACCGCTGCCCGTGCTTCTCAGTGCCATTTACAGCCGCCCCGGGGTACTCAGTGAGCCCCCCTTGCATTTGCTGCTTCTGGAGCTGCTGGGCGGTTTTGTCCCCCAACCCGCCAGCAAAGGCTGCTGCCGCTCGTGACAGCGCTGCTCACTCCTGGAGAGCCAGCAGCGTTGCCTGCAGGGCGAGTGCCTGGCTCTGCTTTCGGAGCCACCTTCTTCCCCGCCCGGGGATTAGCCACTTCCTTGCAGTATTTTGCATAGCCCACTATGGAGAAAAACAGACATGACCCCACCTGGCAATATAACTGTCCAGGCCAGGTTGACCTTCACCCTTTGACCCCTAAACTTTTAATGTATCCGTGCCACAAGCTGGCTTGTCTCTTTAAAGTGAGACATCCGGTGATGTAAAAAAAAAAAAAAAGGTTAATGTCTCTTAGTCCTTCACTGGCCCACAGCAAGCTGGATTTGGCTTGGTGTTTGCCCCCTGGATATTAGATGGCTTTGTGCCAGTGCATCCTAGAGCGAAGCATCCTAGAAAATTGCCCTATATAAGTTGCGAGCGGCAGTGCAGGCAGCTACAAACTGCAAAGAGGAAATGGAGCATGGACACGGCAAGCAAAAACTGTTTTAATAAAAGCAGTGATCTCACTACTCGCCCAGGAGCTGCCTGAAATTTCCCTCCCGTGTTAACCTGCCTCCAATGTCTTTCATTCTGGCCTGTCCCCTTCCTCCCACTGCTGGCCTTGTGAGTTGGCCCGGTGTTTCCCAGCCCCGCTGTGCAGCTCCGTTGATCCCCCCTTGTCTGATGCCGCTGACTGTGGTGTCATCGCCCTGTCACTGGCGGGGGGACCGAGGCAGCCACCCGCCACGTATGCTGGCTGCATCCCGGCGGGGCAAAGGTTTCCAGGTGGGCGAGGGACAGAGCTGATGGCGGGTCAGGGAGGATGGGCTCGGTGGTGCTGCTCTGCTCCTCGACCGTCTCTGCCGCGGTGAACCTCTGCAAGCACCTGCTTGGCCCCCTTGCTGCTTTGGCTGGGCTGGTCTCCTGGCGGGCCCTCAGCCCCACCATCGCCCTCCTTGGCCTCGCACGCTGCAGCCCGGACATGCAAACTGCCCTGCGCACCATCCTGACAAAGAGGCTCATGGGCACGCTGCTGGCTGGCGAGGCCCTGCAGTCCTTGCCATCAGCCTGTGCCCACTCTACCGTGTCCTGGCTGCTCTGGGGCAGAAGAAGGGCTCCCCAGCAGCTGGAGAAGGTGGTGGGAGAAGCTGGGGCTTCCCTGTGGGCCCTGGCGAAGTGGGCTCACTCCCGCCACACTGCCTTTCTCTGGCAGGTCTGCGTGGGGGCCGCGAAAGTGCTGCCAGGAGCCGCGTGCCTGGCGAGGGCCCTGCTCTTCTGGGGGCTCCTGGTGGGGGCACAGGCATGTTCCCTGCAGGTCGCAGGATGCAGAGTTGCCTGGATCTCCCCCTGCCACCCCAGGCCAGTGCCCTTGGAGGTCATTGCTTCTGCCCTCCCTCCAGCCACGCGTCCCCTGAGCCACTGCTTCAAAGGCCCATCTGCCCCTGCCTTGCAGGGCTTCTCCTGTCGCACCAGCCTGCCGAAGCGGGTGGTGGCGGTGAGTGGGAGGGCAAGCAATGGCTCGGGCAGGTATGGCTTGAAGGGCATGGACGTCCTCCTGCATGTGAGGCTGCAGGGGATGCAAGGACCCATGTCTGCTCGGCACCGACACGCTGCAGTGCGGCAGGTTAAGGCAGCCTGCCTCATCTTCATTGTGCTCTATCTCTCCATCCTTGTCCTTGTCATCCACAGTAAATAAGACAGAAGAGCTGGATGCACAAACTCCTTATGTGTTCATAGCATTGTATTCAGGAGAGGTGTCCTGGCGCCCAGGTGTGAACTCTGGTTTTGATGGAGAAGCAAAAATGCTTGAGACATGTCATGCTATGGGACAGGTATCAGTAGTGAAGTGGGGCTTGTTTAAATGCAAGAGGATCTCAGCCCAAATCATAGGCTAAAGAACATGGGATACAAGTTTGGAGGCTATATCCTAACTCGTGATGGAGAGTGCGAGGCAGGGAATGGGACTTGATGTTCTAGGTAGCCACAGAGAAGCAATGGAGTATAAGAAGAAGCTGAAGTAGAAAGATTACAGGGTGGAGGGAGGGAGGAAAGAGATTGAGAAGAGCAGAATTAGGAGGAAGGGATGTTCTGAAGAGGAAGGTGCAGAAAACAGTGAAGATACAGAGGAGAAAAGTGATGTAAAAGGAGAGGACAGGCAGGAAGAAAATGAGCTGGGAGGAGGAGAGGACAGGGCAATGCAGTTTTCTAAGGGAGCCTCCCTGCAGCACCAGGCTGGGTGGCTTGTTGAGAAAACCGCCAGGGAGCAGAGGGGGAAGGAGTGGTATCTCGGACCATCCTGATAAAGAGAGGGCTCATACTGCAAATACCATCATCACAGCTGGGTGCTAACCTTGCTGTGTGCAGGGAAAGAAGCAAATGAAAGAAAAAGTGCCATACGCAGAACGAATAGGAAGGTGTTTGAAGGTCACAAGAACCTGGGTAGGCTGAGTAAGCAGCATCTGGCAAGAGAAGGAAGAAGGGAAGCAAAAGAAGCTGCTCTCATTTTCCAGTCAGCGTTGTTAAAACCACACAGTAGAAACGTGATACCCACCTCAACTTCTTCATTTATTGTTGCTGCCAATCAACGTAAATGTCTGTGTCTGTCTGTCTGTTTAGCAACCTGTCTGTTTATCTACCTGTCTCACAGACACAGCCTCCGAAGCTTGGTTTTCAGTAGGCAATGTGGCTTTGCAGAGGGTAATTTGCCTCTCACCTATTGAAGTGGACTCAACACACATTCATGCATAAGTGCTTTGGAAAGAGAATAGTGTTGGCATGGTCCTCCTTTCTCCTGCTTGCATTTCGGATGGCAGGGTGAGGCGCAGGAAACAGTCTGAGGCTCTAGTATAGCCTAAGTCTGAAGGGAAAGGTTCTGTTTAAGGCTTATCCAAGAGCATGTTAGCATCTTCCCTTTTTTATAGGAAAATGAAAGGCTGGTATCAGTGCACGCTTCGCTGATGCGGCTAGCTGTTAAGTTGCCCACCAACTTCCATGAGAGTGGAAAAAACAAGGCAGGGGCAGGTTCTGTTGCTGTTAACTCTGTTACCATGACACTGAAGTATGACGGCAGCTTTACGCAATGCTGTCCTTGATGTCATGATGTAATTGAGTTTGTCTTGCCAGCTTTGAATTGACTGAGTTTTGTGAAGTGGTTTAGGACATACTTGATTTTCTTCCACCTTTGCACCTACAAAATATACTAGCCAACCAGAAAATATAAATAAAGTCCTGAATGCCTTAGGTAAGAGAATGCTCATTGAAGCAGATAAATCTTTCCTTAAATGAAATTTCCAAGAAGGGACCCTGCAAAAAATTACACATAAAATACCTTGCAGAGTTTGCTGAAAATTTAAGTGTATGCACTTACATAAAGGCACACTGGTAATGTTATATTTTAATTAAAAAAATCAAAAGTAAAGAGAGGTACACGATAAAATACATGCAACTTCTTAAATAAATCTTTAGCTGTGATTCTTATATTACATTACCCAAAGCAATGATATCCCAGTGTCATTTTTCAGATGTATGTAACATTAGAAAGTGTGAACCACTGCAATCATCCTTCTTGAATAGGTTAGATTTTTTTTTTCCACAAAAATAATTTGCTTGTTCAAAGTTGTGAGTGAATACATACCTCAACAGAAAATCCTGTCATAATGTTTAATTGTTTTTATTAAATAGCTCCGTAGTCATAGGAAACTGTAATGACCTGTAACTCAAAAGACGCTTGACTAATCTTCCTCATACTTTGCAAAAGATGCAGCACACAGTACTTAGACAATGTGAGAAAATGTAGTAACAACAAAGAAATGAAAACATGGATTATTTAAAAATTAATAAGATCAAATAGATTTCACTGCTAACATTGGCACCCATTACTTCTGCATCTTTGCATATCTTAAGATATAAAAAGACATCAGATAACTTTTCTTCTTTCCTCCAGGGATATGTTCTCAAGCTGACTGCGTGTCCTTCAGGGACTGCATCCTAATACGTATTTCTATGGTGCCTGGTACAACACAGCTCCAAATTCAATTACAGCCTCTGTGTGCTCCTGCTGAATTAATAATGAACAATAAAGACAATCTAAATGCTAAAGTTACGCGGCGAAAGAGGAACTAAAAGTAAGACTTACTGTGGAACCTGTCTGGAGATCTTATTATTTGCATTATTCACATATTTTTTCTCCTGCTCCACTTACTACTGTTCTCAGCATACAAATAAGCACCATAAGGACAAGTCTATCACTGGATGATACCGGCTGGCTCTGCGCCTGTCAGTAACTTGCTAATCCAGGAGTTCTTGCTGAAGCATCTCTTCAGTGTACAGAAGCAGGTCTGAGATGAAACCTGAGCAGGGAGGGAGCTAGAGGACAGGAGATAAATTATTCACTCCCCCTCCTTCGACACAGGGAAATTGGATAGGACCAGACTGAAGAAACTCTCCCAGACTTGCCTAGATTTGAAAATGTGTGAATGCCTTTGCGGGATAACTGATTGGAAACACGATTGCTGCCGAAATGTCTCCTACAGCAGCTCCGATGCTCCACGTAGGGCCGTAGGCCTTCTCTTCGGTGTGAGGGTTGGGGGTGAGCCGGCGAGCTGCAGGCCCCACCAGGCAGGTCAGCAAAGCTGCCGAGCAGGATCCCGGTCTCCTCTGCCACCAGCTCTGCTCTGCAGGACTCCTCAGCAGGCTGCCTCAGCCCCTCGCCTGGCCCATCGGCAGGAGGATGAAAAAAGAAACACCAGTATCTGTTTTGATAGCAAGGCAGGAAAATGTGCTCTGGTATCCCGTCCCTCCTTCCTGCAAAGAGCTTGTTGCAATGCCTTGCTTACGCCCGGGTGAGGGCAAGGAAAGGGGAAAGCAGATGTCCCTATTGCTAGTGCATCTCCCACAGGAGAGGCCGCGATGGGATCACACGGGATAAACAGAGCCCTGGCAGCCATTGGAGTTTTCTTTTCTAATCCTGAGAGTTACACAGACAGTAAAGCTACTAGGAACCAAGCACCAGGTGATTGCTCAGGTCGGCATATGGGTATCGCTCAGCAACCAAAAATCACCATGCATCATGTCAGGAGCCTGGACCCAAATATCCTGCACCTCCTGATCAAGGAGGGGAGAGAAAAACCACCCCAAAGGATCTGGAAGGGACCCACAGGCAAGGGACAGGATGCGGGTAACAGGGCTGGGCAGAGCTCCACTCATCCAGCCTGGACTCTAGCAGCCGAAAGCCAGATGCTTCGGAGAATCGGCTCCTGGTCTGTCGGTCAAAATGGCCAGGTGTCACGTTGCTTCTAGGTCAGCCAGCCAGCCTCGACTGAATTAACATAGACTGAGCCCAGGTTTTGGATAACTGACACAGCATCAGGAATCAAGCTGGCTGATAAACCTAAGAGCCCAGCTCAGTTGGGAGCATCCAGTCCAGCACAGCACCACGTATGCTGTTGACGGCCTCATTCTTCTACCTAAGCACCTCCCTAGGGCGAGGAGGCATGTCACAAGCAAACTGAGGAAGCTCATGAAGCTGCCAGATGGTTGAGATGGTACTAGATATATCCAGGAGGTTATCTGTGGAAAACAAGAAAAGTGCTGATGAAAAAAACCCACCTCTGTGACATCCAGAAGCTGAATAAATTGGGAATAAGTGCATAGTTTGGGGTTACTGTAAAGAACACGGGCCTTAATTCAGTACTGCCTGTGGTACAAAAGGGGATGCAAACCCAAGCCAGTGAAGACCATGGTACCTGGAGCTGGATGGGCTCATGTTGCCCACACACAGGGCAACTGGTGTTTGCCATCAGGATCTCCCTGAGACTGTTACAGGGAAGGGAAATTGTTACAAACCACCTGGACCCAGAGACCCCTACCTCTGGGGCAGATCAGGACAAATATCTGCGCTGGCAGTGCCCTGAGGGCTGGCCAGTTGCAGCACTGCCTCCTCTCTACAGCATGTCTCCCCCTCTCTGTGAGGCGGAGATGATGGTGGGACTGCAGCACCAGCCCAGGAGCCGTCTGAATTCCCACCGCTGGGATGCTGACCCGTAATATGCAATGTAAGTGCTGCACATTATGATTATATCAAGTTACTGCAAACATTAATTAAGTAGTTCAAGCAAACACCTACCAATAGAGCCAAATCCTGCTGCCAGCTGCACTTGTATAACTGAGAGCTAAGCCATTCAGCACTGGAAAGCTAGCTACCCATCCAGGGTGAAATAATTAAGGAAAGCATATCCAAGTATTAAACAAGCTTAATCAACTCCCAGAGACTTTCCATCTCCCCTCCCCAACTCCAGTCTCTGCACGTTAAGTAAAACCTAATGCTGTGGGCTTTGCCAGAGGGAATCTGCATACCGACTTGTGTGAAAAAGCCCTTGTAGACTGAGAGGTACCTCATTTGGAAGCGGTTTCATTGCCTACCCTGACCTGGCAGAGAATGAAAAGGGAAGCGGTACGAGCGGGAGAGAGGCCTGGACTTCAGGTCTCACAACAAGGACAACCTCTAGGCAAACTTGCTGCCTTCGGGGGGCTGAGGGTGCAGCTGGGTTAGTGCTGTAGTTCCCATCAGGAACACCCTGTGGAAGGGAGGTGGAAGATGAGCTCTGGGAGGTCACCCAAATTTCACCCAGCCTTTAATGGGGGTCTAGTCGATGGGATCCTCTAGCCCAATGTGATGCCCTCCCTGACACTTGCAATGGGGATGACAGTTCTGCTGCACCAACTTATTAGCTGTGCACACCATCTCTGGGAATGCTGCGCAGCTTGTGAACAGAGGTGCAGCCTGCGGAGGTGCAGCACCAAGCACCCTGCTAGCTGGGTCTGTCTCCCTGAGACAGCTGGTTATTCCTGGATGCATCATCTTCCCAAAGGGACCTGTGCATGGCTGGATGTGAAGAGGGACTGCTCAACCTTGAGCCCCAACCTGCCCTGCTGAAGGTGCCCCACAAAGGACTAGGTAGTGCTGCTTGCTTTTTTGAGTACAAGTGCTGCACCAGGGTGCATGGTGAGCTTTAAACACTCTTTTGTCTCCCCAGTACATCTGCCTCTAACTCCTACACAGAGCTCTTGAATGGAGGAGCTGATTCATAGACCTCGCAACAAAAACTAATTCAAACTCAGGCAGAACGAAAGCGTACTAGAGCAAGTTAAGCATGTTCCCCACCAAATTCTTCTGCAATTTGTTCTGTTGCTGCTAACGTGAATCTGGGCATAGGTGTGGTTGGGAAGCGACAGTGCCGTAAGCCATCCAACTGGTCATTCTGCTTTTTCAACCTTCCTGTACTCTGCAGCATGGAAAGGAGGAATACTAGCCTTCCACACAGGTCTGTAGCTGAAGCAGTTGCTTTTGCTCTATATATAGCTGGCTGGCTGCAAATCCAGTAGAGCTCTTAACCCAGAGTACTGGAGCATTTCAGACACCTTTTCAGCAAAAACAAATCTCTCTCTCTTTCTTCATCTGGGGATTTAGCTGCAAATGTGGTGACTTTTGCATTTCTGGCCCCCCTGAAGATTGGCTGGTTCTTGCAGTCTCTAAAACCCTACAAAGTGCTCCCAGAGTTCCTGTTTCATGGCTCAGCTGGCTGCCTTGAGCGAAGCCGCTGGCTCCTTTGAGTTCAGCGTCTCAGTAACGAAGAGCTAAAGATGTCCCATGGTTTGCCTGGCAGAAATGTGGTGCGGAGCATCTCTTCTTGGCTTACCTGTGTGAGCAGTTGGGCCTCAGTTCTGCTCAGGCTGAAGTGAACACCAGCTTCGCTAACGAATCCAGCGGCAGCAAACCTCAGCCCAATGGCCAGCTGCAATTTTGAAAGGGGTGCTCTGCCACTTTTTTGTGGTCAGGCATGGAAACGAGGGTCCGTGTGCAGAAGTGCCAGGTTTGCGATGTCTCCCACTGCCTCCCAGAGAGCCCGCACTTCTTCCTGGCCTCTTCGGACGTAGCTGCAGTGTCGCGGTGAGCTTAGCGCACACCATCCTGCTGGCTGGGCTGAGCTGGAGCCAGTGTGGCACTTCCTGCGGAGAGCAACTCCAAAATAACACAGAGCTGAACGTTAAATCCTAAAAAATGAATTGAATAATGACGTAGAGTGGCAAGTGATATGGGCCTGTCTGGACTGGCTATGTGGGTAAAGCGAGGCAGGAGCTGATTATAACAAACCAGATGCTACGCAGGTGCCATCTCACTCATCTGCAACACCTCTCCTTTCCCACAGTTTTTTGAAAACTAATAAAACCCCTCAGATCTTGCTATATAAACTGCCCACTCCCTAACCCTCAGTGCACCTCTGATGTGCACCCCTGTGTCTGCAAAGCTAAATCAGACCGATCCTGGGTTGGTGACCTTCGGATGTGTTACAGCTGCAGTTGTCTCTGGCCTATACGGAGGGTGTAGATTTACACCTACGTAACCGTGTGAGAGTTTAGGAGGGCTGTAGCTTTGCCTGTTGGTATTGGAGATGGATGGCTTCAGCCCCGTCCCTCAGAACGAGTTATATCCATAGACAAACATTCCTTTTCCTTCCCCACTCCTCAGAAAACATGCGCATAGAGCAGGGCTGAGAAGGGAAAGGGATTTGCTCACTGAAGGTCACTGTGTCATTTGTCCCACATAACACAAGCAGATTCAAAGCACTTTTGGCTCCTACTGCAGAGCTTAAGAAACCATGTTAAAACCCAAGTGTTTACTTTTAATTTCAGTCTTATTAATGTAGATTATCAGTGAATCTCCTGAAGCCAACAGGCTGCCGGTACAAAGCTGCTGTGTGCAAAAGAAGAACCAGGCTGAGCAACTTGAGCCGCGGCTGGTGCTGTTTTTTTTTCCCCTTAGAAACCCCTTTCTTGGTGCTGCCAGGGCTGTAGCAATGCTAAACCCACACGACCCCGGCACGGGCGCCTGCGGGTGCGTGGGGAGCACTGGGGAGCCGCGCCGTGAGCGCAGAGCGGGCCGGGGGCAGCCCAACAGCACCTGCCTCACACTGACGTGCCCCTAACGCAGCAGGCGAGTGTTTGCCCCCTGCGGGGGCTACTGCTGGCCATAGTGCTGCTGTGGGGTGATGGGGACAGCAGGTGAGGGGGGGCCCACGCCGCGACGCAGTGCAGCGTGTCCCGTGCTGGAGGTGTGCATGCACACACACACACACCCCTCCAACACCCCCCCCCCGCACACACAGCAGCACCCCCCACATGCACCTGCGCCCCCCATGCCCCTCGGTCACCTGTGTCCCCTGCACACCCCTGCCACCCGCACACCCCACACCTCACCACCCCACACACCTCTATACACAGCCACAGGCCCCCAGGCACACTCCTACCCCACAACCCCCCATATACTCATCCCCACACCTCCCCCCACACACCCCCAGACCACCCCCCCACACACTGCCCCCACACTCCTACCCCTCACACACATACACCCCCCCACACACCCATGTACACCCCCACCCCACACCTCCCTCATCCCTTACACACTCCCACATTCCCAACACCCCATACACGCCCCCGCACCCCACTCCCCATACACCCCATACACCCCCCCCCCCACGCCCCATACATACCCCCACCCCGCATTTCCTCCCCCCATACGGGAGGGCGCCCCACACGCGCCTCCACACCACACATTCCCCCCCCCACCACACCTCCCCCCACACCCCATACACACCCACACCCCACACCTCCCCACGCCCCACATCCCCCCTCTGTAGCGGTGGCGGGGGGGGGCGGTGCGCGCTCCCGCCGGCGCGCTCCCCCCCCCGGCGCGCGCCCCACCGCCGGGAGCGCGCGCGGCTCGCCGCCGCCGCCGCCGCTGCCGCTGCCGCCGGGCTGCCAGGCTCGGCTCGGCTCGGCCCGGCTCGGCTCGGCTCGGCCCGGCCCGGCCCGCCCGCAGCCCCCCGGCCGCCTCCCCGCGCACGCCGACCCCGCGGGCGCCGCCATGGACGGGGGCGCCTTCGGCGCGGGCAAAGCCGGCGGCGCCTTCGACCCGCACGCCTTCCTCCGGCAGCCGCACACGCTGCTGCGGCTCCTCTCCTGGGTAAGGCCGCCGCCGCCGGGGGGGGGCTGGGCGGCCCGGGGGCTGCGGGGGCCCCTCCGCGGCAGGCAGCCGGCCCCAGCGCCGGCCCTGGTGCGCGTACACGGACGGAGGTCTGTATAGCTTATATAGGTATTAGGTACGCGCGTGTGTGTAGGTATAAGTGTGTGCGTGCATTTGTGTACATGCATATATATGCACGTCTATAGATACATGTACATACTTGGACATATCTCCATATGTAACTATTTACACACATATATACCTATGTGGATATATTTCCATATATATACCATATATATATATATCTCCACACACATATGTGTGTATACATCTCCATATATGCATATATCGCCATGTATATATGTGTGTGTTGGCTGTACAGTTATATATCCAGAGGTATATCTCCCTGCATATGTGTGTCCGCATATATCTCCGTACATACACGCACACAGGTATGTCCCAATATATGCATGTATAGCCATGCTTATGTGTAGGGAGCCACGCGGGGTGGGAGCGTTCTGCCGCCTGGTTTGGGGTCCCTTCCCTGGGGAAGGGAGGGGTGAGTGGGGCTGGGCTGTTTTGGGGGTGGGAGGGATGTGTGCGTGCTTGCTCCCCTGCAAACTGGTGGTTGCATGGAGGGCCGGGGGAGGCAGGGGGCTGTGGGGCGCCAGGGGTGGGTGCTGCAGCGCTGGCACGGCCCCCCGCCAGCCCGGCGGGGTCGGTGGGGTGCTGCGCCAGGGATGTGAGGGGGGAGGTACGGGGGTGGAAGTCCTGCATTTCACCCTCTCTCCCCTCCCCCCCCAACCTCTTTTCCCTGTAATTCTTTCCCGCCCCCTCCTTCTGTAATTTGTTTTCGTGCTGTGCGAGGGGAAGGGGGAAAGGGGCCGGGGGCAAGGAGTGGCTGGGGGACCTGAGGGAGCTGCTGGAGGGCGAGGGGGCTCCTGTCAGGCCGTCCCACCTCGCAGGTTGCCTGGGGGAAGACCTTCCCCTCTTCCTGCGACACTGATCCCATGGCTGCCCATGGGGCTGGAGCGTATGTGCAAGAAGGTCATTGGGATTAAGGGAGCAAGCTGCAACACGGAGCTGGGGGGAGATTGAGGTCTGAGCCGGGAGACGAGAAGGGGAGGGCGGCAGACGGTGCCGGGGGACACATGCGCACCAGGGCAAGGAGGCGAAGCGCGAGGTGCCGTGAGCTGCAAGGGCTTGCTTTAAAAAAATGATAAAAATAAAAAAAAATACGGCGCGGGGGAAACAACACGTAAAAGAGAAGGTGGCTTGGGGGTGGCGGGTCTGTGAGAGGGTTGCCTGGCCTGTTGCAGGCAGTGCCAGCCCCCCATCCCATCCCACCACATGAGGGGGAAAGGGGGCTTTGTGCTCCTGATGGGGACAGAAGCACAGCGGCACCGGCCGTTCCTGCTGTGGGAGGAGTTGCCCCTTCTCTGTGGTTGCTTGCAGCGCAGAAGGTAGTTGGAGAGTACCGTGCCCGGAGGCAGCTGTGGATGTGATCAATGCGGTCGCCCGGTCTGTCTGTCCATCCGGGCTTATTTACGGCACTGCACATCACGCTCCTTATCGCGGCGAGCAGGGTTTCTGTGCTCCGACTGCTGCTGGGAGCTGGGTGAGGTGATACAGGCACCCCCGGCTCCGGAGCTGGGTAAAGGAGAGCCAGTGTGCATGCCCAAGGCGGATGGACATGATGTGACCTAAAAAGACTTTCCCATTCCTAATCTCTGTGACAGAATTTCCTTTTTCTCACTCTTTTTTTATTTTTTTCCTTTATGACTTCATGCAAACACTGCAGGATTCTGGCTTCCCAAAAGTGTGAGGGAGAGAGGGAGGACAGCAAATACATTTTTTATCAGGCACCTTCTCTGCTTCAGTGTAACCCAGGTGCTGTTGGCTCTCTCTTTGAGCTCAGCTACAGGCTCCGTAAGGTGTCCCCAAGCAAGAAAGGGACCAGCATCTCTTTGGGACCTGGTGTTGTTTCCCCATAGCCACCCGCTGCCTGACCTTGACAGAGGACAGAATGGGACTCACCCCAGGCAGTGTGTGGCAGACCTGCTCTTGGCCAGAGAAATTAATATCCTTTTGCAGGACTTGGAGGTGCTCCAGGTCAGCACTCTAGCAAGGAAAACTGGCCTGGCTGTCATGGCGCAAGGCTTTGCATGCACCTTTTCTCCCCCTAACTATAAGTTCCTGCTCATGTTCTTCCCTGGCTTGTTTTTTTCTTTTCTCCTTAACATTTCTCCCTCTGCACAGCCAGGGAGCCACAAGGTCACCTCAGGTATTTAGTTGTGGGTTGTGTTTTTCTGTTTTTTTTTTTTAACTTGAGACCAAGATGGCTCCTCATGGGCAATAGAGTCCTATCTCAGGTTCTTGTAAGCATCAGATTCTTTATGGCCCCTTTCATAAACTGGTTGAACCTCACTTGAAAAAAAAATAGTTCTTGGTATTCTTGACTTTCTTACTCCCTCTGGGAGAGAGTTCAGCTGCTCTGATGGCAAGGGCCTTCCACCATAAATCTATTCATGGCTGGTTCTTTTACCCATTTGTTTTTGTGCTCTTGTGCCCTTCAGTTTAAATGGTACTTTTCCCCTCACTGGTGTTTTCCCCTGGGTGTGTTTATAGGCTGCAATCACAACCACGCTTAGCCTTTATATTGCCAGGCTCTACAAGCCAAACTCTTCTAGTGATGACGGGCTCTCCCTTTCCATGGTTTCTGTAGGAGTCCTTCCATGTACCTGCTCTAGTATATACTGGAAATACCTTGACGGCCATCTCCTAGGATTTCATATGCTTTTTTTTCTGCTCATGGCATTGGTGGTCCATCATCTCCCCAGCCAGGGCCAGCTTGAGACTCCTTTTGGCCCATTACATATGATGAGCTTTAATAAGGAGCAGAAATTCTCATCGTCACTTCCCAAGGGAATGACCTTGTGCTCAGGTCATGCTGTGTTTTAGACTTTATTATGACACAGAGGTGTGTATGGCATTTTACCAACAGTCAGCAAAACTGGCTCCTGTCCATGCAGTTTGCAGTCCAATTTAGATGGCAGCAATTTGCCATTAAGAGCTGTAGAATCTGGAGCAGATGAAGTGATAGAAGACTCTGTATGTTGCTCATTGCTGACAAGGAGATAGGATAAGTTTTTAAAGGAGGATCTATCTAGCACTCGCTGTTGTGAGGAAGCTCAGATTTCTTGGGTGCATTGGAGGTAGGACACAGCAGACCTTCAGGAAGACAGAATATTTGTGTGTCTTCCTACAAAAAGGCTGCCTGACATAGGTGGTAGAGGTGATCCTGCAGGGTACCTGTGTCGGTTTTGGATGAGCCTCAGCACAAGCCATTCCTCTTTTGCTGTCTGCCC